>NC_048580.1:72062379-72339879 GCF_013265735.2 Oncorhynchus mykiss | reverse complement strand
AATGTTGACTTTCACTGCGGATGACACACAGCTGTACATTTCAATGAAACATGGTGAAGCCCCAAAATTGCCCTCCCTGGAAGCCTGTGTTTCAGACATAAGGAAGTGGATGGCGGCAAATGTTCCACTTTTAAACTCTGACAAAACAGAGGTGCTAGTTATAGGTCCCAAGAAACAAAGAGATCTTCTGTTGAATCTGACAATTAATCTTGATGGTTGTACAGTCGTCTCAAATAAAACTGTGATGGACCTCTGTGTTCCTCTGGACCCTGATCTCTCTTTTGACAAATATATCAAGACTGTTTCAAGGACAGCTTTTTTCGATCTATGTAACATTGCAAAAATCAGAACCTTTCTGTCCAAAAATGAATCCATGCTTTTATCACTTCTAGGTTAGACTACTGCAATGCTCTATTTTCCGGCTTCCCGGATAAAGCTCTAAATAAACTTCAGTTAGTGCTAAACACGGCTGCTAGAATCCTGATTAGAACCCCCAAAATTGATCATATTACTCCAGTGCTAGCCTGGCTTCCTGTTAAGGCAAGGGCTGATTTCAAGGTTTTACTGCTAACCTACAAAGCATTACATGGTCTTGCTCCTACCTATCTTTCCGATTTGCTCCTGCCGTACATACCTACACATACGCTACGGTCACAAGACACAGGCCTCCTTACTGTCCCTAGAATTTCTAAGCAAACAACTGGCTTTCTCCTATAGAGCTCCATTTTTATGGAATGGTCTGCCTATCCATGTGAGAGACGCAGATTCTTTCTCGACCTTTAAGTCTTTATTGAAGACTCATCTCTTCATTAGGTCCTATGATTGAGTGTAGTCTGGCCCAGGAGTGTGAAGGTGAACGGAAAGGCACTGGAGCAACGAACCGCCCTTTCTGTCTCTGCCTGGCCGGTTCCCCTTTCTCCACTGGGATTCTCTGCCTTTAACCCTATTACAGGGGTTGAGTCACTGGCTTACTGGTGCTCTTCCATGCCGTCCCTAGGAGGGGTGCGTCACTTGAGTGGGTTGAGTCACTGACATGATCTTCCTGTCGGGGTTGGCGCCCCCCCTTGGGTTCGTGTCGTGGGGGAGATCTTCGTGGGCTATGCTCGGGCATGTCTCAGGATGGTAAGTTGGTGGTTGAAGATATCCCTCTAATGGTGTGGGGGCTATGCTTTGGCAAAGTGGGTGATGTTATTAGCCTGCCTGTTTGGCCCTGTTCGGGGCTATCGTCAGATGGGGCCACAGTGTCTCCCGACCCTTCCTGTCTAGGGTCAGTCTGTTATATCTGGAGTATTTCTCCTGTCTTATCCGGTGTCCTGTGTGAATTTAAGTATGCTCTCTCTAATTTTCTCTCTTTCTCTGCAGTTAGTTTCAGAATGGGTGGCAAGGAATAAGTTAGTCCTAAATATTTCTAAAACCTAAAGCATTGTATTTGGGACAAATCATTCACTAAACCCTCAACCTCAACTACATCTCGTAATGAATAATGTGGAAGTTGAGGTGACTAAACTGCTTGGAGTAACTCGGGATTGTAAACTGTCATGGTCAAAATATATTGATACAACAGTAGCTAAGATGGGGAGAAGTCTGTCCATAATAAAGCGCTTCTCTGACTTCTTAACAACAATATCACCTGGACTACAGTTCAGTCGTGTGGTCAGGTGCCACAAAGAGGGACTTGGGGAAATTGCAGTTGGCTCAGAACAGGGCAGCACTGCTAGCCCTTCAAAGTACACTGAGAGCTAACATTAATGACATGCATGTCAATCTCTCATGATTCAAAGCGGAAGAGAGATTGACTTCCTCATTACCTGTTTTTGTAAGAAGTGTTGACAAGCTGAAGGTACCGAGCTGTCTGTTTAAAATACTAGCACACAGCTCGGACACCCATGCATACCCCACAAGACATGCCACCAGAGGTATCTTCACAGTCCCCAAGTCCAGAACAGACTACGGGATGTGCACAGTACTACATAGAGCCATGACTACATGGAACTCCATTATGAAGTAACACAAAGTAACACAAACATAGGCACAGACTCATGCATACACACACACGATAACATACTGTGGAAGGACCACCAGAGGGCAGGCTGGGCTCACAGATAGTAGCCCAACAAGGCATGGGAGACAAGGTAACCAGAGGCAATTAAGCACAGCTGACGGTGCTAATGACATATTCTCCTTCCCCTATAAGAGAGAGTATGGAACCAGCAGAGAGAAGGGGGAAAAAAACGATCTCTGGAAGATGGCCACCGAGACAGAGGAGCTATTCATGAAGAACCACTAAGACGGTGACAATCTGTGACTTTTGTTGTAGTTTAAAGCTAATTGTATTGTGTTCCTGTTTGATCTGGAGAAGATGTGTTTTTTCCTTGGGAGATTTTCATTGATTATGTTGGAGTGTTTGTGTTGACCCAATGCCCTCAATAGAGAACTGTGTTCAATCCAGAAAACCTACTCCTGACTCGTTTATTCCACCTTTCTGCTTTAGACTGGTGCCCAATTACTTGGTCCGCTACGCACTATACACACATTGATTTTGTACTGTAGATATGTGGTAGTAGGGGCCTGAGGGAACCCAGTGTGTTGTGAAATCTGTGAATGTTTCATAATGTTTTTACAATTGTATAAACTGCCTTAATGTTTCTATTTTCTGTCCCAAATGGCATCCTATTCTCTAAAAGTAGTGCACTAAATAAGTGATAGGGTGCCATTTGGGACACAACTCTATTGGCTCAGACAAGATGGTCCCTGTGGCAGACCTGGGGTTTTCCAACAGCCAGCGCCTTAACCCAGCCAGCCACTGCCGTGACCACAGCCGTGTCGGTGCGTAAACCGTTACCATTCATCATCCCTCCCCCCATTCTTGGTTATCTCTTCCTCCATTATTCCTCCCTCTCTCCTGTCATCCATCTGATCTTCATGATTCGATCACAGGAGTATAGGTTGAGGGCGTCGCTATTGTCTCTGTTACTAATAATAGCGGTACAGTTTTATCTTTTACAATCACACCTCCTTGATGGATTCTAAAGCCAGAGCTGTACTCTTTAACCTTCTTCAGCAGCACCCTACTTCCTCTCACCAAGACAGTTCAAATGATTACTGAGTCAATAAATGTCAGTTATTCCTCCAAGGTGACAAACGTTGGGGAAACAGTCAGCTTTGCATTAAATTCCGTGTTAATAACAACCGAATCCAGCATGCTGTTACATAAATCCTAAACAACTCTACTTCCACTCTGCAAAGTGTAGTGGCCATGGCCATAAAAGCTGTGGTCTAGAGGGTTTGATATACAGTTTTGGGGGGTTTATACAGGCCATAGAAGCTGTGGTCTAGAGGGTTTGATATACAGTTTTGGGGGGTTTATACAGGCCATAGAAGCTGTGGTCTAGAGGGTTTGATATACAGTTTTGGGGGGTTTATACAGGCCATAGAAGCTGTGGTCTAGAGGGTTTAATATACAGTTTTGGGGGGTTTATACAGACTTTCGAGCAATATCTCTCTCTCACACTCTATCTTTAAACTAGCACGGTTCTGGCCATTAGAAGGAATTATTCCTGTTGTATATTTTCTCCTCTCATCCATTGAAGTTTCCCCCGTAATAGAGACTCCTGGCTTTCGGCCAGTAGAATAGAGACAATAGATCATTATAAGAGGTTAAAGGTAATGGGCTATATTTCACATACTTCCTACACAGTACAGATCAAATATATTTTTCCACACATTGACAGTTCACCTACCGGAAATAATTTGGCAGGACATTAATCTTATTGCATTGAATTGTTCATCTGTGTGCTTTTTCTCAGAGGTCAAATGATAGTACTGTAGTAGCCGACTCCCTGCTGATCTAAAGCAAACAACCCTTTCATTTAGAATATGTTGCATCGTTGCTTTGGTTTTAAATGAATTATTCACTCATAGTGTTTCTACTTAGTGGATGTAGATACATGACCACTAGATGGTGGTGTCACACTTCATAGGTCTTTCAAAGCCCATATTATGTGTAGCCTATTTGTCTGTAGGTTATATCCTCATGTAGCTGCACTTAAATGACATTTTACTCATGCTTTTCCTTTCATCTATGTTTCATTGAAAATCATGGTCACAGAGCTGATCTCTAATGTTAACAAGGTCCAATGAGTCACTGATTAAAACCGTTTACAGTGGAAGACCTTTGATAATTGTAGCAAAGTTCTCTGCTATTTCTATTGTTGTTCAACTGTGAAAAGGAAAATAAATGTATGCCAATAAATTTAGTTTAGTTTTGCGCAAAACCTTTTGTTTACAGCGCTACTCTTAACATTCATGCATTTGTTAATTAAAAGTATAAATACAAAGTGATCATATGTTAATTCATAAATAAGTTAAGCTAAATAAACTAAACACTAACTTTGTTTGTCCTTGTAATTAGTGGGGTACTTCATGTTTCTCGGTTGGAGATGTTGACAGGCACATGGAGGTGAGGTTGAGAGCTCTGTATTTTTAACTGTGGTGGTGGAATGCAATGTGAATTGGTACATTCCATGGTGATGTGCATCTTCTTCTTCTTCTATGGTATAATGGTGTTCGCAAAACAATTGGATGTACATACCACCACCAGAGGTGGATAACAAGGACCCCAAAAAGGAAAGAATTATAATCATACAAATGATCAAAAAATGTATTTTAACTAAACAAAATCATCCTGCTTTCTGTTTAAAAACCCCAACAAATTCTAATCGGGTTGCTACACAGCCTCAGAAGCTACCTGCGAGGGCGAGAGATTTCATAGCGACAATAGTCCTTGCAGTGCTTCTGCAGTGAAGTCTTGGAGCCCCAAAAACTTCTCGGCTGCAGATATGATGTCCTGATTATTGGACTTCATGGACATTTGTACTGTACAATTTATCACTGTGGCTATAAATGCTACAAAGTCCACCTTCTTCACATTGAGGGTATCCAAATCACTTAATTGACTTAAAACATTAGCAACTGGTTGCCCTGCCTCCACTGCCATACCTTCAACACTGTGGCATCTTGCCCTTCCACTCTCTTCACCGCTTCCACATAGGAGATTTACTGTACAGCCCTGATCCAGGGCACTCAAGTAAGTCCTGAGTATGATCCCCACCACAGTTGCAACATTTTCAATACCATACTTCTCCCGTCTGCAAACAATTGACACGTGACCATATATTTTACAGCTCCCACACTGTAATGGTTTCTACAAAAATGCTCTCACCGCATATGTCACATATCCAAGCTTCACATATTCAGGTAGGGTCTCCTCAAACAACAATAATATTGATAGACTTTTCTCCTTCCATTTACCATATGGGTCAGGTGACGTGTACTGACCACTCCTGGGATTTTCTAAGGTACTCATCATCTATATCCAAGGAGACTCCAGCTATAACTCCTTTTTGCAGGCGCCCGACCCCGAAGATCAATACAGGTTACTTCTGACGTGGACAATTTAGCCAGATCCAGTGTACGTTAATTCTGTTCTTCATCGACACAATGATCCAAAACAAGGCAGCTTCTAGTCCCCTTTATTGAAAACCACCTTCCCCACTGCTTGGATTTCCCAAATGAACCTCCTTGTCCCAAAAAAATGATGTCCAATAAGAAATGCATTATTGGACCAGTCCATGTCTTCTACCATAACTTTTTGCTCGTTTTGTTCCATTCTTTGATATCTCTATTTTCCATTCATTGTCACACACTTCACTTGCTGCACTTTCAGATTCAAGAAACAATTCCATGGATGCTGCCATTTTGGAACTGTCATCCATCTCCTGTTTACAATCTCACTGACTTATCAAGCCGTTCCCTGCAATCCTACCACACTCATTCTGGTGAAATGCATTATGGGTAAAATGTTTTTTTTTTTTTATCCCTTCTTTGTTTTAGGTCAGCAGGGAGTCGGCTACTACAGTACTATCATTTGACCTCTCTGAGAAAAAGCACACAGATTAACAATTCTATGCAATAAGATTGATATCCTGCCAAATTATTTCCGTAGGTGAACTGTCAATGTCTGGAAAAATATACTTGATCTGTATTGTGTAGGAAGTATGTGAAATATAGCCTATTACCTTTACCCTCTTATAATGATCAACTGTTTTCTCTTCTGTCAGGCCGAAGATAGTTTTTAGTCTATATTCTTAGTAGCTGTCTACTTACCACCACAAACCGATGCTGGAACTAACACCACACTCAATGAGCTGTATAAGGCCATAAGCAAACAGGAAAACGCTCATCCAGAGGCGGCGCTCCTAGTGGCCGAGGACTTTAATGCAGGGAAACTTAAATAAATTTTACCTAATTTCTACCAGCATGTTAAATGTGCAACCAGAGGAAAAAACTCTGTGCGTGTGAGATTCTTATATTAAATAATGACTTAATCATGATTAACAATTAGTTAGAAAGAGAACAACTCACTGTAATGATCATCAAAATATTGGAATGATAATTACAATATTTGTGAGTTTTATGAATAGTATATCTAATGGAAGATGAATAAACTTAACTGGGGATAGGGCGAAAGCTTACTGACACACCAGACAAATGGTTTATTACAACTTTAATTAATTTTAGTTACATAACATTGTTTTTTATGGTAAATGGGCATCTAACCATATAAGAAAACATTTTGTAGTGAATGTTGTTCAATAATTCATACAAAACATGTGTTAACATGTCATTGGACAAAAAAGGCACCGGATTGTAGGAATGACCCACCTGTTGTTATACCCTCTGCTGAGACAGAAATAAAGAGCTGAGTCAACATGGTTCAATTAGAATCACTCAAAGATGATCATAATAACAGAGAAGGCACACAAATAATCAGTAATGGTGTCACGTTCTATCACTGTGCACACTATTCATGATGTCATACACTGGAATCATCTCTCCTTTGTGGATATCCTCACTGAAGTGTAAGTCACACCAGTGGATGGGAAGACCAGCTGACTGCCATTCATGCAGGTGACTTTCATTATGGCCCTGTAGTCAAGGTCGAAATTTGCTTCCACCATTGTGATATCAACATTCATGGTCTTCCCTGGAGGGATCTTCAGGTTGATGGTATCCGATTCTGTTATGGTCTCGGTGGCTGGTGGATTGCTCCACTCCCACGGTCAAGCTGAACCCTGATGACACCTTAACCAGATCTGGGATCCCCACTTTGACCGACACATTCAAGGTGGATTCTATCTTGTTGCTGACAGACCAGGAGGAAGTCTTGGTCAGGGTCTTGCTGCATGTAATGGACTCTTCTTGAACCAATGAGGTGTCATTGTGGTGGGACACGGATTTCACATATTCTGGAGTCACCTAAAATCAACACACACACAAAGATACAAATTGTTCAGACAAGACAAAGACCATTTTAGAACTAATCATCAGTGAGGAACTGATCAATTGATTTTTAGTAAGCCAACAATAGTAACTAATGTGTCTGTATGTGTGTGTGACTGTCCTAGAAATGAGATGCTTGATGAATGTCGACCCCCATATTGGATTACACGTTTTAAAGTGGACAGCCCCCTTAATGTTAGGGCATCGGTAGAGTTTTCCTGAGCCGTCTACACACATCTATAAAAGAGCTCACCTGGGGTTTGAAGAGGGACAGGGTGGGATACTCCATGTCGGTCAGCACGGACGACTTGATGGTGTTGATGAAGAGGAAGCCCATGCAGTCAATGTCTGAGCCATACCTGCCCTGCAGCCCCAGGCAGATTCCAGACCCCACATCTATGGTGTACTCAGTCTTCAGTCCCCAGCTGGTCATTTTTTCAAAGAACTCCCGGTTCTCACTCGTCGTGAACTTGATGGCACCCAGACGTGTGCCGACACCGTTACCCCATAGAGACAGCTTGGTGATGCGCTCGCCGAGGTACAACTCAAACTCAAAATTTCCAAAGGTCTCAACGGCGCCCATCGGTCAGCTCCGCCCGCACAGCTTTCACCTGCCAGCCTTCCACCGCCACTCCGATCTTCTTGAGGGTGGCACTGTTGTTCATGCCGTGGAATTCAAATGGACTGCCTCCTCCACCACCGATCAACTGCAGTCTGGTTGCCATGTTAAGTGTGTGTGTACGTCACGTAACCTGAAATACAAATTTGTACAGATACATTTAAGAAACCTCCAACTCAAACTCAGATCTGATTCAGACATTCAAAGCACCAACAGGAAATTAAAGAACAAGATAAAAGGATCAAACAATAACTAAGGGATATAATGACTCATGGTAGGAACTAGAGGTCGAGAAACACATCAGTCTAGGGCTTCAACCCTGTTCCTGGAGAGCTACCCTCCTGTTGGTTTTCACTCCAGCCCCAGTTGTAACTAACCTGATTATACCATCTACTGCATCTTGCCTATGCCGTTCGGCCATCGCCCATCCATATATCATCCATATATATTTTTATGTACATATTCTTATTCATTCCTTTACACTTGTGTGTGTATAAGGTAGGTGTTGTGAAATTGTTAGATTAATTGTTAGATATAACTGCATGGTCGGAACTAGAATCACAAGCAATTCGCTACACTCGCATTAACATGTGCTAACCATGTGTATGTGACAAATAAAATTTGATTTGATTTGATTACAATCAGGTGGACTAGATTGGGATTGGAATGGTCTAGGGTGACCAAATCACTCCACAATCCTCAGATCACTGAGAATGAAGCGTTCTTGAATTGCTCCTAACGCATCCTTGTCCTCCACCCTCCTCTGATCTTTCCATCTTTATTCTCCTGGAATCTGTCACACTCATTCCTTCCTCCTCAGCTAGGAACCTCAGAGTCACCATGGAGTCCCTCTCCTACTCCCAGCACCTCCCCACTCTACCTCCTGCTGTTTCTTCCTGATCAACACCATGGAGTCCCTCTCCTACTCCCAGCACCTCCCCACTCTACCTCCTGCTGTTTCTCCTGATCAACACCATGGAGTCCCTCTCCTACTCCCAGCACCTCCCACTCTACCTCCTGCTGTTTCTCCTGATCAACACCATGGAGTCCCTCTCCTACTCCCAGCACCTCCCACTCTACCTCCTGCTGTTTCTTCCTGATCAACACCATGGAGTCCCTCTCCTACTCCCAGCACCTCCCACTCTACCTCCTGCTGTTTCTCCTGATCAACACCATGGAGTCCCTCTCCTACTCCCAGCACCTCCCACTCTACCTCCTGCTGTTTCTTCCTGATCAACACCATGGAGTCCATCTCCTACTCCCAGCACCTCCCACTCTACCTCCTGCTGTTTCTCCTGATCAACACCATGGAGTCCCTCTCCTACTCCCAGCACCTCCCACTCTACCTCCTGCTGTTTCTTCCTGATCAACACCATGGAGTCCCTCTCCTACTCCCAGCACCTCCCACTCTACCTCCTGCTGTTTCTCCTGATCAACACCATAGTCCCTCTCCTACTCCCAGCACCTCCCACTCTACCTCCTGCTGTTTCTTCTTGATCAACACCATGGAGTCCCTCTCCTACTCCCAGCACCTCCCACTCTACCTCCTGCTGTTTCTTCCTGATCAACACCATGGAGTCCCTCTCCTACTCCCAGCACCTCCCACTCTACCTCCTGCTGTTTCTTCCTGATCAACACCATGGAGTCCCTCTCCTACTCCCAGCACCTCCCACTCTACCTCCTGCTGTTTCTCCTGATCAACACCATGGAGTCCCTCTCCTACTCCCAGCACCTCCCCACTCTACCTCCTGCTGTTTCCTCCTGATCAACACCATGGAGTCCCTCTCCTACTCCCAGCACCTCCCCACTACCTCCTGCTGTTTCTTCCTGATCAACACCATGGAGTCCCTCTCCTACTCCCAGCACCTCCCACTCTACCTCCTGCTGTTTCTCCTGATCAACACCATGGAGTCCCTCTCCTACTCCCAGCACCTCCCACTCTACCTCCTGCTGTTTCTTCCTGATCAACACCATGGAGTCCCTCTCCTACTCCCAGCACCTCCCACTCTACCTCCTGCTGTTTCTCCTGATCAACACCATGGAGTCCCTCTCCTACTCCCAGCACCTCCCACTCTACCTCCTGCTGTTTCTTCCTGATCAACACCATGGAGTCCCTCTCCTACTCCCAGCACCTCCCCACTCTACCTCCTGCTGTTTCCTCCTGATCAACTTGGTGAATTATGTGTAATGAAAGATATTGTTGTGTATGAATGTTCCAGATGCTACATTAGAATATGATAACCTTCCCTTTAATGATGAGTATGAATGTAATAGGTGCTACATCAGAATTGGAGGTTGTTTATGGTGCTAAAACTCATCTCTCCAAACAAAGTTGCTGCTTTGAAATATCTGAAAGAAAAAAGATTGAAATGAAAAAAGTCACCATTGGCCTCATGGTGAAATCCCTGAGCAGTTTGCTTGCTCTCCGGAAACTGAGTTAGGAAGGACGGCTCTTTAAGAGGCATTAGAAAACCTCCCTGGTCATTATAGTTGAATCTGTGCTTGAAATTCAGTACTCCCCAAATACAGGTGTGCCAGGCTTTTGGTGTCATACCCAAGAAGACTCGATTCTGTAATCGCTTCCAATGGTGCTTCAACAAAGTACTGAGTAAAGGGTCTGTAAATGTGATGTAAATATTTTTACATTTTTAGTACATTCAGGTTAGGGTAACATTTCTAAAAACCCGTTTTTGCTTCATCATTATTGTAGTTGTGTGTAGATTGATGAGGGTGGAAAAAACGATTTAATCCATTTTAGAATAAGGCTGTAACGTAACAAAATGTGGAAAAAGTGAATGGGTCTGAATACTTTATGAATGCACTGTATATAGTGTATGTACAACACTGCTAAGACTATCAGGTGTCTCATGAAGAATGTCATCTATCGGTTTGTTGTTGCTGTTAGGACTCAGACACGAAGGACACAGCACACCAAGAATTCATCTAGGAGTCATATTTGGGATATTGTTTCAGTCTCTCATGTTTTTTTCTCACTCACAGTGTTCTCAGAGTTCAGTGTTCTTAGAGCTCTCAGAGCTCTCAGTGTTCACACTGTTGTCAGTGTTGTCAATGTTCTCAGTGTTGTCAATGTTCTCTGTCTTGTCAATGTTCTCTGTCTTGTCAATGTTCTAAGTGTTGTCAACGTTCTCAGTGTTCTCAAAGTTCTCAGGACTGACAGTGCATTTTTCACTACTACTTATATACTGGCAATTTCAGGCCTATATGGTAATTACTGTTTATACTTCAATCTACATGGGGCAACAATTTCAAACTGGTTGCATCACCACTTGGTTTGGCAACTGCTCGGCATCCGACGGCAAGGGAGCTACAGAGGGTAGTGCGTATGGCCCAGTACATCTCTGAGGCCAAGATTTCTGCCATCCATGACCTCTATACTAGGCTGTGTCAAAGGAAGGCCCAAAAAATTGTCAAAGACTCCAGCCACCCAAAACATAGACTGTTCTCTCTGCTACCACCAGCTGTACCGAAGCGTGAAGTCTCGAAGGAATATTTGCAATGACCCCCTTATTTTATTTGTATTTATTCTACACTCAGTGAACTATAACCACACACACTTTCACATACTACACTGACACACACACAGTCACACTCTTCACATACACCGCTGGTACTCGATGTTGTCTATGCATAGTCACTTTACCCCTACCTACCTCCAGTTAACTGATCATAAATAATGTTTCATTTAATACAGACTTCAGGTGTCCCTGGTGTTGACATTCCACCACACACATTTGTCATGATTAGCACAATAAAAATGTGTTAATCAGGATGAAGGAAATGTCACTGGTCTCATATCTTAACTTCCAGAACATATTCTGGACATTCTACCAATTGGTCTGAGGGGAGGTTATGACTGTGTCCCTTTGTGTATTTACCCAGTCACCTGCATGAACCATGATAAACAGAACAGAGGATGCATACAGCTTGTACAATTCACTGCTATGTCTTCAGTATAAGACATGTTCCACTGCATAGACTTTAAACATATAGGATGTTATGATGAACAAAACTACAGAGAAAGGTGCTGTTGCATATTAGTGAACCTGTTTTGGTTAGTGACTGGAAACTACCGATATGCTCTCTGGCTCAAATATCAAGAAGAGGAAGTGGCACCAAGAGTGGTTGAAACTGTTGATACACGTTTGTCATGATTAGCACAATACAATGTCTTAATCAGGGTCAAAGGATTTGTGTCAATTTCAACAGAAAACTACTGATGCATATCTTTGTATGGGCGTGGGGGCAGTTTTGCTGCTATATAAGACAGTGCTTCTCCACTCCAGAGTCTTTGGTTTTAAACAATTGAACTTCACTCTGAGTCTTGACTCTTAAACAAGTTTATTGCATATTGAATCAGACCTATCAGTTTACTTCAATTACTACCTTCTATAGCCATCCTTAACACTGAGGCCTGCATATCGTTGTATGTAATTACACAATGTCCCTAAATAACTAATCTTGCTAAATGAGGAAATATTTGAGAGCAATTTATATTTTGACCAAATAATGAACAAAACATATATATATTTTTTTGTTTCCTATATTCTGAAACAGTTTCTTAATCAGTTATAAGGTCTAGCTGAACAAGCATGTTATGGGTTTGTTGTTCCCCACGATGAAATTGGGGAGGGGACTACGGATCTGTCTCTGTCCGTCTGTTGTTATGTTTGTTTGTACTTTAGTAAAACAAGATCTCTGAGAGCACTGGGCTGATTTTGACAAAACTTGGGTGAATGATTCATCTTGCCATAGAGATCCAACATTTACAAAATTACACTGATTGCTCCAAGGTGGGAGTTATGGTATTTAACTGCAATTTGTTAGTAACACACAATAAGTAAAATGGCCGAGGAGGCGGTAGTGCATCATTCGTGGGGGACGACATGTTTACTGTTGCCTTGTTTTTACATGGTTGACTTTAGCCTCCTATTGTTCTGTTTTGAATTCAAAAGTATGATGTTAGTATGATGTTTAATGTGAGGTGAGTAGACTGTTGGATGTAGTGCTTTACATCAAGCTGTCTCTTCATCTTGAATACTGTTACGTTCCCCAGTTTTTGTGTTGTGGGTTTGTGTATATGTGTTATTTCAGGAAATGGCTTCCTGGATTCCCCCAAGCAGCTGATTGGTCGGCCCCAGTGCAGATTGGAGCTCTGATCCCGCCCTCTCGTTAGGGGATACAGCTGTCGGCAATTACAAACTCCTTCTGCAGCTTTATAAGCCAGTGTTCCTTTCTTAGGAAGAGAGAGCTTCTTTGATGTCCTGTGTTGCTCAGGGAAAGCGTCTTGGTATGTCCTGTGTTTTGTTGCTGGGCTGTATATTGTAAAGTGTTTTGTTGCTTGTCCTGCAGACGTGTGTCAAAAGGACTGTTTTTGATCTTTGAAATTGTTAACTTGAATTTATTATTCAGTCATGTTTTAGGTGTTCCTTGACTAAATCATTGGACAGATGCTTTAAAAGGTTGACAGACCCTGTTCTATATTAGACTGTGCCATAATATATTAATGCATACCTGTGATTACTGCAGCCTGTGTTAATCAATATTGTTATACATGAATTAATCAAATTCAATCTTTTATTATTTCAGGTATTTCAAAGCGGAGACTTTGTTTGGAAAGGTGAGTTCCAGCGCCATAACCAACTCACATTCTGAAGTGGAATCTCTAACATTCATATTCATGATTCTTTGTAACTATAGCAACATCAGAATTAATTTTAGAAGTGCATAGACGTGCTCACTAACAAAACAATATGTTTCATTGCACAAGTCACCAAGTTGATCAGGAAGAAACAGCAGGAGGTAGAGTGGGGATGTGCTGGGAGAAGGAGAGGGACTCTGTGGCTCTAAATGTCTGACTCAGTTCCTTTGAGTTGGAGGCTTCTTAAATTGATATGTACAAACTTGTATTTGAGGTTCCGTGACGCGCACACACATGGCAACCACACTGCATTTGATCGGTGGTGGAGGAGGCACTTACTTTGAATTCCATGGCATGGACAACGGTGCCACCCTCAAGAAGATCGGAGTGGCGGTGGGAGACTCGCAGGTGAAAGCCGTGCGGGCGGAGCTTACCGACGGGAAAGTAGCAACTTTTGGAGATGCTAACACTTTCAATGAGTTTGAGTTCAACCTCGGCGAGCGCATCACCAAGCTGTCTCTGTGGGGTAACGGCACCGGCACACGTCTGGGTGCCATCAAGTTCAAGACGAGTGAGAACCGGGAGTTCTTTGAAAAAATGACCAGCTGGGGACTGAAGACTGAGTACACCATAGATGTGGGGTCTGGAATCTGCCTGGGGCTGCAGGGCAGGTCTGGCTCGGATATCGACTGCATGGGCTTCCTCTTCATCAAAACCATCAAGTCGTCCGTGCTGACCGACATGGAGTATCCCACCCTGTCCCTCTTCAAACCCCAGGTGAGCTCTTCCATAGACGTGTGTAGACAGCTCAGGAATACTCTACCGATGCACTAACATTAAGGGGGCTGTCCACTTTAAAACATGTAATCCAATATGGGGGTCGACCTTCATCGGATCACATTTCTAGGACAGTCATGCCTTATGTTTAATTGGCCTTGGTCAGTACAATAACCACCTTTTATTTTTTAAAATAGCCCCAACACTTTTTTTTTTTTACATTTACTCATATGCATCAGTCCAAGATAACAATGTGTGCTTGCTGTCTTTCTAAAAAATGTATTATCAGTTAATAAATTGTCTTTGTCTTGTTTGAAAAATTTGTATCTTTGTTCATTTTAGGTGACCCCGGAATATGTGAAATCTGTGTCTCACCAGAACGACACCCCCTTGGTTCTAGAAAAGTCCATTACATACAGCAAGACGCTGACCAAGACTTCTTCCTGGTCAGTCAGCAACAAAATAGAATTCACCTTGAATGTGTCGGTCAAAGCAAGGATCCCAGATCTGGTCGAGCTGTCATCAGGGTTCAGCTTGACCGTGGGAGTGGAGCAATCCACCAGCCTGCAGAAGACCGAGACCATAACAGAATCAGGTACCATCAACGTGAAGATCCCTCCAGGGAAGACCATGGATGTTGAGATCACAATGGGGAAAGCCAATATCGACCTCGATTACAGGGCCATAGTGAAGGTCACCTGCATGAATGGCAGTCAGCTGATCTTCCCATCCAACGGCATCTACACTGGTGTGGCTTACACTTCATTGACGTTATCCACAAAGGAGAGATGAGTCAAGTGTGTGACTTTATGAATAAAAAGTGCAGTGATAGAAATTGACACCATGACTGATTCTTTGTGTGCCTTTTCTGTTATTATGATCATTTTTGAGTGATTCTAATTGAACCCAGTTCTTTATCAGCAGAGGGTATAACAGGTGGATCTTTCCTACAATCTGGTGCCTTTTGTGTCCAATGACATTTTGTATGAACACTTTGTATGACTTATTGAACATTAAGTTCAAAATGTTTTATGGTTAGAGCCCCATTTACCATCAACAC
Source organism: Oncorhynchus mykiss (assembly GCF_013265735.2). NCBI lineage: Eukaryota > Metazoa > Chordata > Actinopteri > Salmoniformes > Salmonidae > Oncorhynchus > Oncorhynchus mykiss. Next base: position 72,324,423 of record NC_048580.1, on the reverse strand, counting down.
AATGTTATCTAACGCTAATTTGATTTCGTAAAAGATTTGTCTTGTTTGCCTTAACTCCAGTATAGTTTTGACTTTCACATACTTTTCATAACATTCACAAATATTGTAATTAGCATTACATTGAGTTCTCGTTCTAACAAATTCTTTATGATTAACACACACGCACATTCACGCTACACACACAGGCACGTATAATTAACACTTTAAATACATTCCCCCTAACTCAAGACAAATATTGGACTACAGCATTTCTGTTGTAATTATAGTCACTATGGGGCAGCAGGTAGCTCGGTGGTTAGAGCATTGGGTCTTTAACTGAAAAGTTACTAAACATGCAAATCCTCTAAATTACCTTTTGATGCTGGCGCACCTGGGGGAATACACTGAACAATATATCACCATGTTTCATGACCCGAAATAAAACATCCCAAAAGTATCAAATGTAGCAGTTTTGCATTTTCCCTTTGCCATGATATTCCATCCACCTGACAGGTGTGGCATATCAAGAAGCTGATTAAACAGCATGATCATTACACAGGATAACCTTGTGCTGGGGACAAATGGCCACTTTAAAATGTGCAGAATACAATGCCACAGATATATGAAGTTGAGGAAGAGTGCCATTTCACATGCTGAATGCAGGAATGTCCACGAGAGCTGTTGCCAAGGAATTTAACCTCTTTAGGCTAGGGGGCAGTATTTTGATGTTTGGATGAAAAACGTGCCCAAAGTAAACTGCCTCTTTCTCAGGCCCAAAAGCTAGAATATGCATATAATTGGCAGATTAGCAGAGAGAAAACACAAGTTTCCAAAACTGTCAAAATATTGTCTGAGTATAACGGAACTGACATGGCAGGCAAAACCTGAGGAAAATCCATCCAGGAAGTGCGGTTTTTCTGAAACTACTCTTTTCCATTGCAAGCCTATCCTCCATTTAAAGGGATATCAACCAGATTCCTTTCCCTATGGCTTCCACAAGGTGTGAACAGTCTTTAGACATAGTTTCAGGCTTTTATTCTGAAAAATGAGCGAGAATGATCACATCAGTGGATAGCCAGATGTCCTCAGATTTGTGCATGCGCGCGTGCCGGGAGTGAGACCTTTTCTTTCTCTCTTCTATTGAAATGGCTACCGTCGGTTGAAATATTATCGATTATTTATTGTAACAACCTGACGATTGATTATAAAAAACTTTGACACGTTTCTACGATCTTTACGTATACTATTTGGCATTTTCATCTGCCCGTCGTGACCGCACGAGCCTGTGTATTACTGAACAAAATGCGCCAACCAAATGGAGGTTTTTTGGACATAAAGAGAATCTTTATCAAACAAAACAAACATTTATTGTGTAAATGGGAGTCTCGTGAGTGCAAACATAGGAAGATCATCAAAGGTAAGTGATTCATTTTATTGCTTTTCTGACTTTCGTGACCAATCTACTTTGCTGCTAGCTGTTTGTAATGCTACCCACGGTAGCCTGAGAGCTGTCCTCACATAATCGCATGGTTTGCTTTCACCGTAAAGTATTTTTGAAATCTGACACGCCGGCTGTGTTTTGGTGTATTGCACTTGTGATTTCATGAAAATTCTATATTTTTTGTAATTTAATTATAATTTGGCGCTCTGCAATTCACCGGATGTAGACGAAAATGATCCCGCTAAAGGGATCTGTGCGGCAAGAGGTTTTAATGTACATTTTTCTACCATGACGTTAAAGACGTCCAACCATGTCTATGGAGTCATGTGGGCACGCGGTTTGTTGATGTTATGTTATGAACAGAGTTCCCCATGGTGGCGGTGTGATTATGTCATGGGCATCGATGGCAATTTGAATGCACAGAGATAAAGTGACTAGATCCTGAGGCCCATTGTCGTGCCATTCATCCCAAGGCAGTATCACAATTGGCGCACAATTGGCCCAGCGACGTCCAGGTTAGGCCGTCATCTTAAATAAGAATTTAACGACTCTTAACTGACTTTCCTAGTAACATAAAGGTTAAATGAAAAATATATAAAAATATGATAATGCACAGCTCCATGTCGCAAGCGTCGCAAAAGATCTGTATTCCCAGTCAAATGAAATCTATAGATTTGCCTTTCCCACGTGTGTTATGTTACAGCTGTCATGAATACTCAGGGAGAAAAAGGTGTAGAGCGTGGCAGGTGTTTATTTCGCCTTTGCAGAAGGCAGGAATCGTGGTCGCAGGCAATAGTGATACACAGGTAGGCAATGGTGATACACAGGTAGGCAAACAGGCAGATGAATAAAAACTAGGATTGAAGGATATAACAAGTTCTGACAAAAGAGCTAGGAAAAGGCTTAGTAGAGTCAAAACGAACAATTCCTCACAAAGGCACAAACAGAATGAACTGAACTAAATAAGGAGCTGATGAGACCAGGTCGGTAACGAACACAGGTGAAATCAATGAACAAAAAATGAAAGACAGGGCTACGTTCAAGAATACAAAGAAACAGAACACAATGTTGACTAAGAAAAATAATACAGAACCTTACAGCAGCCTTGTTCTAAAATGTATTCAATTATTTTTTAGCTCATCAGGAGGGCTATGACTTACGATACCTGGCATCAGAGAAGGGATAGGCTGGCGGGGAGAACAATATCCCATAATACCCCACAATACCCCATAATGACAAAGCGAAAACAGGTTTTTTGAAATGTTTGCAAATAAAAAATAAAAAACAGAAATAGCTCATTTACGTAAGTATTCAGACCCTTTGCTATGAGTGTTGAAATTGAGCTCAGTTGCGTCCTGTTTCAATCGATCATCCTTGAGATGTTTCTACAACTTGGAGTCACCATGTGGGTAATTCAATTGATTGGACATGATGTGGAAAGGCACACACCTGTGCATACACGGTCCCGCAGTTGACAGTACATGTCAGAGCAAAAACCAAGCCATGAGGTCAAAGGAATTGTCCGTAGACCTCCGAGACAGGATTGTGTCGAGGCACAGATCTGGAGAAGGGTACCAAAATATTTCTGCAGCATTGAAAGTCCCCAAGAACACAGTGGCCTCTTAAATGGAAGGCCAAACTGAGCAATCAGGAGAGAAGGGCCTTGGTCAGAGAGGTGACAAGACTCTCTGGTCTGATGAAACCAAGATTGAACTCTTTGGCCTGAATGCCAAGCGTCACGTCTGGAGCAAACCTGGCACCATCCCAACGGTGAAGCATGGTGGTGACAGCATCATGCTGTGGGAATATTTTTCAGCGGCAAGGACTAGGAGACTAGTCAGGGTCGAGGGAAAGATGAACAGAGCAAAGTACAGAGAGATCCTTGATGAAAACCTGCTTAAGGACGCTCAGGACCTCAGACGGGGGCAAAGGTTCACATTCCAACGTACAACATACCTAAGCACACAGCCAAGACAACGCTGGAGTGACTTTGGGATGAGGCTCTGAATGTCCTAGAGTGGCCAAGCCAGAGCCTGGTCTTGAATCTGACCGAACATCTCTGAAGAGACCTGAAAATAGTTGTGTAGCGACTCTCCACATCCAACCTGACAGAGCTTGAGAAGAATGGGAGAAACTCCCACAATGCATGAGTGCCAAGCTTGTAGAAAGAAGATTTGAGGCTGTAATCGGCGCCAAAGGTGCTTCAACAAAGTACTGAGTAAAGGGTCTGGATACTTATGTAAATGTGATATTTCAGTTTTTTATAACATTTGCCAAAATTTCTAAAAATACAGTTTTTGCTTTGTCATTATTGGGTATTGTTTGTACATTTGATTTTATTTTATCCATTTTAGAATAAGGTTGAATAATTTCCGAATACACTGTATCTTATCTATTGTGTGTGTGAAATGTAACACATACACTGAGTGCACAAAACATTAAGAACACCTGCTCTTTCCATGACACAGACTTACCAGGTGAATCCAGGTGAAAGCTATGATCCCTTATTGATGTCAATTGTTAAATCCACTTAAATCAGTGTAGATGAAGGGGAGACAGGCTAAATAAGGATTTTAAGCCTTGAGACAATTAAGACATGGATTTTGTATGTGTGCCATTCAGAGGGTGAATGGGCAAGACAACATTTTTAAGTGCCTCTGAACAAGGTATGGTAGTAGGTGCCAGGCGCACCGGTATGTGTCAAGAATTGCAATACTGCTGGGTTTTTCATGCTCAACAGTTTCCCGTTTGTGTCAAGAATTGTCCACCATCCAAACGACATTGAGCCATCTTGATACAACTGTGGGAAACATTGGAGTCAACATTAGCCAGCAACCCTACGGAACGCTTTTGACACCTTGTAGACACCTTGTGTTCTCATTTACAACTGCGACCTGGCCAAGATAAAGCAAAGCAGTGCGACAAAAACAACAACATAGAGTTGCACATGGGATAAACATATGTACAGTCAATAACACAATAGAAAAATCTATGTACAGTGTGTGCAAACGTAGTGAGGTTAATAGGCCATAGTGAAGACATTTTGGAGATTAAACGTTGGGAGTTAAAGATGTGTAGATGATGATGTGCAAGCAGAGATACTGGGGTGCAAAAGAGCAAAACAAATGACAGTATGGGGATGAGGTAGTTGGGTGTGCTATTTACAGATGGGCTGTGTACAGGTACAGTGATTGGTAAGCCGCTTCTGACAGCTGATGCTCAAAGTTAGTGAGGCAGATATAAGTCTCCGGCCTCAGTAATTCTTGCAATTCGTTCCAGACATTGGCAGCAGAGAACTCGAAGGAAACGCGGCCAAAGAGGTGTTGGCTTTGGGGATGACCAGTGAAATATACCTGCTGGAGCACGTGCTACAGGTGGGTGTTGCTATGGTGACCAGTGAGCTGTGAAAAGGCGGGGCTTTACCTAGCAAAGACTTATAGATGACCTGGAGCCAGTGCGTTTGGCGACGAATATGTAGTGAGGGTCAGCCAACGATTGCATACAGGTCGCAGTGGTGGATAATATATGGGGCTTCAGTGACAAAACAGATGGCACTGTGATAGACTACATCCAATTTGCTAGTAGTAGAGTAGAGTGTTGTAGGCTGTTTTGTAAATGACATGTCAAGAATGGTAGGATAGTCAGTTTTATGAGGGTATGTTTGGCAGCATGAGTGAAAGATTCTACCTTTCATTTTGGATTGGAGATGTTTAATGTGAGTCTGGAGAGAGAGTTAACAATCTAACCAGACACCTAGGTATTTGAGGGAAGCGATCGGTTGAAGAGCATATATTTAGTTTTTCTTGCATTTAAGAGCAGTTGGAGGCCAAGGAAGGAGAGTTGTATGGAATTGAAGCTCGTCTGGAGGTTAGTTAACACAGTGTCCAAAGAAGGGCCAGAAGTATACAGAATGGTGTCGTCTGCGTAGAGGTGGATCAGAGAATCACCAGCACCAAGAGTGAAATCATTGATGTATACAGAGAAAAGATTTGGCTCGAGAATTGAACCCTGTGGCACCCCCATAGAGATTGCCAGAGGTCCGGACAACAGGCTCTCCGATTTGACACACTGAACTCTGTCTGTGAAGTAGTTGGTGAACCAGGCAAGGCAGTCATTTAAGAAACCAAGGCTGTTGAGTCTGCCGATAAGAATGTGGTCATTGACAGAGCCAAAGCCTTGGCCAGGTCGATGAATACAGCTGCACAGCTTTGTCTCTTATCGATGGCGGTTATGATTTCTTTTAGGACCTTGAGCATGGCTGAGGTGCACCCATGACCAGCTCGGAAACCAGGTAGCATAACGGAGAAGGTACGGTGGGATTCGAAATGGTCAGTGATCTGTTTGTTAACTTGGCTTTCGAAGACCTTAGAAAGACAGGGTAGGATAGATATAGGTCTGTAACAGTTTGCGTCTAGACTGTCACCCCCTTTGAAGAGGGGGATGACCGTGGCAGCTTTCCAATCTTTGGGGATCTCAGACAATACAAAAGAGAGGCTGTTGAGTAGGGTAGGGGTGGCCAGGTGGAAAGCATGACCAGCCGTAGAAAAATGCTTATCGAAATTCTCCATTATCGTGGATTTATCAGTGGTGACAGTGTTTCCTAGCCTCAGTACAGTGGGCAGCTGGGAGGAGGTTCTATTATTCTCCATGGACTTTACATTGTCCCAGAACTTTTTGGAGTTTGTGCTACAGGATGCAAATTTCTGTTTCTGAAAAAGCTAGCCTTTGCTTTCCTAACTGCCTGTGTATATTGGTTCCTAACTTCCCTGAAAAGTTCCACATTGCGGGGGCTATTCGATGCTAATGCAGTACGCCACAGGATGTTTTTGTGCTGGTCAAGGGCAGTCAGGTCTGGAGTGAACCACGGGCTATATCTGTTCCTGGTTCTACTTTTTTTGAATGGGGAATGCTTATTTAAGATGATGAGGAAAGCACTTTTAAAGAGCAACCAGGCATCCTCTACTGACGGAATGAGGTCAATATCCTTCCAGGATACCCGAGCCAGGTCGATTAGAAAGGCCTGCTCGCTGAAGTGTTTTAGGGAGCATTTGACAGTGATGATGGGTGGTCATTTGACCGCAGACCCATTATTGATGCAGACAATGAGGCAGTGATTGCTGAGATCCTGGGTGAAGACAGCCAAGGTGTGTTTGGATGGCAGGTTTGTTAGGATGGTATCTTTGAGAGTGCCCGTGTTTACGGATTTGGGGTTGTACCTGATAGGTTCCTTGATAATATGTGTGAGATTGAGGGCATCTAGCTTAGATTGTAGGACGGCCGGGGTGTTAACCAAAGTGTCAAGTCGTTACAGCTCTGAAGTTCAAAAGCAATGTTATACAATTCAGAATGTTGGCTAGATATTTCAACTCTGTATGGCAAGTGTGAATGTCTGACTGAACGTTTGAGTCTGTTTGAGCTGCAGCTAAGGTAAATCTAATCACATTGAAGAATCCGTCTGTATCACATCGTTTAGAACCGCGACACACAAAAATCAGGAAAGATGGTCGTTTAATATGAGAGGCTCAGCAATGTTAGGATTTTAAAAGTTGTGTAGTGTCCAACAGGATGTTCTCTTGATGTTAAAATAAAATAGTATTTGTCACATTCGCTGAATACAACAGGTGTAGACCTTCCTGTGAAATACTTATGAGTGATTCACCAGCATAGGAGAGTTTTAAAGTAAGAAAAATTAGCTAAACAAAAAAAAGGAAAATAGTAACACATTAAAATAACAATAATTGGGCTATGTAAAAAGGGCACGGGCACTGGTACAGAGTCAATGTGCAGAGGTATGGGTTAGTTGAGGTAATCTAAGGCAGCAGACAAAATTCCTTTGTCATCTCATTATGGAGAACCGGCCTCAGAACATTAACATGCAATAAATGGACTTTGGGACAATAGGTTTCGTCAGCCACAATGGTGGTAATGACAATAGGTGGTATATGAAAATGATTGTTTTTGTTATGTTCTTAAAAGTTAAAGGACGACGTTAAAACACAAACATTAAAAGAGTTTCCTAGTATATGCTTGATGTTTATACATTGTATGTTGTGTGGAAAATGTCTAGATCAAAGATAATATTTTTGTAAAGATGAAATGTGAAGTTGTCTAAATTGGATATGAGTAAAATCCAGACCTTGCCTCGTAGAGAATTGTCCTTAAGGTGGAAATGCCCACCTCTGACCCAAGGGTATAAAACATGTGAGTTAAGAGTTTACATTCAGACTAAATGACCTGAGCTACAGCCAAGGTCTGAGTAGTCAACAAACCCAAAATGCAACCCGAGGTTGAAGACAAAGGACCATTATATATATCTATGCTTCGGATGAGTAGCTGAGTCTAAGAGGGTGAATTCAAGCAGGACCAACCGGTAACCACTCTCCATCGAATCGTGCATCTACACTGCTTTCATTCCTACGCTGTGAGCCCTGAGCTACAGGGCTGACTGTTCTCAAAAGACCCCTTTCAGAACAAAGGCAAGGAAACAGACCACTAAGACAAAAGGACACTGGCATGGTGAGGACAACCAGAAAGTTACACCCTATAACCAGAGAAGTGCGTCATCTGAGAAGCCGAAGCGGTCCATGCTGAGGCCCCCATCGGAGACCTTCAACACGTAATTCCATCATTCTATTCTGATCAATAAGAGAACGGCAGTTCGGGGAAAGGTTAAAATGAGTATAGCTGACAAATGCACCCACGTCTATTTTTCTCTCGTGTACTCTCTCTTTCTCTCTCTTTTGAAATCCTCATTTTGTGTAACACGTGTCATATTGTGTTGGCCCGCTAGGGAGCTGTTTTGTTGTACTAAATTCTCATCAATAGCATAGACTGCGTGTTTGTGTATCTTATATTACAATTTTAGCTTGTTGATTATTTGTTTACTAACAACTGGTGTAGTACGGACTCATTGGTGGGACTCGGGTTGGTGCAGATTTCCGGATTATGCAACTTTCAGAATAAGACTGTAGAGGAAATTGATTATTTAGCGACTGTTGTAAAATCGATATTCTGATATTCTTTGAGTTAATTTGGGAAATAGAAACTCAATAAAACCAAACTTTCCCATGGTGCCCCAGGTTGAGTTAATAATTACCTGATTCATTTAATCACGTAATTATAAACTGTTAATCATTCGATGAGCAGCAGTCGTCACATTAATCAATACAGCGTCGTGACATATTGGCGCCTCGTGAGGAAACTAAAATAAAACTAGGCCGCATTTTTGGGTTAATTCCATGTAAATTGTCTAAAAAGATACATACTGTTGGAGTCGAACGTTTATATGCACCTTAGCAAAATACATTTAAACAGTTTTTCACAATTCCTGACATTTAATCCTAGTACAAATTCCCTGTCTTAACCTCTCTAGGGTAGGTGAGATGCTCACGTCTCATTGACTCATCACTGCCTCATTGCCTGCATCCGTAATGGGTCAGCGGTCAAACGACATTCACTCATCACTGTCAAACGCTCCCTGAAACACTTCAGCGAGCAGGCCTCTCTAATCGACCTGGCCGGGGTATCCTGGAAGGATATTGATCTCATCCCGTCAGTAGAGGATGCCTGGATATTTTTTTTAAATGCCTTCCTAACCATCTTAAATAAGCATGCCACATTCAAGAAATTTAGAACCAGGAACAGATACAGCCCTTGGTTCTCCCCAGACCTAACTGCCCTTAACCAACACAAAAACATCCTATGGCGTTCTGCATTAGCATCGAACAGCCCCCGTGATATGCAGCTGTTCAGGGAAGCTAGAAACCATTATACACAGGCAGTTAGAAAAGCCAAGGCTAGCTTTTTCAAGCAGAAATTTGCTTCCTGCAACACTAACTCAAAAAAGTTCTGGGACACTGTAAAGTCCATGGAGAATAAGAACACCTCCCAGCTGCCCACTGCACAGAAGATAGGAAACACTGTCACCACTGATAAATCCACCATAATTGAGAATTTCAATAAGCATTTTTCTACGGCTGGCCATGCTTTCCACCTAGCTACTCCTACCCCGGTCAACAGCACTGCACCCCCCACAGCAACTTGCCCAAGCCTTCCCAATTTCTCTTTCTCCCAAATCCGTTCAGCTGATGTTCTGAAAGAGCTGCAAAATCTGGACCCCTACAAATCAGCCGGGCTAGACAATCTGGACCATGTCTTTCTAAAATTATCTGCCGAAATTGTTGCCACCCCTATTACTAGCCTGTTCAACCTCTCTTTCGTGTCGTCTGAGATTCCCAAAGATTGGAAAGCAGCTGCGGTCATCCCACTCTTCAAAGGGGGACACACTCTTGACCAAAACTGCTACAGACCTATATCTATTCTACCATGCCTTTCTAAGGTCTTCGAAAGCCAAGTCAACAAACAGATTACTGACCATTTCAAATCTCACCATACCTTCTCTGCTATGCAATCTGGTTTCAGAGCTGGTCATGGGTGCACCTCAGCCACGCTCAAGGTCCTAAACAATATCTTAACAGCCTTCGATAAGAAACATTACTGTGCAGCCGTATATATTGATCTGGCCAAGGCTTTCGACTCTGTCAATCACCACATCCTCATCGGCAGACTCGACAGCCTTGGTTTCTCAAATGATTGCCTCGCCTGGTTCACCAACTACTTCTCTGATAGAGTTCAGTGTGTCAAATCAGAGGGTCTGCTGTCCGGACCTCTGGCAGTCTCTATGGGGGTGCCACAGGGTTCAATTCTTGGACCGACTCTCTTCTCTGTATACATCAATGATGTCGTTCTTGCTGCTGGTGAGTCTCTGATCCACCTCTACGCAGACGACACCATTCTGTATACTTCTGGCCCTTCTTTGGACACTGTGTTAATTAGCCTCCAACTGCTCTTAAATGCAAGCCAAACTAAATGCATGCTCTTCAACTGATTGCTCACGCACCTGCCTGCCCTTCCTGCATTACTACTCTTGACGGTTCTGACTTAGAATATGTGGACAACTACAAATACCTAGTTGTCTGGTTAGACTGTAAACTCTCCTACCAGACTCATATTAAGCATATCCAATCCCAAATGAAATCTAGAATTGGCTTCCTTTTTTGCAACACTCATGCTGCCAAACATACCCTCGTAAAACTGCCTATTCTGCCGATCCTTGACTTCGGCAATGTCATTTACAAAATAGCCTCCAACGCTCTACTCAGCAAATTGGATGCAGTCTATCACAGTGCCATCCGTTTTGTCACCAATTACCCACCACTGCGACCTGTCTCTTTGGCTGGCCCTCGATTCATATTGAAATTTGAGTTTATTTGCCACATGCGCTGAATACAACAGGTTACAGTGACATGCTTACTTACAGGCTCTAACCAATAGTGCAAAAATGCTATTAGGTGAACAATAGGTAAGTAAAGAAATAAAAACAACAGTAAAAAGTCAGTGAAAAACAGTAGCGAGGCTATAAAAGTAACGAGGGTACATACTGACACCGGTAAGTCAGGCTGATTGAGGTAGTATGTACATGAAGATATTGTTAAAGTGACGATACATATATGATGAACAGAGATTAGCAGTAGCGTAAAGAGGGGTTGGCTGGTGATGTGTGGCGGGACACAATGCTTATAGCCCGGTTAGCCAATGCGCGGGAGCACTGGTTGGTCAATTTTGTATTACGTACATATGTACATTAATGTAAAGTTAAAGTGACTATGCAAATATGATAAACAGAGAGTAGCAGCAGCGTAAAAGAGGGGTTGGGGAGGTACACAATGCAAATAGTCTGGGTAGCCATTAGATTACCTGTTCAGGAGTCTTATGGCTTGGGGGTAAAAACTGTTGAGCAGCCTTTTTGTCCTAGTCCTGGCACTCTGGTACCGCTTGCCATGCAGTAGTAGAGAGAACAGTCTATGACTGGGGTGGCTGGGGTCTTTAAAAAAATGTAGGGCCTTCCTCTGACACCGCCTGGTGTAGAGGTCCTGGATGGCAGGGAGCTTAGCCCCAGTGATGTACTGGGCCGTGCGCACTACCCTCTGTAGTGCCTTGTGGTCGGAGGCCGAGTAATTGCCATACCAGCCAGTGATGCAACCAGTCAGCATGCTCTCAATGTTGCAGCTGTAGAACCTTTTGAGGATCTCAGGACCCATGCCAAATATTTTTAATTTCTTAAAGTAGGAATAGGCTTTGTCGTGCCCTTGCTAGGTAAAGCCGCACCTTATCTCAGCTCACTGGTCACCATAGCAGCACCCACTCACAGCACATGCTCCAGCAGGTATATTTCACTGGTCACCCCCAAAGCCAATTCCTCATTTGGCCGCCTTTCCTTCCAGTTCTCTGCTTCCAATGATTGGACCAAATTGCAAAAATCACTGAAGCTGGAGACCCATATCTCCCTCACTAACTGTCAAAGCAGCTCACAGATCACTGCACATGTACATAGCTCATCTGTAAATAGTCCATCCAACTATCTCATCCCCAAACTGCACATCTATCACTCCAGTGTTTAATTGCCAAATTGTAATTATAATGCCACAATGGCCTATTTATTACCTTATCTCCCTAATCGTACCTCATTTGCACACACAGTTCATATACTTTTTTTTCTCTATTGATCTATTGACTGTATGTTTGTTTATTCCATGTGTAACTCTGTGTTGTTGTTTGTGTCGCACTGCTTTGCTTCATCTTGGCCAGGTCGCATTTGTAAATGAGAACTTGTTCTCAACTAGCCTACCTGGTTAAGTAAATGTGAAATAAAAAAATATAAAAAAAATACCATCTATTTTGTGAAGTGCACCAGTCCCTCCTGCAGCAAAGCATGATGCTGCCAACCCAGTGCATCACGGTCGGGATGGTGTTCTTCGGCTTGCAAGCCTCCCCCATTTTCCTCCAAACATAACGATGGTCATTATGGCAAAACAGTTATATTTGTGTTTAATCAAACCGGAGGACATTTCTCCAAAAAGTACAATCTTTGTCCCCATGTCCAGCTGCAAACCGTAGTCTGGCTTTTTTATGACGGTTTTGGGGCAGTGGGTTCTTCCTTGCTGAGCGGCCTTTCAGGTTATGTCGATATTGGACTCGTTTTACTGTGGATATAGATACTTCTGTACCTGTTCCCTCCATAATCTTCACAAGGTCTTTTGCTGTTCTGGGATTGATATGCAAATTTCGCACCAGAGTACGTTCATCTAGAGGAGACAGAATGGGTCTCCTTCCTGAGCGGTATGACGGCTGTGTGGTCCCATGGTGTGTATTCTTGAGTACTACTGTTTGTACAGATGAGCGTGGAACCTTCAGGCTTTTGTAAATTGTTCCCAAGGATGAACCAGACTTGTGGAGGTCGACAATTTCTTTTCAGACGTCTTGGCTAATTTCTTCTTATTTTCCCATGATGTCAAGCAAAGACGCACTGATTTTGAAGGTAGGTCTTGAAATACATCCACAGGTACACCTCCAATTGACTCAAATGATTTCAATTAGCCTATCAGAAGCTTCTAAAGCCATGACATTATTTTCTGGAATTTTCCAAGCTGTTAAAAGGCACAGTCAACTTAATGTGTGCAAACTTCTGACCCACTGGGATTGTGCTACAGTGAATTATAAGTGAAATAATCTGTCTGTAAACAATTGTTGGAGAAATTACTTGTGTCATGCAGAAAGTAGATGTCCTAACCGACTTTCCAAAACTATAGTTTGTTAACAAGAAATTTGTGGAGTGGTTGAAAAAGGAGTTTTTATGACTCATAGTGTATCTAAGCTTCCGACTTCAACTGTATATTCCAATAGTAGCTATTGGCATGAGTGTGGTTTCCTTTTCACCCAGTTACTGGTAGGGAGAGATCCACCCTTTGGTATATCTGATGAAAGTCAGTGTGTGTGTGTGGGGTAATGTGAAGAGTTTAAGGGTTGAACGTGAGACGTCACCTAGTAAGCCTGTTCCCTTGTTGGAGGGAACTTTCCTTGTGCGTTGAAGTGGAAATCCAGCGCAAGGGAAGCGAAGCATTGCGCCAGTTGCTAAGCTAACAAAGGGATGCTAAGCTAACAAAGGGATGCTAAGCTAACAAAGGGGAGCAGCCATTTTTGATTTCTCTTTTATTCAAAGTGAATTTCCGTGCAGGGCGGGAATCCCATGAGGTTTCAGCTTGCGCTATCAGTAACCTCTGAAGGATCGCCAGTAATTGTTGTTAAATTACTTAGGTTACACTGTATGATATCCAACAAATCTCAACTGATTGAATATCATTGTCTCATTCAATTTAATGCAGAAGATAAATTGACATACTACCTTTTCAGGTTGTTAATTGGGATAATACACAGACGTATATGTTCCAACAAGTGAGACATTGTTAAGTGTTTCCACCCTTAACCTACATAAAGCAACTATTTCAGGTTAATTAAAGTTAATTCCTTTCGCCTATACAGGGGCGACTAATCATTCAAATTAATTAATCGATTAAATCTGTTTTTACCAGCTCAATCGTATTTAGGGAAACAGCATATTTGAAATTCCACCTTCACTGGAACCTTGTCGATTTTAGCTTGTGTAAACAGTGACCTCTGCTGGTGAAGAATCGCCAGAAATTATTTTAAAACAATACGGCTTGCACTGGATTGTATCTAACCAGTCTCAAACGATTGGATGCCATAGTCTCATTCAATTTAATACATAAATTAAATTGCCATACTACTTGTCCATCTCATTTATTGGGATAATACACAAACTAATGTGTCTCAACCAATGATCGTTAAACTTTTCCATGTTAACTTCAATACAACAACTCTTTCAGGTTAATTAAAGTTTAAATTCCTAAATAGCCTATACAGGTTCGATTTATCATTCAAATTGATAAACTCGCCAAAGCAGATTTAAATGATTTAATTTAATAACCAACTTTCCCATTACTGACCCAGTCTTGATGATTTATGGACGTTTACAAACTGAGTTAAATCGTGTTTGCAGCTTCCAACTCAAAACATAAACTTTACATGAATTGAAATAACTGATAACAATCAGAAAGCCAACAGATGACCCATTTCCCCTCTAATCAGTGGACCTTCACCCACGGAAAGATTGATCGCTGACCTCAGCAATGATGCAAATCCTAACTATGCCGAGGGGCTGAAAATGTTAGATTTCGATGCCATAAGCGAGAAAAATGCAGACATTGCGACAGACGCTCTCCAAAATAGACCATCAGGGAGGCCTTGTGAAGATTCTTTCCAGTTTAGCCCTCAACTATTCACACCAGACAGTGCACCAATACCTCAGTGCCCAGCAGAGGCACAAGCAGGAAGCTGGAGAGTTCAAGGCACAGGTGGAGAGAACCAGGGAGTTGACGTCGAAAGCAGAAAAAGATAAGTTACTGCTAGCCAAGGAACTGTCTGTCAGAACAGATAAATTGGAAGATCTGGCTAACACTTATAACAAAGAACGTGAACAAACTCTTGACCAAGTCCGTATTCTAAAGGAACAACTCATTTTAGTCAAAACGAAATACGATGAAATCCACGCAAAACTAGATGAATCTGATGAGCTAGCTAGTAACAGGGGCAAGCAACTTGATTCCCTGCAAATGGTTGTGAATGAAACCACTCAAAGCAATAATGTTCTATTCCAAAAGCTGCAGACCAAAGATGATCAGTTAATGAACACAATGACCAAGTTGGATGACAAAACAGCAGAACTCCTTGAAGTTGCTGATTTTAAGCTTTTAAATGATGTATGAACTTACTTGTATGTTCATGAATGTTTAATATTACAATTTTGTAATTTGAATTTGGCGCACTCCAGCTTCACTGGATGTTGTCGATTTTGATTTTGATCATACACAAACGGGCAACAATTGAATGTGAAGAGCTTGTTCGAGAACGAGAAAGCCAACTTGTGATGGTCACGAGGGTCGACTGTAATGGTCCAGAAACCGTTCGCCACGTCAACGGTGGAGAAGTACTTGACGTTTGCCACCCTTGGTCGCGCTGTGTCATTGGCATACAAGACAATGGAACCAGGCTGTTGAGTTGTCAACGGTAAGACGACATTTACCCGTTGGTTTCAGAACAGGCCACAGGGGAGCATTGTACGTACTGTTACATTCCTTGATTATCCATTTAGCTAATAGGGAGTAGACAATCTCTTGCACCGCTGCGTATGCTGCGGGCGGAATTTTGTATTGTCTCACAAGCGTAGGAGCTGCTCCGGGTGGCGCAGGAATACACACCACATGAATGCCAATAACACAGCAATCCAGCGAGTCTGTCGACCAGATCTCAGCGAGTCTGTTGACCAGATCTGATGTCTTTCCATGTCATTGACAAGAGCGTCAGCCTCCAACAGTAGTTGTACTACCTGTGCACGGAAACCAGGATATGGTTCGGCGACATTGTACATGTCTTCATCGGGTGGTGACGGCATGACTATCCTACCAATCCTTGACTTCGGCGATGTCATTTACAAAATAGCCTCCAACACTCTACTCAGCAAATTGGATAGAGTCTATCACAGTGCCATCCATTTTGTCACCAAAGCCCCATATACTGCCCACCACTGCGCCCTGTATGCTCTCGTTGGCTGGCCCTCGCTTCATATTCGCTGCCAAACCCACTGGCTCCAGGTCATCTATAAGTCTTTGCTAGGTAAAGCCCCACCTTATCTCAGCTCACTGGTCACCATAGCAGCACCCACCCGCAGCACGCGCTCCAGCAGGTAAATTTCATTGGTCTGCCCCAAAGCAAATTCCTACTTTGGCCGCCTTTCCTTAAAGTTCTCTGCTGCCAATGTCTGGAATGAACTGCAAAAATCACTGAAGCTGGAGACTCATATCTCCCTCACTAGCTTTAACCTCTCTTGGGTAGGAGGCAGTATTTTGACATGAAAAGCGTGCCCAAAGTAAACTGCCTGTTACTCAGGCCCAGAAGCTAGGATATGCATATAATTGGAAAATGTGGATAGAAAAACCCCTAATTCTAGTTTATAGAACTGTTAAAATAATTTCTGTGATTATAACAGAACTGATTTTGCAGGCGAAACCCCGAAGACAAACCATCCAGGGAAGAAAAAATTGAGGTCATAGGATTTTCTATGGGATACCCTTATTGTTAGGAACCCCGGTGTCCTGGCTAAATTCCCAATCTGGCCCTCAAACCATCA
Organism: Oncorhynchus mykiss; assembly: GCF_013265735.2. Classification (NCBI taxonomy): domain Eukaryota; kingdom Metazoa; phylum Chordata; class Actinopteri; order Salmoniformes; family Salmonidae; genus Oncorhynchus; species Oncorhynchus mykiss. Next base: position 72,307,900 of record NC_048580.1, on the reverse strand, counting down.
CGGTCACCTAATAATCCCCAGTTTACAATTGGCTCATTAATCCCCCTCTCCCCTGTACCTATTCCCCAGGTCGTTGCTGCAAATGAGAATGTCGTCTCAGTCAACTTACCTGGTAAAATAACAGATAAATAAATCAAATTAAAAAAAATCCTATCTCGTTTGCACACACTGTAAATATACTTTTTCCATTGTATTATTGACTGTATGTTTGTTTATTCCATGTGTAACTCTGTGTTGTTGTTTGTGTCGCACTGCTTTGCTTTATCTTGGCCAGGTCGCAGTTGCAAATGAGAACTTGTTCTCAACTAGCTTACCTGGTTAAATAAAGCTGAAATAAAATTAAATAGAAATGTCAATAGTGGGAAAATCATTGGTTGTTACCTCACAAGAGTGTACTTCACATGCAAGGGAGATGCAATATCATCCTCTGTGACGATGGACTATATTAACAGGTTGCTGTTAGAATCGACATTCATCCTGAACCTTGATGTGTCGCCAAGGGGCAATACGGGAGTATTTGACGGACAAGAAAACTGCGTACCTACCTCGCCATCTAAATCCAATCGAGAATCTGTGGAAAGAACTGAAAACTGCTGTTCACAAATGCTCTCCATCCAACCTCACTGAGCTCGAGCTGTTTTGCAAGGAGGAATGGGAAAAAATGTCAGTCTCTCGATGTGCAAAACTGATAGAGACATACCCCAAGCGACTTACAGCTGTAATCGCAGCAAAAGGTGGCGCTACAAAGTATTAACTTAAGGGGGCTGAATAATTTTGCACGCCCAATTTTTCAGTTTTTGATTTGTTAAAAAAGTTTGAAATATCCAATAAATGTCGTTCCACTTCATGATTGTGTCCCACTTGTTGTTGATTCTTCACAAAAAAATACAGTTTTATATCTTTATGTTTGAAGCCTGAAATATGGCAAAAGGTCGCAAAGTTCAAGGGGGCCGAATACTTTCGCAAGGCACTGTATATGTGTATATGCACACTATGTAAGACCTAGGCGGACCATCCCCTGTATTTTGGTTAGTGCGCCAGTTGGTACAAGGTAGGTAAGGTAGGAGAGGGGGCTTTAACTTTTACTTTGCGTTGGTTCTGTCCAGACCATTTTCCCCAATTTACAGTGTGAAGGACATAAATTCCCTGTTAACTCTAAATTCTCTGCCTATGTCATCCTTGCCCGTGGGCAGTTGCGTGTAGCAGCGTGTTGCCCCCCCCCCCCTCCCCCTCCAAGAGATGTGCGTAAAAAATGCAGTGATTGACACATCTAGCATTGGGTACTGACATGTCGGGTTCCAAGTAACTGAACTGAAGGGAAAGGTGAACTGAGACAGGAAGTACTTCATTCCAACTATTTTCCTCTGTTAAAGCTGCTGCAGGTCAGTCTGGAGAGAGCAGACTTTGCTAGCAATAGTGCAAAAAGTTAGCTGGAAAGTTGCAGATTTTTCAACGTAGGTGACTGGTGCCATCTCTGTGAAAAAAACTGTCTTTGAGCACTTACTTTACCAACTGTATTATCCATAATGTATAGTGAATGCATGAACAGGCATGTTACCAACAAACAAACATTTATCTGTCTCCAACATCTGCTCCTCTGTTGTCAGAGATAGACCCTGCCGCAGCTGAACAGGAGGGGAGGGACTCAACTCTCACACTTGCAGACATAACTGTTAATAAATCCAAAATATTGAAGTTGATATAGTTCATCACATATATTTATCTGTTGAAATCAAGTCATTTGTGGACATTAGTCAGGGACATGATTGGCTGGAATGATTTTTCAGAGGGATTGCAGAGCGCAGGGTAGTCTTCTCTCAGAACATTTTACATATTGATAGCTGACAGTGATTAATGACAATTTCACCAAATTGTTAAGTCTTACCTAATGCATCTTAGCCTGTCTACGATACTGGTTCCCAATTGGGAATCACCCCTCCCACGTGCAGCTGAAACGGTGGCGCATGGAACGCAAAAATATTCTTAAAAATATTTAACCTCCACACATTAACAAGTCCAATAGCTCAAATGAAAGATAAACATCTTGTTCATTTAGCCAGCAAGTCAGATTTCTAAAATGTTTTACGGCGAAAACATAGCACATATATATGTAAAACCACCACCAGACACAGCTCATTTCAATAGCCAAAACATGCAATCAACAAACGCAGGATTAAAAAATAAATCGCTCACTAACCTTTTGAAAATCTTCATCAGATGACAGTAATATGACATATTACACAGTACATATTTTTTTTTTTCAATAATATGCCATTTATATCCATAAATGTCCATTTACAGTGAGTTCACCTTCAGAAATTACTCAAAAACGCCCGCAGGAAATCTATGTAGCGCGGCAAGATAACGTAAAATAGACATCATAAACTTTGACTAAATATACATGTTCTACATATAGTTAGAAAGATACACTGCTTCTTTATGCAACCGCTGTGTTAGATTTATTTTTAACGTTACAGAAATCGCACACTATTCCATATTGTGAGACAGCGCTCAGTTCCAAGCTACATTTCCACGTAATGTTGGAGTCAACAGAAACACAGATTTAAGCATAAATATTCCCTTACCTTCGATGGTCTTCGTTCAGAATGTTCTGGAAGGCTTCATACTTACCCAATACATCGTTTGGTTTCAAGTCTTGCGTCTTTGTATTAGCTACTGCTAATAACATCAGCTGAAATGCACCCAAAACGTCCTCTGGTCCGGATAAGTTGCGCATCAAAACTTCAAAATTACACATTATATGTCGACTAAACAGGTCAAACTAAGTGCAGAAGCAAGCTTTATGATGTTTTAGACGTGCAAAACAAACTTCAATTCAATCGCCCATCGTCTGCCCTTCTCTTCAGTGCTGGAAACAAAGGAATGACTGTGACCAATTCGCGCCCATACGCACAGCCTATTCTCTCGTGGCACTCACTAATTTCACTCCCATAGGGTCAATTCTCGCGCGATTTGAACGGTTTGAAGCTCTAATGAAAGAGGACATCTAGCGGAAGAGATAGAAAGTGTCCGCAGAATCATAGCTGGTTGGGAAGGGTGGGGGCCATGACGTCAAAGTTGCTCCAACTTTCATGGCCACAAAAACTAGTTTGGAAGAATGCCTGCCCTGTGAGTTCTGCTATACTTACAGACATAATTCCAACGGTTTTAGAATCTTTAGAGTGTTTTCTATCCAATAATAATTTTTATTTGCATATATTAACAATTTTTGACAGATTTTTTTTCCAGTTTACTAGGGGTACCCAATCTCTCCAAAGGGGGCGTATGTCTGCCATATCCTCAACAGGTTTTAAACATGGAAGCTTACTTAAATTAGAGAATCTATTTCCATCTTTGAAACTAAGGCCTGCATAAGCGTTTTCACATGGTGGACGTTGGCCTGCCCTGCTGATCCTGTGTAATATGTGTTCAGGTGAGTGGCTAAACACAGGTTTCTCTAGCTGGCTCTGCTGATCCTGTGTAATATGTGTTCAGGTGAGTGGCTAAACACAGGTTTCTCTAGCTAGCTCTGCTGATCCTGTGTAATATGTGTTCAGGTGAGTGACTAAACACAGGTTTTTCTAGCTAGCTCTGCTGATCCTGTGTAATATGTGTTCAGGTGAGTGACTAAACACAGGTTTCTCTAGCTAGCTCTGCTGATCCTGTGTAATATGTGTTCAGGTGAGTGGCTAAACACAGGTTTCTCTAGTTAGCTCTGCTGATACTGTGTAATATGTGTTCAGGTGAGTGACTAAACACAGGTTTTTCTAGCTGGCTCTGCTGATCCTGTGTAATATGTGTTCAGGTGAGTGACTAAACACAGGTTTTTCTAGCTGGCTCTGCTGATCCTGTGTAATATGTGTTCAGGTTAGTGACTAAACACAGGTTTCTCTAGCTAGCTCTGCTGATCCTGTGTAATATGTGTTCAGGTGAGTGACTAAACACAGGTTTTTCTAGCTGGCTCTGCTGATACTGTGTAATATGTGTTCAGGTCAGTGACTAAACACAGGTTTTTCTAGCTGGCTCTGCTGATCCTGTGTAATATGTGTTCAGGTTAGTGACTAAACACAGGTTTCTCTAGCTAGCTCTGCTGATCCTGTGTAATATGTGTTCAGGTGAGTGACTAAACACAGGTTTTTCTAGCTGGCTCTGCTGATCCTGTGTAATATGTGTTCAGGTTAGTGACTAAACACAGGTTTCTCTAGCTAGCTCTGCTGATCTTGTGTAATATGTGTTCAGGTTAGTGACTAAACACAGGTTTTTCTAGCTGGCTCTGCTGATCCTGTGTAATATGTGTTCAGGTTAGTGACTAAACACAGGTTTCTATAGCTAGCTCTGCTGATCCTGTGTAATATGTGTTCAGGTTAGTGACTAAACACAGGTTTCTCTAGCTAGCTCTGCTGATCTTGTGTAATATGTGTTCAGGTTAGTGACTAAACACAGGTTTCTCTAGCTATCCATATTTATTGTTGCATGTTCATGTTGTATTTATACTATATTATCACTGGGATTAATTTGACTCAGATATGCAGATGTGCTATGACAGTATGATGTTTAGTTGTTCCTATATAGTAGACTGAGTGTAGTGCTTTATACCAAGCTTTCCTTTTCATCTGGATTTGACTAACACAACTAGTATTGAAACAGCAGGAGGTAGAGTGGGTAGGTAATGGGAGTAGGAGAGGGACTCCATGACTTTGAATGTCTGAATCAGAGCTCCTTTGAGTTGGAGGCTTCTTAAATTGATCTGTACCAATTTGTATTCAAGTTTAACTCAATGATTTCTTATTTTGTTTTACATTGTTTGCAAACTGATATGTGACACGTATTAATGTCAAAATAACATGCAAAACATAAAGATTAAAACAGAACCAGTCAAAAGGTAGGGTTTTTCTTTATTTGTACTGTTTTCTACATTGTAGGATAATAGTGAAGACATCAAAGCTATGAAATAACACATATAGAATCATGTAGGAAACAAAATCAATAAATATCTTATATTTTTCAAAGTAGCCACTCTTTGCCTTGATGACAGCTTTGTACACTCTTGGCATTCTCTCAACAAGCTTCACCTGGAATGCTATTCCATCAGTCTTGAAGGAGTTCAAATATATGCTGAGCAAATGTGACTGCTTTTCCTCCACTCTGCGGTCCAACTCATCCCAACCCATCTCAATTGGGTTGAGGTCGGGTGATTGTTGAGGACAGGTCATCTGATGCAGCACTCCATCCTTCCACTTGTTGGTCAAATTGCCCTTACACAGCCTGGAGGTGTGTTGGGTCATTGTCCTGTTGAATAACAAATGATAGTCCCACTAGCGCAAACCAGATGAGATGGCGTATCCCTGCAGAATGCTGTGATAGCCATGCTGTTTTTTTTTTATTTTTATTTTACCGTTATTTAACTAGGCAAGTCAGTTAAGAGCAAATTCTTATTTTCAATGACAGCCTAGGAACAGTGGGTTAACTGCCTTGTTCAGGGGCAGAAGAACACATTTGTACCTTGTCAGCTTGGAGATTCAAACTTGCAAACTTCCGGTTACTAGTCCAATGCTCTAACCACCAGGCTACCCTGGCTAACTGTGCATTAAAATCTAAATAAATCACTGACAGTGTCACCAACAAAGCACCCCCACCCAATCACACCTCCTCCTCCATGCTTAACGGTGGGAACGATACATGCGGAGATCAATTTGAATCAATTGGAGGTGTACCTGTGGATGTATTTCAAGGCCTACATTCAAACTCAGTACCTCATTGAAAGTCAAATAATTATTTCTACCATTATTCTGACATTTCACATTCTTAAAATAAAGTGATGACCCTAACTGACCTAAAACAGGGATTTTTTTTTTACTAGGATTAAATGTCAGGAATTGTGAAAAACTGAGTTTAAATGTATTTGGCTAAGGTGTATGCAAACTTCCGAAAGTATTCAGTCCCCTTGACTTTTTGTTACATCCTTATTCCATAATAGATTGAAATTGTTTTCCCCCGCATCAATCTGCACAAAATAATCTATAACGACAAAGGAAAAACAGGTTTTAGAATTTTGGGGAAAAATATTACAAATGTAAAACTGAAATATAACATTTACATAAGTATTCAGACCTTTTACTCAGTACTTTGTTTAAGCACCTTTGGCAGTGATTACAGCCTCAAGTCTTCTTGGGTATGGCTCTACAAGTTTGGCACTCCTGTATCCGGGGAGTGTCTCCCATTATTTTCTATAGATCCTCTCAAGCTCATCTGATTTGTTCTGAGGAGGAGGCGAGGCGAGAGGATGCAAGGATTACGCAATTGATATTCTCCACGTCACAGCAAAAGTTCTCCTTTTGAGTGAGGTAGCTAACAAGTGCAAGCATGGTTAGCCTCTCCATTCAAGCCCTGGTAGCCCGCCGTGACTGTATAGTGTTAGTACTGTGCGTTGTGGCTGCAGAAACCACGGTTCACAGCCTGTCAGGGTAAAAAGGCTCCAATGTTTAAAACGTACTACTGTAACTGTGTAATTAAATCTGTGGCATTAGCTGAACTGGCTGAAAAAAAACGATGTACAACTTTTAGATATGCTGTTGTGGTGGTAATCAACAAATGCATGAATGGAAAGAGTAGAGCTGCAAACAAAAGGTTTGCCACAAAACTAAACTAAATGAATCTACATGCCTCATACATTTATTTTCCTTTTCACGGTTGAACAACAATAGAAATAGCAGAGAACTTTGCTACAATTATCAAACGTCTTCCACTGTAAATGATTTTAATCGGTGACTCATTGGACCTTGTTAACATTATAGATCAACTCTGTGACCATGATTTTCAATGAAACATAGATGAAAGGAAAAGCATGAATAAAATGTCATTTAAGTGCAGCTACATGAGGATATAACCTACAGACAAATAGGCTACACATAATGTGGGCTTTGAAAGACCTATGAAGTGTGACACCACCATCTAGTGGTCATGTAGCTACATCCACTAAGTAGAAACATCATGAGTGAATAATTAATGTAAAACCAAAGCAACGATGCAACATATTCTAAATGAAAGGGTTCTTTGTGCATTATGGGTAAAATGTATTTTATCCCTTCATTTCCAGTTTGGGTCAGACAGAAAGTTTGGGCAAAACTTGTTGCTGTTCAAGCAAATCCCTATCAGGCATTATTGAGTCCTGGGTTAGGCCTGACCAGTTGCTTTATGCCCGTTTGTTTATTCTTTTGTAAATATTCCTTTTGGCACCTATTGCACTCTTCACTTTTGATAATAAAAGTCCTCACCAGAAAAATGTACCATCCTTGTCTGACTTCTCACTGCAACATCCTCCACTTAACACATCTCAAAGTTGTACATCGTTTTTTTCCCCAGCCAGTTCAGCTAATGCCACAGATTTAATTACACAGTTACAGTAGTACGTTTTAAACATTGGAGCCTTTTTACCCTGACAGGCTGTGAACCGTGGTTTCTGCCGCCTCAATGCACAGTACTAACCACTATACAGTCACGGCGGGCTACCAGGGCTTGAATGGAGAGGCTAACCATGCTTGCACTTGTTAGCTACCTCACTCAAAAGGAGAACTTTTGCTGTGACATGTGGACAATATAAATTGCGTAATCCTCGCATCCTCAGGCCTCGCCTTCTTCTCAAAACAAATCAGATGAGCTTGAGAGGATCTACAGTAAAGAATGGGAGACACTCCCCAGATACAGGAGTGCCAAACTTGTAGAGCCATACCCAAGAAGACTTGAGGCTGTAATCACTGCCAAAGGTGCATAAACAAAGTACTGAGTAAAAGGTCTGAATACTTATGTAAATGTTAAGTTTCAGTTTTACATTTATAATATTTTTCCCAAAAATTCTAATACCTGTTTTTCCTTTGTCGTTATAGATTATTTTGTGCGGATTGATGCGGGGGAAAACACTTTCAATCTGTTATGGAATAAGGTTGTAAAAAAAGTCAAGGGGACTGAACACTTTCCGAAGGCACTATATACTATATATACTCTATATATATATATATATATAGTTGAAGTCGGAAGTGTACACACACAAATACATTTAAACGCAGATTTTCACAATTCCTGACATTTAATCCCAGTAAAAAATTCCCTGTCTTAGGTCAGTTAGGATCATCAATTTATTTTAAGAATGTGAAATGTCAGAATAATAGTAGAAATAATTATTTATTTCAGCTTTCATTTCTTTCATCACATTCCCAGTGGGTCAGAAGTGTACATACATATTCTCAAGGCCGCGCTGAGTTCAAGGAGATGCCCCGCTTGACCGTACCTCGCTCTGAGTGCAGCGACCGTGAAAAAAGTAGGCCCAAAATGAAGCCTGGCCCTAAATGTCATTTGCTTTTGGGTGACAGTAAGAGAACCGTTAGGGTGAGAAGCACATTTCGACCTCAGGTATATTCCTGAGGTCCTCCCAATCTGTGCAAGCCTAACCTTGACCGTGTGGCATTAACCCTTAACAGTTAATCAGGGTTTTTTGATCTCACAGATTACAATGACATCTCTCCCCATAGGAATACATTGCCTGCTCCTCTAAAGTCAACCTGAAGCCTATGTGGGTTATGAATGCCTTATGAACCTGTCTTCGATGACAGTCCATCAAGCCACTCTGAGGTCTACCTGTGTTGATTCTAAGCTTCCTGGAGCAACCGGAATTGGTTAAAATCACCCTAAAAGTGTTTTTCCATACCCAACCAGCAGTTTGATAGAAATAGTGCATTCAACCCTGTGTAAATCAGTCAGTTCTTAACGTAAAGACTTAAAACTCAGGATTCTGTAGACGCATACCCCAATGAGGATATGTCTTTACTTTCTGCTTCCTGTGCCAACCGGAAGTGCCATAATTGGTGTCACAGCGGCTGTTTCGAAGGGTTAAAAAAGTCAGATCTTTCCAACACTTCATATGTGCGATTAGGCAACCCTCATGAACTGTAAATCAGTCATGTCTCTCATAAAATTTCCAAGAAAAACTAAATCACACACACACACAGCTTGGAAGGTAGGACACATTGGGGTGTGTAGAGAGAGACCGTGCCACAATAGTTAACTTTGTTTGAACTATTAAAGAACCGTCAGACGTAGAGTTCTGAAACTTTAGAAACCTGTTCTAGAGCTCAGGTCAATAGTGCGTGGTGAATTATGTGGCTCTAGAAGGTTCTCGGACTGAGAAACAGCCTCGTACATTAGCAATAACTTAAATTCATTTTTACATCATGAAAATGCCGACATTTAGAAATGTCCCAGAGTCGTATATGGACCGCCTCGGCCCATATAGACGGATCCCAACGTTTCTGTCCGATAGCTCATTCAAGGACCCCATAGCAAGTCATGGAAAAAAGTGGATTTTCAGCACCAATTAAGGTCTTGCTCGGGCACCAAATGACCTATCGAGCCGAAACTTGGGATTCGGGGTTTACGTTTTTATTATGGTTTGAACAGAAGGCGTTGTGAATTTTGGGCCAGCTCTGAAGTTTGTGATAGTTGACATCTAAACGAGTTGAAAAAGTGGGTGTGGTGTCAGTTTGTATCAGTTTGGCGTCAGAATGATATCTAATTGACTGATGGACGGTGACTTGCTGGTGACTTATGTCCATTTGCAATATGTTTAAACAGTGAGTTACCATCACCAAAGTGACATTCTGAAATCAACCCCAACGAGCGATGGAGAGGAACCAGAATCACTGCCCAGCCATCAGGCAAGTTCATCGGGCCAGTCAATATCGCATTCCTGCAGTATTTTTGAGCATGTCACATTTGTGATGGTAAATGCCCATTGAAACATATTGCAAATGCATGTGCATGTAGCAAAGTAAGGTTGGCAACAAAACACACAGCAACACTTAAACGAGTCTGCAAGTTGTGACAGGAAATGGCGTCACACATAACATCCTGATTTGGCATTTTCAAATCTTTCATATTGCATTTGGACATTTCTTATGGCATTTGGCCCCCCAAAAAGTGACTTTTGACCTCTTATGAAATCATACTGCAAATGGACAAAACATATGCCTTATGCACAAGTAAAAAAAAAATGACAATAAAATTTGACAAAAGTATATTCATACAGTTCTTATACATGATTAATTGACAAAAATATCAAAAGAATTTCGAAAAACGGTCCAGAAAGCACTTTTTTAAGGGGTTGTTACGTTTTTGATTTTTTTTCTCACATTTTCGACTTTTGACTTCCTGTGAAATCATATTGCAAATGGAGAAAACATATGCCTTATGCACAAGATAAACAAATACAAATTATAATAAAATATTAATTTATTTTAACTAGGCAAGTCCGTTAAGAACAAATTCTTATTTTCAATGACAGCCTAGGAACAGTTGGTTAACTTCCTGGTCAGGGGCAGAACGACAGATTTGTACCTTGTCATCTCGGGGATTTGAACTTGCAACCTTCCGGTTACTAAATCAAATCAAATTTATTTATATAGCCCTTCGTACATCAGCTGATATCTCAAGGTGCTGTACAGAAACCCAGCCTAAAACCCCAAACAGCAAGCAATGCAGGTGTAGAAGCACGGTGGCTAGGAAAAACTCCCTAGAAAGGCCAAAACCTAGGAAGAAACCTAGAGAGGAACCAGGCTATGTGGGGTGGCCAGTCCTCTTTTGGCTGTGCCGGGTGGAGATTATAACAGAACATGGCCAAGATGTTCAAATGTTCATAAATGACCAGCATGGTCGAATAATAATAAGGCAGAACAGTTGAAACTGGAGCAGCAGCACGGCCAGGTGGACTGGGGACAGCAAGGAGTCATCATGTCAGGTAGTCCTGGGGCATGGTCCTAGGGCTCAGGTCCTCCGAGAGAGAGAAAGAAAGAGAGAAGGAAAGAATTAGAGAACGCACACTTAGATTCACACAGGACACCGAATAGGACAGGAGAAGTACTCCAGATATAACAAACTGACCCTAGCCCCCCGACACATAAACTACTGCAGCATAAATACTGGAGGCTGAGACAGGAGGGGTCAGGAGACACTGTGGCCCCATCCGAGGACACTCCCGGACAGGGCCAAACAGGAAGTATATAACCCCACCCACTTTGCCAAAGCACAGCCCCCACACCACTAGAGGGATATCTTCAACCACCAACTTACCATCCTGAGACAAGGCTGAGTATAGCCCACAAAGACCTCCGCCACGGCACAACCCAAGGGGGGGGGGGTGGGGGGGGGGGGGGGGGGGGGGGCGGCAACCCAGACAGGATGACCACATCAGTGAATCAACCCACTCAGGTGACGCACCCCCTCCAGGGACGGCATGAGAGAGCCCCAGTAAGCCAGTGACTCAGCCCCTGTAATAGGGTTAGAGGCAGAGAATCCCAGTGGAAAGAGGGGAACCGGCCAGGCAGAGACAGCAAGGGCGGTTTGTTGCTCCAGAGCCTTTCCGTTCACCTTCCCACTCCTGGGCCAGACTACACTCAATCATATGACCCACTGAAGAGATGAGTCTTCAGTAGAGACTTAAAGGTTGAGACCGAGTTTGCGTCTCTGACATGGGTAGGCAGACCGTTCCATAAAAATGGAGCTCTATAGGAGAAAGCCCTGCCTCCAGCTGTTTGCTTAGAAATTCTAGGGACAATTAGGAGGCCTGCGTCTTGTGACATGTAGGTATGTACGGAAGGACCAAATCAGAGAGATAGGTAGGAGCAAGCCCATGTAATGCTTTGTAGGTTAGCAGTAAAACCTTGAAATCAGCCCTTGCTTTGACAGGAAACCAGTGTAGAGAGGCTAGCACTGGAGTAATATGATCAAATTTTTTGGTTCTAGTCAGGATTCTAGCAGCCGTATTTAGCACTAACTGAAGTTTATTTAGTGCTTTATCCGGGTAGCCGGAAAGTAGAGCATTGCAGTAGTCTAACCTAGAAGTGACAAAAGCATGGATTAATTTTTCTGCATCATTTTTGGACAGAAAGTTTCTGATTTTTCCAATGTTACGTAGATGGAAAAAAGCTGTCCTTGAAATGGTCTTGATATGTTCTTCAAAAGAGAGATCAGGGTCCAGAGTAATGCCGTCCTTCACAGTTTTATTTGAGACGACTGTACAACCATTAAGATTAATTGTCAGATTCAACAGAAGATCTCTTTGTTTCTTGGGACCTAGAACAAGCATCTCTGTTTTGTCCGAGTTTAAAAGTTGAAAGTTTGCAGCCATCCACTTCCTTATGTCTGAAACACATGCTTCTAGCAAGGGCAATTTTGGGGCTTCAACATGTTTCATTGAAATTTACAGCTGTGTGTCATCCGCATAGCAGTGAAAGTTAACATTATGTTTTTGAATAACATCCCCAATAGGTAAAATATATAGTGAAAACAATAGTGGTCCTAAAACAGAACCTTGAGGAACACCGAAATTTACAGTTGACTTGTCAGAGGACAAACCATTCACAGAGACAAACTGATATCTTTCCGACAGATAAGATCTAAACCAGGCCAGAACTTGTCCGTTTAAGACCAATTTGGGTTTCCAATCTCTCCAAAAGAATGTGGTGATCGATGGTATCAAAAGCAGCACTAAGGTCTAGGAGCACGAGGACAGATACAGAGCCTCGGTCCGATGCCATTAAAATGTAATTTACCACCTTCACAAGTGCCATCTCAGTGCTATGATGGGGTCTAAAACCAGACTGAAGCATTTCATATACATTGTTTGTCTTCAGGAAGGCAGTTAGTTGTTGCGCAACAGCCTTTTTTAAAATTTTTGAGAGGAATGGAAGATTCGATATAGGCTGATAGTTTTTTATATTTTCTGGGTCAAGGTTTGGCTTTTTCAAGAGAGGCTTTATTACTGCCACTTTTAGTGAGTTTGGTACACATCCGGTGGATAGAGAGCCATTTATTATGTTCAACATAGGAGGGCCAAGCACAGGAAGCAGCTCTTTCAGTAGTTTAGTTGGAATAGGGTCCAGTATGCAACTTGAAGGTTTAGAGGCCATGATTATTTCCATCATTGTGTCAAGAGATATAGTACTAAAACACTTGAGTGTCTCTCTTGATGCTAGGTCCTGGCAGAGTTGTGCAGACTCAGGACAACTGAGCTTTGAAGGAATACGCAGATTTAAGGAGGAGTCCGTAATTTGCTTTCTAATAATCATAATCTTTTCCTCAAAGAAGTTCATGAATTTATCACTGCTAAAGTGAAAGTCATCCTCTCTTGGGGAATGCTGCTTTTTAGTTAGCTTTGCGACAGTATCAAAAAGGAATTTCGGATTGTTCTTTTTTTCCTCAATTAAGTTAGAAAAATAGGATGATCGAGCAGCAGTAAGGGCTCTTCGGTACTGTCTTTCCAAGCTAGTCGGAAGACTTCCAGTTTGGTGTGGCGCCATTTCCGTTCCAATTTTCTGGAAGCTTGCTTCAGAGCTCGGGTATTTTCTGTGTACCAGGGAGCTAGTTTCTTATGAGAAATGTTTTTAGTTTTTAGGGGTGCAACTGCATCTAGGGTATTGCGCAAGGTTAAATTGAGTTCCTCAGTTAGGTGGTTAACTGATTTTTGTCCTCTGGCGTCCTTGGGTAGACAGAGGGAATCTGGAAGGACATCAAGGAATCTGTGTGTTGTCTGTGAATTTATAGCACGACTTTTGATGATCCTTGGTTGGGGTCTGAGCAGATTATTTGTTGCAATTGCAAACGTAATAAAATGGTGGTCCGATAGTCCAGGATTATGAGGAAAAACATTAAGATCCACAACATTTATTCCATGGGACAAAACTAGGTCCAGCGTATGACTGTGACAGTGAGTGGGTCCAGAGACATGTTGGACAAAACCCACTGAGTCGATGATGGCTCCGAAAGCCTTTTGGAGTGGGTCTGTGGACTTTTCCATGTGAATATTAAAGTCACCAAAGATTAGAATATTATCTGCTATGACTACAAGGTCCGATAGGAATTCAGGGAACTCAGTGAGGAACGCTGTACATGGCCCAGGAGGCCTGTAAACAGTAGCTATAAAAAGTGATTGAGTAGGCTGCATAGATTTCAGCAATAAGCTCAAAAGACGAAAACGTTTTTTTGTAAATTAAAATTTGCTATCGTAAATCTTAGCAACACCTCCGCCTTTGCGGGATGCACGGGGGATATGGTCACTAGTGTAGCCAGGAGGTGAGGCCTCATTTAACACAGTAAATTCTTCAGGCTTAAGCCATGTTTCAGTCAGGCCAATCACATCAAGATTATGATCAGTGATTAGTTCATTGACTATAATTGCCTTTGAAGTAAGGGATCTAACATTAAGGAGCCCTATTTTGAGATGTGAGGTATCATGATCTCTTTCAATAATGACAGGAATGGAGGTGGTCTTTATCCTAGTGAGATTGCTAAGGCGAACACCGCCATGTTTAGTTTTGCCCAACCTAGGTCGAGGCACAGACACGGTCTCAATGGTGATAGCTGAGCTGACTACACTGACTGTGCTAGTGGCAGACTCCACTATGCTGGCAGGCTGGCTAACAGCCTGCTGCCTGGCCTGCACCCTATTTTTTGTGGCGCTAGAGGAGTTAGAGCCCTGTCTATGTTGGTAGATAAAATGAGAGCACCCCTCCAGCTAGGATGGAGTCCGTCACTCCTCAGCAGGTCAGGCTTGGTCCTGTTTGTGGGTGAGTCCCAGAAAGAGGGACAATTATCTACAAATTCTATATTTTGGGAGGGGCAGAAAACAGTTTTCAACCAGAGATTGAGTTGTGAGACTCTGCTGTAGAGCTCATCACTCCCCCTAACTGGGAGGGGGCCAGAGACAATTACTCGATGCCGACACATCTTTCTAGCTGATTTACACGCAGAAGCTATGTTGCGCTTGGTGATCTCTGACTGTTTCATCCTAACATTGTTGGTGCCGACGTGGATAACAATATCTCTATACTCTCTACACTCGCCAGTTTTAGCTTTAGCCAGCACCATCTTCAGATTAGCCTTAACGTCGGTAGCCCTGCCCCCTGGTAAACAGTGTATGATCGCTGGATGATTCGTTTTAAGTCTAATACTGTGGGTAATGGAGTCGCCAATGACTAGAGTTTTCAATTTGTCCGAGCTAATGGTGGGAAGCTTCGGCGTCTCAGACCCCGTAACGGGAGGAGTAGAGACCAGAGAAGAATCGGCCTCTGACTCCGACCCGCTGCTTAATGGGGAAAACCGGTTGAAAGTTTCTGTCGGCTGAATGAGCGACACCGGTTCAGCGTTCCTACAGCATTTCCTTCCAGAAACCGTGAGAAAGTTGTCCGGCTGCGGGGACTGTGCCAGGGGATTTATACTACTATCTGTACTTACTGGTGGCACAGACAGATTTCATCCTTTCCTACACTGAAATTACCCTTGCCTAGCGATTGCGTCTGAAGCTGGGCTTGTAGCACAGCTATCCTCGCCGTAAGGCAAGTACAGCGACTGCAATTAGAAGGCATCATGTTAATGTTAATACTTAGCTTCGGCTGTTGGAGGTCCTGACGAATCGTGTCCAGATAAAGCGTCCGGAGTGAAAAAGTTGAGAAAAAAATATATATATATAAACGGTAATTAAAAAGTAAAAACCGTAAATTTGTCAGGTAGCCAAACAGGTTGGCAACAAAACGCACAGCAACTCGAAAACAAGTCTGCAAGTTGTGACCGGAAATGATGAACTATAGTTTTTTACTGGTCCAACGCTCTAACCACTAGGATACCCTGCCACCCCATGACTAAAGTATGTTGATACAGTTCTTATACATGTGTAATTGACACAAAAATCGAAAGATTTTCGAAAAAACGGTCCAGAAAGCACTTTTTTAGGGGTTTGATAAGTTTTTTCAAAAATTTTGCTAGTTTTGACTTTTGACTTCCTATGAAATCATATTGCAAATGGACAAAACATATGCCTTTTGCACAAGTTAAAAAATAAAAAATAAAAAAAAATGATAAGAAAATTGGACAAAAGTATATTCATACAGTTCTTACATATGTAATTGACCAAAAAAACACGAAATTATTTCGAAAAAGCACTTCAAGGGGGTGATAAGTTTTTGATTTTTTTTTTTTTTTTTTTTTAATTTTACTTTTGGATGTTGACTTGTGTTACATTTGCAATATGAAAAACCACGGTGGAGCGCACTCTCGCCATCTGTTGGATTTTTAAAGTGTTACACTTGGCATTTGCCATATGGCATTTGCTATCAACTTTGAATTAAACGACGCCGAATTGAGTGGTATTGGACACCGTGTATATGGTTTGTCCAGTGCCAATGACTTTCCATTCATTTTTGTACATTTCAGGGGGGTGTTCCCTTACACTCAATTAGTATTTGGTAGCATTGCCTTTAAATTGTTGAACTTCGGTCAAACGTTTCGAGTAGCCATCCACAAGCTTCCCACAATAAGTTGGGTGAATTTTGGCCCATTCCTCCTGACAGAGCTGGTGTAACTGAGTCAGGTTTGTAGGCCTCCTTGCTCGCACACGTTTTTTCAGTTCTGCCCACAAATTCTCTATGGGATTGAGGTCAGAGCTTTGTGATGGCCACTCCAATACCTTGACTTTGTTGTACTTAAGCCATTTTGCGACAACTTTGGAAGTATGCTTGGGGTCATTGTCCATTTGGAAGACCCATTTGCGACCAAGCTTTAACTTCCTGACTGATGTCTTGAGACGTTGCTTTAATATATCCACGTAATTTTCCTCATGATGCCATCTATTTTGTGAAGTGCACCAGTCCCTCCTGCAGCAAAGCACCGCCACAACATGATGATGCCACCCCCGTGCTTCACGGTTGGGATGGTGTTCTTCGGCTTGCAAGCCTACCCCTTTTTCCTCCAAACATAACGATGGTCATTATGGCCAAACAGTTATATTTTTGTTTCATCAGACAAGAGGACTTTTCTAGAATGTGCAGTTGCAAACCGTAAACTGTTTTTTTTTTTTGGAGCAGTGGCTTCTTCCTTGCTTATCGGCCTTTCAGGTTATGTTGATATAGGACTCGTTTTACTGTGGATATAGATACTTTTGTACCTGGTTCCTCCAGCATCTTCACACGGTCCTTTGCTGTTGTTCTGAGATTGATTTGCACTTTTCACACCAAAGTACATTCATCTCTAGGAGACAGAACGCGTCTCCTTCCTGAGTGGTATGATGGCTGCGTGGTCCCATGGTGTTTATACTTGCATACTATTGTTTGTACAGCTGAATGTGGTGCGTTTGGAAATTGTTCCCAAGGATGAACCAGACTTGTCGATGTCTAAAAAATTGTATTCTGAGGTCTTGGCTGATTTCTTTTTATTTTCCCATGATGTCAAGCAAAGAGGCACTGAGTTTGAAGATAGGCCTTGAAATACATCCACAGGTACACCTACAATTGACTCGAATTGATCTCCGCATGTATGGTTCGCACTGTGAAGCATGGAGGTGTGAATGTGTGATGGTGTGGGGGTGCTTTGCTGGTGACACTGTCAGTGATTTATTTTGAATTGAAGGTACATTTAGGCAGGGTAGCCTAGTGGTTGGAGTGTTGGACTAGTAACCGGAAGGTTGCAAGTTTGAATCCCCGAGCTGACAAGGTACGAATCTGTCGTTCTACCCCTGAACAAGGCATTTATTAATAGGCCGTCATTAAAAATAAGAGTTTGTTCTTAACTGACTTGCATAGTTAAATAATGGTAAAAGCTTGTTGAGAGAATGCCAAGAGTGTGCAAAGATATCATTTAGAGTGGCTACTTTGAAAAATAAAAGCTACAGTATTTCTTGATTTTGGTTACTACATGATTCCATGTGTTATTTCATAGCTTTGATGTCTTCCCTATTATTGTAGAAAATAGTAAAAATACAGAAAACCCTTGAATGAGTAGGTGTGTCCAAACTTTGACTGGTTCTGTATAAATCTGTATGTTGCCTGTTTTGCATGTTGTTTTGACATTAATACGTGTCACATATCAGTTTACAAACAATGTAAAAATAGAAGAAATCATTGAGATAAGAACTTTCAATTTTTTGCTTTCTTGGTTAAGACAGTTCCAAAATGCAGGTGTTTCAGGCTAGCTCAGTGCTTTCTGTGGTGTTGAGGCGGTCCAGCTCTGCTGTTGGGACAGATTTAAATAGGCCTTAATAGTTTGTGGGCACCGTTTGTCACCTTTATAGTGTTATTAATGTATTGTTTAGTGTTGTGTTCTTGTGTAGTGACTTTGCTGGCATGCATCTAAACATTTTGTGGGAGGTTCCCCCATCAAGATTTACATGCTAAACCTCCACTGTTCAAAATACTCTACACTGGTGAGTTTCTCTATAACTAGCCAACTCTGGTATTTAGCCAGTTTGTCCACGTCAGTGCAGCAGCATGTTTGACTAGGCCAATATCTCCCCTCACACACATGCCCTGGTAGTTCGCTGTGATGATACAGTGGATAGTAATCTGTGCTGTGAACACGTCCCAGTGTCAGGTTGGTTAGCCCATCATCGCGTCTCTACACTTTAAATGCCCTGGTATCTCTCCATGACCGTGTAGTGGTCAGTACTCTGCGTTGTGTCTGCAGAAACCCTGGTTTGAATCCGTGTCACAGTATTGTGCTACAAACTGTAATGGCAAAATGACCGTAGTTTGAACGAGTTAAAACTTAAAACATCCTTTGTAAGCCAAGAAAACTCATGGTAGAATTAGATTAATCTGCTACTTAGTCATTCGAGGGTGTCAGTATCGATTCTAATATTAGGAAAAACAAGTTATATTTTATTTTGATGTACAGAGATATTGTCACGATTCTTCAAAGTCGAACACAGAAGCAGACCAGGACAAGGAGAGTAGGAAAAAGGTGAGTATTTATTTACAAGTGAATGGGTAGATATATCCAGGTGGTGTAGCGGGTAGCGGTGATGAGTTGATGGGAGCAAATAGGTGGATCCAATGGGGAAGCGGAATCTTCTGATGACCAGGCGGGAATGGGGTAAATGATCCGGGTGAGTAACTGAAGACAGAACAAACAGAGGTAAGTTCAAGGCAAGCAATACGTAACAAACAACAAAACAACTTCTATCCAACTTGAGGCTGATACTCTGGCACAACATACTGTTCATGGCTAACGATCCGGCAGGGAATGGATGTCAGGTCCGGGCTTATGAAGAGGAGAGATGATCAGGACCAGGTGTGCAGATAGCTGATGGGATACAGGTGCGGGTAATCAGAAACCCCAACTGGCTACATTGCCCGGCAACCAGACAGGGTGCGTTCCAGGACGCCGGAAAAACTCTCCAGGACAGAACATAGGTAAAAAACAGACTCAGGAAACGGGATTCGTGACAGATATAGGTTAAATAAATAAGATTAGGAACACATTCTGTCCCCAGCTGTGCCCTGGACACCATATGTGAATTGATTTCCCCCAATCTAATGTCAGAGCTCGTACTGTTAGGTGACCTAAACTGGGACATCCTTGAAGCTAGGTGGCACTATTTTTATTTTTGGAAAAATAACTGTCCCAAAGTAAACAGCCTATTTCTCAGGACCAGATGATAGAATATGCATATAATTGACAGCTTAGGATAGAAAACACTCTAAAGTTTCCAAAACTGTACAAATATTGTCTGTGAGTATAACAGAACTGATATTGCAGGCGAAAGCCTGAGAAAAATCCAATCAGGAAGTGACTCTTATTTTGAAACCTCTGTGTTCCCATGCATCCCTATTGACAATTGAAAAGGATATCAACCAGATCCCTTTTTCTACGGCTTCCATAAGGTGTCTACAGCCTTTAGACGTAGTTTCAGGCCTTTATGTTGAAGAATGAGCGTCAATGACCACATTGTGTAAGTGGTCAGCTGATGGCTCTCAGTGTGATTCTTGCGCAAAAGAGAGAGGTAGCCAATTTTTCTCCTGGTCCTACTGAAAAGCCAACTGTCCTGGTTGATATATTATCGAATAGATATTTGAAAAACACCTTGAGGATTGATTATAAAAAACGTTTGCCATGTTTCTGTCGATATTATATATATATATATATAATATATATATATATAATTTGGAACATTTTTCGCCGTTGTCGTGACCGCTATGTCCAGTGGATTCCTGGGCATAGCGCATCAAACTAACAGAGGTATTTGGATATAAAAAATAATCTTTATGGAACAAAAGGAACATTTGCTGTCTAACTGGGAGTCTCGTGAGTGAATTCTGATTTTCGTGACCAAGCTTCCTGCTGCTAGGTGGACATAATGCTATGCTTGGCTATCGATAAACTTACACAAACGCTTGTCTTGCTTTTGCTGTAAAGCATAATTTCAAAATCTGAGACGACAGGGTGATTAACAAAAGGCTAAGTTGTGTTTCAAAATATTTCACTTGTGATTTCATGAATATGAATATTTTCTAGTAATATTTTTTGACTGTTGCGCTATGCTATTCAGAGGTTGCTTATGACAATTCTCCTGGAGCCGGTAGGGGTAGTTCTAAGATTAACATAAATCTTCAATAATGTTACAACCGGAGAATTCCTTTGCCTTTAGAATTGCAATGGAACGCAAGATAACTCAGCTCATGCTCATGTCAGCTCATGCCACTCTGGGAGAGACCTTACTCAATCCCCTCTCATTCACCCCAGACTGTTGACATCTAGTGGAAGGAAGTGCGATATGACCCCATAGACACTGCATATTCAATAGGCAAAGTGTTTGAAAAACTACAAACCTCAGATTTACCACTTCCTGGTTGGATTTTTTCTCAGGTTTTTGCCTGTTTTCTATCCAAATCTACTAATTATATGCCTACTCTAGCTTTTATGGCTGAGTAGCAGGCAGTTTAATTGGGCATGTTTTTCATCCAAAATTCCCAATTTTGCTCTGTACCCTAGAGAAGTTAAGGTGTTAAAGTCTTGATTAAGAATTGTGTTAAACGCTCCACAACAAAGCTTTCTTAGTATCCAACATCTTTTCTCTGCCCTTAACCTTGTTCTGAACACCTCCATAACAAAGGTCATGTGGTTTGGTGAAAAGATTGCCCCTCACCCCAGAAGTGTGATTACTACCTCTGTATCAGGTTTGAAGGTAAGACCCAGATACAGGAAATGTTGAATTAACAATGGTTTAATAATCCAACAGGGGCAGACAATAGACCGGTCGAGGCAGGCAGGGGTCAGTAAACCAGAGGTGGGACAAAGGTACAGGACAGCAGGCAGGCTCAGGGTCAGGGAAGGCAGAAATGCCAGAACTGGAAATGCTAGAAACAAAAAACTAGAGAGCAGGGAAAAACAAGAAACACGCCGGGACGACCTGACAATACAAAACGAACTGGCAACAGAAAAACAGAAAACGCAGGTATAAATACACAGGAGATAATTGGGAAAATGGGAGACATTGAGCTTGACCTTGACATAAACAAAGTATGCCATAAGATGTTATCACAAAATAAAATGGCTTTGAATGTTTGACTAATCTAGAAAATTGTTTTCCAAAGAGGTAGTCTTTCATGACTGCCTATTACCTAAGTGATATGACTGCCTATTACCAAAGTGATATGACTGCCTATTACCAAAGTGATATGACTGCCTATTACCAAAGTGATATGAATGCCTATTACCTAAGTGATATGACTGCCTATTACTTAAGTGATATGACTGCCTATTACCTAAGTGATATGAATGCCTATTACCTAAGTGATATTACTGCCTATTACCTAAGTGATATGACTGCCTATTACCTAAGTGATATGAATGCCTATTACCTAAGTGATATTACTGCCTATTACCTAAGTGATATGATTGCCTATTATCTAAGTGATATGATTGCCTATTATTAATACTTTCTGAAGGCAGGAGGTCATTAAGGAGGTCATTAAGAGGACAGCTAAAAGGAAGAGCACAGAAAACAATACATACAATGCATCAATCATCCATCAAATGCATTAATCAAACACACAAACATTCATCAAACATATCTATCGTCCATCAAACGCATCAATCATGAGGGTGAGGTTATGACTGTGTCCCTTTGTGTATTTACCCAGTCACCTGCATGAACCATGATAAACAGAACATATAGGATGTTTTGATGAAAAAAACTACAGTCTCAGAAAAAAGGAATCCAAAATGGTTATCAGGCTCTCCCCATAAGATAACCATTTTTGGTTCCAAATATGTCTCTTTGTGGTTTCAGGTTGAACTCTTTTGGGTTCCTTGCAGAACTAATTGGAACTCAAAAGGGTTCTTCAGAGGGTTCTCCTATGGGGACAGCCAAAGAACCATTTTAGGTTCTAGATATCACCTTTCTTCTTATAGTGTATAGTGTATAGTATGAGTAGAGAAAGGTGTTGTTGCAAATTAGATTGTTTTGCAAGTGACTGGAAACCCCCAAAATATGTGGCAGCAAGAAGAGGAGGTGTTGCCAAGAGTGGTTTAAACTGTTGATACACGTTGGTCATGATTATATAATGTCTTCATCAAAGTGAAAGGTTTTGTGTAAATTCTACAGAAAACTACTGACGCACATCATTGTATTTGCTTGAGGGGACTTTTGCTGCTATATAAGAGAATGCTTCTCTACTCCAGAGACACATATTCAGCTGATGCATCTTTAACGTTAAACAATTGAACTTCACTCAGAATCTCGGAACCAATCAGTTTTCTTCCATCAAGATCTTCTATAGTCATCCTTAACACTGAGTCCTGCATATCATTGTATGTAAGTGCAAAATGTCCCTGAATAATTATTATACTAATAATTATACTTGCTATATGAGGAATATTTGAGAGCTACACGTTTATTTTAACCAACTAATTAACAAAACACTTCAGGTGACAAATGCTTCCTATATTGTGAAACAGTTGTTACATCAGTTAAAAAGTCGAGTTGAACAAGCATGGTGTGGGTTTGTTGTCCCCCACAAGGAAATTTGGGAGGGGATTACAGATCATTCTCTGTCTGTCCGTTCGTATGTCTCTTTGTACGTTAGTAAAGCAAGATATCTCCGAGAGCACTGGGCTGATTTTGACAAAACTTAGGTGAATGATCCTTATTGCCATAGAGATCCATCATTTACAAATTTACACTGATTGGTCCAAGGCGGGAGCTATAGCAATTAACTGCAATTTGTTAGTCACACGCAATATCTAAATTGTCCCATAACAAATCAAATATTATTTGTCAGATGCGCCGAAACAACAGGTGTAGTAGACCTTACAGTGAAATTCTTACTTACAATGCAGTTGTAAGAAAATATGTTTAAAAAAAAGTAAGAGATAAGAATAACAAATAATAGCAGCAACATAATGTAAAAACAAACAAAACAGCATGGTGTTTTGAAAGCCGATAAGACGGCAGCCCTCCCCTCCGGCGCCATCGTGAAATAAATAGGGGGTATTGCATCATTCGTGGGGGACAACATGTTTACTGTTGCCTTGTTTTCACATGGTTGACTTTAGCCTCCTATTGTTCTGTTTTGAATTCAAAAGTATGATGTCAGTATGATGTTTAATGCGAGGTGAGTAGACTGTTGAGTGTAGTGCTTTACATCAAGCTGTCTCTTAACCTTGAATACACTGATTGACACATCTAGCATTGAGTTCTGAAATGTTCAAAGTAGGTGACTTTTGCTATCCCGGGCAAATAACAGGCTTTGTTCAGTCACTTAACCATCTTTATTATCCATAATGTATAGTGAATGCACAAACAGGCATGTTACCAACAAACAAACATTTATCTGTCTCCAACATCTGCTCCTCTGTTGTCAGAGATAGACCCTGCCGCAGCTGAACAGGAGGGGCGGGACTCAACTCTCTCACTTGCAGACATAACTGTTAATGAATCCCAAATAATGAAGTTGATATAATTCATCACGTACATTTATCTGTTTAAATCAAAATATTTGTGCAAATTAGGTACATCTCTAGTAGGGACACGATTGGCTGGAACGATTTTTCAGAGTGAATGCAGAGCGAGGGGCAGTGTAATACGGTCTGTGTGTAGCTGGTATAGGGGAGTATTGCGCAGGACAGCAGATATGAGTAAATTAAGGTACTTTACTCAAAATATACAAATGCGATACAATAAAGAGAGCCCACATTAACGGACCTTACTACATACAAACAATTACTCACAAACAGACTACTGGGAACGGAGGGTTAAATAATGAACAAATAATTGGGGGATTGAAACCCGATGTTTAATTTAATTTTACCTTTATTTTACTAGGCAAGTCAGTTAAGAACAAATTCTTATTTTCAATGACGGCCACGGAACAGTGGGTTAACTGCCTGTTCAGGGGCAGAACGACAGATTTGTACCTTGTCAGCTCGGGGATTCCAACTTGCAAACTTTCGGTTACTAGTCCAACGCTCTAACCACTAGGCTACCCTGCCGATGTGTAAGACAAAGGCAAAACAAATGGAAAATGAAAAGTGGACCAGCGATGGCTTGAAGGCCGGTGCTGGATCTTCTCTCAGAATATTTTACATACTGATAGCTGACAATGCGTGATGACAGTTTCACCAAATGTTTAAAAAAAAACTTACCTAATGCAGCTTTAACATGAAAGCTTACTTAAATTAGATAATCTATTTCCATCTTTGAATCTGAGGCCGGCATTAGCGTTGTATGTTAGTAAAATCAAATCTTAAACTACTCATCTTGCTAAGTGAAAAAATAATGTTGAACAATGTTATTACTAATTAACTGTACATTTCATGGAACAAGCAGTTCCTAAATGATGTTGACTTCCTGGTCATTATTTGTAGTTGATCGGTATATATGACATGGTGTTCTGTATTCACATTGTTCACTTTGCCCTGTTATTGTTTTTGTTTTCACATGGTGGACGTTGGCATGCTCTGCTGAGCCTGTGTAATATGTGTTCAGGTTAGTGACTAAACACAGGTTTCTCTAGCTAGCTCTGCTGATCCTGTGTAATATGTGTTCAGGTCAGTGACTAAACACAGGTTTCTCTAGCTAGCTCTGCTGAGCCTGTGTAATATGTGTTCAGGTCAGTGACTAAACACAGGTTTCTCTAGCTAGCTCTGCTGATCCTGTGTAATATGTGTTCAGGTTAGTGACTAAACACAGGTTTCTCTAGCTAGCTCTGCTGATCCTGTGTAATATGTGTTCAGGTCAGTGACTAAACACAGGTTTCTCTAGCTATTCATATTTATTGTTGCGTGTACATGTTGTATTTATACTATATTATCACTGGGATTCATTTGACTCAGATATGCAGATGTGCTATGACAGTATGATGTTTAGTTGTTCCTATATAGTAGACTGTTGAGTCTAGTGCTTTATTCCAACCTTTCCTTTTCACTGCCAGCACCCGCCCGCCCGACTAGCATCACTACTCTGGACTGTTCTGACGTACAATATGTGGACGTCTACAAATGCCTAGTTGTCTGGCAAGACTGTAAACTCTCCTTTCAGACTCACTTATCAAAAATCTCCAATCCAAAATCAAATCTAGAATCAGCATTCTATTTTGCAACAAAGCCTCCTTCACTCACGCCGCCAAACTTACCCTAGTAAAACTGACTATCCTACCGATCCTCGACTTCGGCGATGTCATCTACAAAATAGTTTCCAAAACTCTACTCAGCAAGCTGGATGCCATCTATCACAGTGCCATCCATTTTGCCACCAAAGCCCCCTATACCACCCACCACTGCGACTTGCATGCTCTAGTCGGCTGGCCCTCGCTACATATTCGTCACCAGACCCGCTGGCTCCAGGTCATCTATAAGTCTATCCTAGGTAAAGCGCCGCCTTATCTCAGCTCACTGGTCACGATAACAACACCCACCAGTAGCACACGCTTCAGCAGGTATATCTCACTGGTCATCCCCAAAGCCAACACCTCCTTTGGCCGCCTTTCCTTCCAGTTCTCTGCTGCCAGTGACTGGAATGAATTGCAAAAATCGCTGGAGCTGGAGACTCATGTCTCGCTAACTAGCTTTAAATATCAGCTATCTGAGCAGCTAACCGATCGCTGCAGCTGTACATAGTCCACCCAATCTACCTACCTCATCCCCATATTGTTTTTATTTACTTTTCTGCTCTTTTGCCCACCAGTATCACTACTTGCACATCATCTGCTCATCGATCACTCCAGTGTTAATCTGCTAAATTGAAATTACTTCGCTACTATGGGCTTTTTATTGCCTTACCTCCTCACGCCATTTGCACACACTGTATATAAACTTTATTTTTTTTCTATTGTGTTATTGACTTTATGCTTGTTTATTCCATGTGTAACTCTGTGTTGTTGTTCATGTCGCACTGCTTTGCTTTATCATGGCCAGGTTGCAGTTGTAAATGAGAACTTGCTCTCAACTAGCTTTCCTGGTTAAATAAAGGTGAAATAAATCAAATAAAAAAAGAGAGGGCACAACCTTGTGATCATAGATATTCCTATTTAGGGTCATAAAGCACATAGTTCAAGAATAGAGCAATACAAATCATGACTACACTACCAATGATGCAGCTGTTGCATTGCCTGCACACTACAGTATCATCTCATTTAGGTAAAAGAAAATACTTTACTTTTCTGAAAACATTTGAAATCAAAGTAAAGTTTGTATCTACATTCAATAATGAAGTTTGAATGATTCAGGTTTTAGGTGTTACTTGACTAAATCTGAGTATAAGATTTAATTGGACAGACATTTTATAAGGTTGACAGACCCTGTTCTATATTAGACAGTGTCATAATAAATTAATACATACCTGTGAATACTGCTGCCTGTCTTAAAGAATATTGTCCTATGTTATAATATATGAATGCATACCTCTGAATACTGCAGCCTGTCTTAAATAATATTGTCCTATGTTATAATATATTAATGCATACCTTCTAATACTTTAGCCTGTCTTAAAGAATATTGCCCTATAATGTAATATATTAGCACATACCTGTGAATAGTTCAGCCTGTCTTAAAGAATATTGTTATATATTAATTCACTTCAGTCTTTATTCTTTCAGATATTTCCAAGCAGCAACTTTGTTTGGGGAGGTGAGTTTCAGCACCATAAACAACCTCATATTCTGATGTAGCATCAAACATTCATACACACCAACACGTTTATATACATCATTACACATAAGTCACCAAGTCGATCAGGAAGATACAGCAGGAGGTAGAGTGAGGAGGTGCTGGGAGTAGGAGAGGGACTCCATGGTAACTCTGAGGTTCCCAGCTGAGGAGGAAGGAATGAGTGTGATAGATTCCAGGTGAATAAAGATGGAAAGATCAGAGGAGGGTGGAGGACAAGAAGGAGTCAGGAGCAATTTAAGAACGCGTCATTCTATGTGGCCTGAGGATTGTGGAGAGATTTGGTCACCCTAGACCTGAGCTACTGTCCTGTATTTTTTAATTCCAATCCTAATCTAGTCCACCCCATTCTAATAATTAATTAACTGGTTGATAAACTGAATCAGGTTAGTTACAACTGGGGCTGGAGTGAAAACCAACACGAGGGTAGCTCTCCAGGAACGGGGTTGGAGAACTCTGCCCTAGACTGAATTGTTGCTCGACCTCTAGTTCCTACCATGAGTCATCATTGGTTGTTGTTTGATCCTTTTATCTTGTTCTTTAAATTCCTTTTGATGCTTTGAATGTCTGAATCAGATCTCCTTTGAGTTGGAGGTTTCTTAAATTTATCTGTACAAATTTGTATTTCAGGTTACGTGACGCACACTCAAACTCAACATGGCAACCAGATTGACAACAATCGGTGGTGGAGGAGGCATGCCATTTGAATTCCACGGTATGAAAAACGGTGCCACCCTCAAGAAGATCGGAGTGGCGGTGGAAGGCTGGCAGGTGAAAGCTGTGCGGGCGGAGCTTACCGATGGGCGCGTTGCGACCTTTGGAGAAGCGAAAACTTTCACTGAGTTTGAGTTTGACCTCGGCGAGCGCATCACCAAGCTGTCACTGTGGGGTAACGGCGCCGGCACACGTCTGGGTGCCATCAAGTTCACGACGAGTAACAAACGAGAGTTCTTTGAAAAAATGACCAGCTGGGGACTGAAGAAAGAGTACACCATAGATGTAGGGTCTGGAATCTGCCTGGGGCTGCAGGGCAGGTCTGGCTCGGACATCGACTGCATGGGCTTCGTCTTCATCAACGCTGTCAACTCGACCGTGCTGACTGACATGAAGTATCCCACCCTGTCCCTCTTCAAACCCCAGGTGAGATCTTTTATAGATGTGTGTAGACGACTAAGGAAAACTCTACCGATGCTCTAACATTAAGGGGGCTGTCCACTTTAAAACATGTAATCCAATATGGGGGTTGACATTCATCAGGCATCTCATTTCTAGGACAGTCACACACCCATACAGACACATCAGTTTTTATTGTTGGCTGTCTAAAAATCAATTGATCAGTTTCTCATTATTGATTAGTTCTTAAATGGTCTTTGTCTTGTCTGAACAATTGTTATCTTGTGTCTGTGTGTGTGTTGATTTTAGGTGACCCCAGAATATGTGAAATCCATTTCTCACCACAACGACACCTCCTTGGTTCAAGAAGAATCCATTACATACAGCAAAACCGTGACCAAGACTTCCTCCTGGTCCGTCAGCAACAAGATCGAATCCACCTTGAATGTGTCGGTCAAAGCAGGGATCCCGGATCTGGTTGAGGTGTCATCAGGGTTCAGCTTGACCGTGGGAGGGGAGCATTCCTCCAAACTGGAGAAGTCAGAGTCCATAACAGAATCGGATACCATCAACGTGAAGATCCCACCAGGGAAGACCATGGATGTTGAGATCACAGTGGGGAAAGCACATATCAACCTCGACTACGAGGCCATAGTGAAAGTCACCTGCATGAATGGCAGTCAGCTGGTCTTCCCATCCAAAGGCATCTACACTGGTGTGACTTACACTTCAGCGAGGGTATCCACAAAGGAGAGATGAGACAAGTGTATGACATCCTGAATAATAAGCACAGTGATACAATGTGACACAATTACTAATTCTTTGTGTGCCTTTTCTGTTATTATGATCTTCTTTTGAGTGATTCTAATTGAACCATGTTGACTCAGCACTTTATTTCTGTATCAGCAGAGGGTATAACAACAGGTGGGTCATTCCTACAATCCGGTGCCTTTTGTGTCCAATGACATTTTAACACGTTTTGTGTGAATTATTGAGCAACATTCACTACGAAATGTTTTCTTACATGCTTAGACCCCATTTACCATAAAAAACAATGTTATGTAACTGTAATAAATTTCATTTATAATAAAGAATTTGTCTTGTGTGTCAGTAACCTTTCGCCATATCTCCAGTTAAGTTTATTCATCTTCCATTATGTAACGGTTTTCTTGATGAGAAGGAGAGTCGGACCAAAATGCGGCGTGTCTATTGCAATCCATGTTTAATGAAGTAACACACTAAACACAAACACTACCAAAACAATAAACTTAACGAAAACCGAAACAGCCTATACTTGTGTAACCTAACACAGAACAATGACATCAGGACAATAAGGACAAACTCAAAGAATATGGCTGCCTAAATATGGTTCCCAATCAGAGACAACGATAAACACCTGCCTCTGATTGAGAACCACTTCAGACAGCCATAGACTTAGCTAGAACACCCCACTAGCTACAATCCCCATACATACACACCACATACAAAAACCCATGCCACACCCTGGCCTGACCAAATAAATAAAGATAAACACAAAATACTTTGACCAGGGTGTGACACATTAGGTATACTATTCATAAAACTCACAAATATTGTAATTATCATTACATTGAGTTGTTTCTCTTTCTAACTAATTTTTAATCATGATTTATTTATTATTTAATAGAAGAATCATCTAATATGTTTGTTAGGACACATGCAGTCACTCTCACACGCACATCGTTTTTTTCTCTGGTTGCACATTTAACATGCTGGTTGAAATGAGGTAAAATGGATTTAAGTTTTCCTGCATTGAAGTCCTCGGCCACTAGGAGCGCCGCCTCTGGATGAGCGTTTTCCTGTTTGCTTATGGCCTTATTCAGCTCATTGAGTGCGGTGTTAGTTCGAGCATCGGTTTGTGGTGGTAAATAGACGGCTACTAAGAATATTGACTAAAAACTATCTTCGGCTTGACAGTAGAGAAAATCGATGATCATTAAAAGAGGGTAAAGGGCTATATTTCACATACTTCCTACACATTACAGAGCAAATATGTTTTTTTGTACATTGACAGTTCACCTACGGAAATAATTTGGCAGGATATCAATCTTATTGCATAGAATTGTTAATCTGTGTGCTTTTTCTCAGAGAGGTCAAATGATAGTACTGTAGTAGCCGACTCCCTGCTGACCTAAAACGAAGAAGGGATAAAATACATTTTACCCATAATGCATTTTACCAGAATGAGTGTGGTAGGATTGCAGGGAACCGCTTGATAAGTCAGTGAGATTGTAAACAGGAGATGGATGACAGTTCCAAAATGGCAGCGTCCATGGAATTGTTTCTTGAATCTGAAAGTGTAGCAAGTGAAGTGTGTGACAATGAATGGAAAATAGAGATATCAAAGAATGGAACAAAACGAGCAAAACGTTGTGGTAGAAGACATGGACTGGTCCAATAATGCATTTCTTATTGGACATCATTTTTTTGGGACAAGGAGGTTCATTTGGGAAATCCAAGCAGTGGGGAAGGTGGTTTTCAATAAAGGGGACTAGAAGCGGCCTTGTTTTGGATCATTGTGTCGATGAAGAACAGAATTAACGTACACTGGATCTGGCTAAATTGTCCACGTCAGAAGTAACCTGTATTGATCTTCGGGGTCGGGCGCCTGCAAAAAGGAGTTATAGCTGGAGTCTCCTTGGATATAGATGATGAGTACCTTAGTCAGAAAATCCCAGGAGTGGTCAGTACACGTCACCTGACCCATATGGTAAATGGAAGGAGAAAAGTCTATCAATATTATTGTTGTTTGAGGAGACCCTACCTGAATATGTGAAGCTTGGATATGTGACATATGCGGTGAGAGCATTTTTGTAGAAACCATTACAGTGTGGGAGCTGTAAAATATATGGTCACGTGTCAATTGTTTGCAGACGGGAGAAGTATGGTATTGAAAATGTTGCAACTGTGGTGGGGATCATACTCAGGACTTACTTGAGTGCCCTGGATCAGGGCTGTACAGTAAATCTCCTATGTGGAGGCGGTGAAGAGAGTGGAAGGGCAAGATGCCACAGTGTTGAAGGTATGGCAGTGGAGGCAGGGCAACCAGTTGCTAATGTTTTAAGTCAATTAAGTGATTTGGATACCCTCAATGTAAAGAAGGTGGACTTGGTAGCATTTATAGATTCATTTTTCTTACTATACATAAAAAAACATATATATATATATATATATATATATATATACAGTTGGAGTCAGGAGTTTACATACACCTTAGCCAAATTCATTTAAATGCAGTTTTTCATCATTCCTGACATTTAATCCTAGTAAAAATTCCCTGTCTTAGGTCAGTTAGGATCATCACTTTGTTTTAAGAATCTGAAATGTCAGAATAATACTAGAAATAATTATCTAATTTAATTTCTTTCATCACATTCCCAGCGGGTCAGAAGTTTACATACACTCAGTTAGTATTTAGTAGCATTTCCTTTAAATTGTTGAACTTCGGTCAAACGTTTCGGGTAGCCATCCAAAAGCTTCCCACAATAAATTGGGTGAATTCTGGCCCATTCCTTCTGACAGAGCTGGTGTAACCGAATCAGGTTTGTAGGCCTCCTTGCTCGCACACGTTTTTTTTCTCAGTTCTGCCCACAAATTCTCTATGGGATTGAGGTCAGAGCTTTGTGATGGTCACTCCACTACTTTGACTTTGTTGTACTTAATCCATTTTGCGACAACTTTGGAAGTATGCTTGGGGTCATCGTCAATTTGGACGACCCATTTGCGAGCAAGCTTTAACTTCCTGACTAATGTCTTGAGACGTTGCTTCAATATATACACATAATTTCCTTCCTCATGATGCCATCTATTTTGTTATGTGCACCAGTCCCTCCTGCAGCAAAGCACCCCCACAACATGATGATGCCACCCCCGTGCTTCACGGTTGGGATGGTGTTCTTCGGTTTGCAAGCCTCCCCCTTTTTCCTCCAAACATAACGATGGTCATTATGGCCAAACAGTTCTATTTTTGCTTCATCAGACAAGAGGACTTTTCTAGAATGTGCAGTTGCAAACCGTAGACTGGGTTTTCTGTAACGATTTTGGAGCAGTGGCTTCTTCCTTGCTTATCGGCCTTTCAGGTTATGTTGATATAGGACTTGTTTTACTGTGAACACAGATACTTTTGTACCTGTTCCTCCAGCATCTTCACAAGGTCCTTTGCTGTTGTTCTGGGATTGATTTGCACTTTTCACACCAAAGTACATTCATCTCTAGGAGACATAACGTGTCTCCTTCCTGAGTGGTATGATGGCTGCATGGTCCCATGGTGTTTATACTTGCATACTATTGTTTGTAGAGCTGAATATGGTGCGTTTGGACATTGTTCCCAAGGATGAACCAGACTTGTCGAGGTCTAAAAAATGTATTCTCTGTGTTCCAGCACCTTAGCAGCTTACGGGCTGGGATTTATGCATCGAGGCTGTGAATGAATGGCCAGGCTGGAGTATGTCCTGGAGTATTGAGAGCAACAATAAAAATTATATTGCAAGGAAATCATTTTAAAATGTGAGAACTAATAAATTGTACATCTGAGGTCTTGGCTGATTTCTTTTGATTTTCCCATGATGTCAAGCAAAGAGGAACTGAGTTTGAAGGTAGGCCTTGAAATACATCCACAGGTACACCTCCAATTGACTCAAATTGATCACTGCATGTATGGATCCCACCGTGAAGCATGGAGGAGGAGGTGTGATGGTGTGGGGGTTCTGTCATGGTTTCTAGGAGTAGTGGGTGGAGGAGTCAGGCACAGAGAGCAGAGGTAGTTCAATCGTGGTAGTTTATTCCAGGACAACAAATAACGGTAACGCCAAACACTAAGGTGCATCACTTAAACCAGCCCAACAGCAGGACCAAACAGTCCGGATTAAAGGGTCCATGAGAATCCACACACACATGAACAGAAAAACAAGCCTGCACAAAAGCAGGCGGACATACCTGATTTAAATAGCCCAAATCAAAAACCCCAAAAAGAAACAGGTGAGACTAATCAGACAAAACAAACTGAAACAGAAAGGGGGATCGGTGGCAGCTAGTAGGCCGGCGACGACGACCGCCGAGCGCCGCCCGAACAGGAAGAGGAACCACCTTCGGCGGGATTCGTGACCGGTTCTTTGTTGTTGACACTGTCAGTGATATATTTTGATATTAAGGCACAGTTAGGCAGGGTTGCCTAGTGGTTATAGCGATGGACTAGTAACCGGAAGGTTGCAAGTTTGAATCCCCAAGCTGACAAGGTATAAATCTGTTGTTCTGTCCCTGAACAAGGCAGTTAACCCATTGTTCCTAGGCTGTCCATTGAAAATTTAAATTTGTCCTTAACACTCTGGCCATCCTACAATCTAAGCTAGATGCTGTCAATCTCACACAAATTATCAATGAACCTACCAGGTACAACCACAAATCTGTAAACACGGGCAATCTCAAAGCTATCATCCTAACCAACCTACCATGCAAATACACCTCTGCTGTCTTCAACAGGGATCTCAGCGATCATTGTCTGTGTCCATAATGGGTCTGTGGTCAAATGATCACCCATCATCACTGTCAAACGCTCCCTAAAACACTTCAGCGAGCAGGCCTTTCTAATCGACCTGGCTCGGGTATCCTGGAAGGATATTGACCTCATTCTGTCAGTAGAGGATGCATGGTTGCTCTTTAAAAGTGCTTTCCTCACCATCTTAAATAAGCATTCCCCATTCAAAAAATGGAACAGGTACAGGTACTGACTGCCCTTGACCAGCACAAAAACATCCTGTGGTGTACTGCATTAGCATCAAATAGCCCCCGCGATGTGGAACTTTTCAGGGAAGTTAGGAACCAATATACACAGGCAGTTAGGAAAGCAAAGGCTAGCTTTTTCAAACAGAAATTTGCATCCTGCAGCACAAACTCCAAAAAGTTCTGGGACACTGTTCGTCATAAGGAATGGACCCAGGTGAGTAGAGTTCCACATGTTTTAATAAATAGAAACTCACCAAACAAGTACAAATGAAAAGTCCCCAACAATCAGCCGGGCTAGACAATGTGGACCCTCTCTTTCTAAAATTATCCGCCACAATTGTTGAAACACCTATTACTAGCCTCTTCAACCTCTCTTTTGTATCGTCTGAGATCCCCAAAGATTGGAAAGCTGCCGCGGTCATCCCCCTCTTCAAAGGGTGTGACACTCTAGACCCAAACTGTTACAGACCTATATATATCCTACCCTGCCTTTCTAAGGTCTTCGAAAGCCAAGTTAACAAACAGAGCACTGACCATTTCGAATCCCACCGTACCTTCTCCGCTATGCTATCTGGTTTCCGAGGTGGTCATGGGTGCATCTCAGCCACGCTCAAGGTCCTAAATGAAATCCTAACCACCATCGATAAGAGACAAAACTGTGCAGCTGTATTCAACGACCTGGCCAAGGCTTTCGACACTGTCAATCACCACATTCGTCGCGGCAGACTCAATAGCCTTGGTTTCTCAAATGACTGCCTCGCCTAGTTCACCAACTACTTCTCAGACAGAGTTCAGTGTGTCTAATCGGAGAGCCTGTTGTCCGGACCTCTGGCAATCTCTACTGCGGTGCCACAGGGTTCAAATCTCTGGCCGAATCTGTTCTCTGTATACATCAATGATATCGCTATTGCTGCTGGTGATTCTCTGATCCACCTCTACACAGATGACACCATTCTGTATACTTCTGGCCCTTCTTTGGACACTGTGTTAACTAACCTCCAGACGAGCTTCAACGCCATACAACTCTCCTTCCGTGGCCTCCAACTGCTCTTAAATGCAAGTAAAACTAAATGCATGCTCTTCAACCGATCGCTGCCCTCAAATACCTAGGTGTCGGGTTAGATTGTTAACTCTTATTCCAGACTCACATTAAACATCTCCAATCCAAAATGAAAGGTAGAATCGGCTTCCTATAACGCAACAAAGTCTCCTTCACTCATGCTGCCAAACATACCCTCATAAAACTGACTATCCTACCAATCCTTGACTTCTGCGGTGTCATTTACAAAATAACCTCTGACACTCTATCACAATGTCATCCGTTTTGTCACCAAAGCCCCTTATACTACCCACCTGTATGCGTCCTGTATGCTCTCGTTGGCTGGCCCTCGCTACATATTCGTCGCCAAACCCACTGGCTCCAGATCATCTTTAAGTCTTTGCTAGGTAAAGCCCCGCCTTTTCACAGCTCACTGGTCACCATAGCAACACCCACCCACCCATAGCACGTGCTCCAGCAGGTATATTTCACTGGTCATCCCCAAAGCCAACACCTCTTTTGACCGCATTTCCTTCATGTTCTCTGCTGCCAATGACTGGAACGAATTGCAAAAATTACTGAAGCTGGATACTTATATCCCCCTCACTAACTTTAAGCATCAGCTGTCAGAGCGGCTTACCAATCACTGTACCTGTACACAGCCCATCTGTAAATAGCACACCCAACTACCTCATCCCCATACTGTCATTTGTTTTGCTCTTTTGCACCCCAGTATCTCTGCTTGCACATCATCATTTACACATCTTCAACTCCCAACGTTTAATCTCCAAAATGTCTCCACTATGGCCTATTAACCTTACTACGTTTGCACACACTCTCCATAGATTGTTCTATTGTGTTATTTACTGTACATGTGTTTATCCCATGTGTAACTCTATGTTGTTGTTTTTGTCGCACTGCTTTGATTTATCTTGGCCAGGTCGCAGTTGTAAATCAGAACACAAGGTGTCTACAAGGTGTCAAAAGCGTTCCATAGGGTTGCTGGCTAATGTTGACTAATGTTCCCACAGTTGTGTCAAGATGGTTCAATGTCGTTTGGATGGTGGACCATTCTTGACACACACAGGAAACTGTTGAGCATGAAAAACCCAGCAGTGTTGCAATTCTTGACACATACCGGTGTGCCTGGCACCTACTACCATACCCTGGTCAAATGCACTTGTAAATCTTTTGTCTTGCCCATTCACCCTCTGAATGGCACACATACAAAATCCATGTCTTAACTGTTTCAGGGCTGAAGAATCCTTCTTTAGCCTGTCTCCCCTTCATCTGTCTCCCCTTCATCTCAAATGCACTTGTAAATCTTTTGTCTTGCCCATTCACCCTCTGAATGGCACACATACAAAATCCATGTCTTAACTGTTTCAGGGCTGAAGAATCCTTCTTTAGCCTGTCTCCCCTTCATCTGTCTCCCCTTCATCTCAAATGCACTTGTAAATCTTTTGTCTTGCCCATTCACCCTCTGAATGGCACACATACAAAATCCATGTCTTAACTGTTTCAGGGCTGAAGAATCCTTCTTTAGCCTGTCTCCCCTTCATCTACACTGATTGAAGTGGATTTAACAATTGACATCAATAAGGGATCATAGCTTTCACTTGGATTCACCTGGTAAGTCTGTGTCATGGAAAAAGCAGGTTACTGTTTTGTGCACTCAGTGTATGTGTTACATTTCACACACACAATAGATAAGATACCGTGCATTCGGAAAGTATTCAGACCCATTCACTTTTTCATGTTACGTTACAGCCTTAATCTAAATTATTCTAAAATGGATTAAATATTTTTTTTTTTACAAACAATACCACATAATGACAAAGCAAAAATGGCTTTTTAGAAATTTTGGCAAATGTTATAAAAAACTGAAATATCACATTTACATAAGTATCCAGACCCTTTACTCAGTACTTTGTTGAAGCACCTTTGGCGGCGATTACAGCCTCGAATCTTCTTGCTACAAGCTTGACACTCATGCATTTGGGGAGTTTCTCCCATTCTTCTCAAGCTCTGTCAGGTTGGATGTGGAGAGTCAGTACACAACTATTTTCTGGTCTCTTCAGAGATGTTCGGTCAGATTCAAGACCAGGCTCTGGCTGGGCAACTCAAGGACATTCAGAACCTTGTCCCAAAGCTACTCAATCGTTGTCTTGGCTGTGTGCTTAGGGTTGTTGTACTTTTGGAATGTGAACCTTTGACCAAGTCTGAGTTCCTGAGCGTCCTCAAGCGGGTTTTCATCAAGGATCTCTCTGTACTTTGCTATGTTCATCTTTCCCTCGATCCTGACTAGTCTCCGAGTCCTTGCCGCTGAAAAATATTCCCACAGCATGATGCTGTCACCACCATGCTTCACCGTACGGATGGTGCCAGGTTTGCTCCAGACATGACGCTTGACATTCAGGCCAAAGAGTTCAATCTTGGTTTTATCAGACCAGAGAATCTTGTCACCTCTCTGACCAAGGCCCTTCTCTCCTGATTGCTCAGTTTGGCCTGGCGACCAGCTCTTGGTAGAGTCTTGGTGGTTCCAAACTTCTTCCATTTAAGAAGCCACTGTGTTCTTGAACGTAGCCCTGTTTCTTTGTATCCTTGAACGTAGCCCTGTCTTTCATTTTTATTCTTTGATTTCACCTGTGTTAGTTACTCACCTGGTCTCATCAGCTCCTTATTTAGTTCAGTTCATTCTGTTTGTGCCTTTGTAAGGAATTGTTCATTTTGACTCTACTAAGCCTTTTCCTAGCTCGTTTGTCAGAACTTGTTATAGCCTTCAATCCTAGTTTTGATTCATCTGCCTGTTTGTCTACCTGTGTATCACCATTGCCTGCGACCACGATTCCTGCCTTCTGCAAAGGCGAAATAAACACCTGCCACGCTCTACGCGTGAATCTACACCTTTTTCTCCCTGAGTATTCATTACAGCTGCAACATAACAAATGTAGGAAAAGGCAAATCTATAGATTTCACTTGACTGGGAATACAGATATGCATCTGTTGGTCAAAGACACATAATGAAAAAGGTAGGGGAGTGGATCAGACAACCAGTCAGTATCTGGTGTGACCACCATTTGCCTCATGTAGTGTGACGTCTCTCCTTCACATAGAGTTGATCAGGCTGTTGATTGTGACCTGTGGAATGTTTTCCCACTCTTCAACGGCTATGCGAAGTTAATGGATATTGGCTGGAACACGCTATCGTACATGTCAATCCAGAGCACCCCAAACATGCACAATGGGTGACATGTCTGGTGGGTATGTAAGGCCATGGAAGAACAGGGACATTTTCAGATGCCAGGAATTGTGTACAGATCATTGCGACATGAGGCCGTGGATTATCATATTTGTATTTAATTTGTAATTAACCTTTATGTTACTAGGCAGTTAAGAACAGTTACATTCTTATTTACAATGATGGCCTAACCCGGACGATGCTGGGCTAATTGTGCGCCAACCTATAGGACTCCCAATCAGGGCCGGATGTGATACAGCCTGGATTCGAACCAGGGACTGTAGTGACACCTCTTGCACTGAGCTGCAGTGCCCTAGAAAGCTGCTCCACTTGGGAGCCCGAATGCTGAAACGTGAGTTGATGCGGGCGGATGAATGGCACGACCAACACTTTAATGGGCCTCAGGATCTCATCACTTTATCTCTGTGCATTCAAATTGCCATCAATGAAGTGCAATTGTACTTGTTGTCCCTAGTTTATGCCTGCCCATGACATAATCACACCGCCACCATGGAACTCTGTTCACAATATTGACATCAACAAACCCCGACCTCTATGACACCATAGACATGGTTTGCAGTTGTGAGGCTGGTTGGACATAGTGACACATTCTCTACAATGACATGGTAGAAAAATTCCCTGGCAACAGCTCTCGTGAAAATACCTGCGTTCAGCATGCCAATGGCACTCTTCCTCAACATCATATATCTGTGGCATTGTATTCTGTGACAAAACTGCACATTTTAGAGTGGCCATTTATTGTCCCCAGCACAAGGTTCACCTGTGTAATGGTCATACTGTTTAATGAGCTTCTTGATATGTCACACCTGTCAGATGGATGGATTATCTTGGCAAAGGGAAAATGCATAACAACGACAGTGTTCAGTGTATTCCCCCAGGTGATGCAGTGGGACCAACACTTTACATGGTGATATATATTATTGTTCAGTGTATTCCCCCAGGTGATGCAGTGGGACCAACACTTTACATGGTGATATATATTATTGTTCAGTGTATTCCCCCAGGTGCTCCAGTGGGAACAACACTTTACATGGTGATATATATTATTGTTCAGTGTATTCCCCCAGGTGATGCAGTGGGACCAACACTTTACATGGTGATATATATTATTGTTCAGTGTATTCCCCCAGGTGATGCAGTGGGACCAACACTTTACATGGTGATATATATTATTGTTCAGTGTATTCCCCCAGGTGATGCAGTGGGACCAACACTTTACATGGTGATATATATTATTGTTCAGTGTATTCCCCCAGGTGATGCAGTGGGACCAACACTTTACATGGTGATATATATTATTGTTCAGTGTATTCCCCCAGGTGATGCAGTGGGACCAACACTTTACATGGTGATATATATTAGTGTTCAGTGTATTCCCCCAGGTGCTCCAGTGGGACCAACACTTTACATGGTGATATATATTATTGTTCAGTGTATTCCCCCAGGTGATGCAGTGGGACCAACACTTTACATGGTGATATATATTATTGTTCAGTGTATTCCCCCAGGTGATGCAGTGGGAACAACACTTTACATGGTGATATATATTATTGTTCAGTGTATTCCCCCAGGTGATGCAGTGGGAACAACACTTTACATGGTGATATATATTATTGTTCAGTGTATTCCCCCAGGTGATGCAGTGGGAACAACACTTTACATGGTGATATATATTATTGTTCAGTGTATTCCCCCAGGTGATGCAGTGGGACCAACACTTTACATGGTGATATATATTATTGTTCAGTGTATTCCCCCAGGTGATGCAGTGGGACCAACACTTTACATGGTGATATATATTATTGTTCAGTGTATTCCCCCAGGTGATGCAGTGGGACCAACACTTTACATGGTGATATATATTATTGTTCAGTATATTCCCCCAGGTGCTGCAGTGTCAAAAGGTAATTTAATTAATTCCAGGATTTGCACATTTGGATGCGTTGAGTAATTAAATATTAATTTAAAGTCTTTCACGTTATTTATCTTAATCGATTCAAAAACTCAATCATGGACACTCTTACTGACAGTTGTGGCTGCTTCGTGAAGTCTATTTGGTTCTATATTTTTATATTTTTAATCACCATTTTTAAGCACCATCCCTTTTGGTACATTGTAAGTAAGAAATGTTTTCTTAAGTGACTTGCCTAGTTAATCATTTAGATAGTCCCACTGAATAACTACAGAGTTACTAGTGTTAGTAATTGAACTGAACATGCTCATCAGTTGATACATAGTTGAATGTGGAGTAGATCATCTGTAGACACAAACTCAGCTCAACTTGTTTGACTTTATTTTGAGTTAAAAAATCATTTTTTTTTATTTGACCTTCATTTAACTAGGCAAGTCAGTTAAGAACGAATTGTTATCGACAATGACGGCCTAGGAACAGTGTGTTAACTGCCTTGTTCAGGGGCAGAACAGATTTATACCTTGTCATCTCAGGGATTTGATATTGCAACTTTTCAGTTAAAGACCCAATGCTCTAACCACTAGGCTACCTGCTGCCCCATAGTGACAGGATTTACAACAGAAATGCTGTTAGTTGCAGCTGAGATGCTGCTTGTATTCTACACAATGTATAGTCCAATATTTACACGTCTTTTGGGTTAGGGGGATTGAGGCAAGTGTTTAAATTGTGCAGTATTTAGCAGTCACAATACGAGTCTGTTAACAGATGTGAATGTACTCGTGTTTGAGGGACTGCGTGTGTTAATCATAATAAACCATTTGTTAGAAAGAGATCAACGTAACGACAATATTTGTGAATAGTATATCCAATGGAAATTGAAATTTAACTGGAGATATGTCAAGTAATTATTTATTCAGTGTTCATAAACTCCAATGATGTTTATCTGTCTGATACCCAGAGGTTGTAAAGTTCTGGTCTTCAATAAAACAGACAGAATTCCCAGCTCACAATTGATCAGATCCAGATGTGTTTGCGAGAGCTCTCAAGGTTTCACAAATACATTCCTTTTATACCATCCTAACCTACGCACACCAACACAGGGATTTTCTCATGAGTCTCACCACAGTTTATAACCACTCAGCTGACCGTTCCAGGCTCCCCCAGACACCATAACTCTGGAGGAGCTCTCCCTGTCCTCTCTTATCTCCACATACATTCAACACCATAGTACCCTCCAAGCTCGTCATCAAGCTCGAGACCCTGGGTCTCGACCCCGCCCTGTGCAACTGGGTACTGGACTTCCTGACGGGCCGCCCCCAGGTGGTGAGGGTAGGCAACAACATCTCCTCCCCGCTGATCCTCAACACTGGGGCCCCACAAGGGTGCGTTCTGAGCCCTCTCCTGTACTCCCTGTTCACCCACGACTGAGTGGCCACGCACGCCTCCAACTCAATCATCAAGTTTGCGGACGACACAACAGTGGTAGGCTTGATTACCAACAACGACGAGACGGCCTACAGGGAGGAGGTGAGGGCCCTCGGAGTGTGGTGTCAGGAAAATAACCTCACACTCAACGTCAACAAAACTAAGGAGATGATTGTGGACTTCAGGAAACAGCAGAGGGAACACCCCCCTATCCACATCGATGGAACAGTAGTGGAGAGGGTAGCAAGTTTTAAGTTCCTCGGCATACACATCACAGACAAACTGAATTGGTCCACTCACACAGACAGCATCGTGAAGAAGGCGCAGCAGCGCCTCTTCAACCTCAGGAGGCTGAAGAAATTTGGCTTGTCACCAAAAGCACTCACAAACTTCTACAGATGCACAATCGAGAGCATCCTGGCGGGCTGTATCACCGCCTGGTATGGCAACTGCACCGCCCTCAACCGTAAGGCTCTCCAGAGGGTAGTGAGGTCTGCTCAACGCATCACCGGGGGCAAACTACCTGCCCTCCAGGACACCTACACCACCCGATGTCACAGGAAGGCCATAAAGATCATCAAGGACATCAACCACCCGAGCCACTGCCTGTTCACCCCGCTATCATCCAGAAGGCGAGGTCAGTACAGGTGCATCAAAGTTGGGACCGAGAGACTGAAAAACAGCTTCTATCTCAAGGCCATCAGACTGTTAAACAGCCACCACTAACACTGAGTGGCTGCTGCCAACACACTGACACTGACTCAACTCCAGCCACTTTAATAATGGGAATTGATGGGAAATTATGTAAATATATCACTAGCCACTTTAAACAATGCTACCTTATATAATGTTACTTACCCTACATTATTCATCTCATATGCATACGTATATACTGTACTCTATATCATCGACTGTATCCTTATGTAATACATGTATCACTAGCCACTTTAAACTATGCCACTTTGTTTACATACTCATCTCATTTGTACATACTGTACTCGATACCATCTACTGTATCTTGCCTATGCTGCTCTGTACCATCACTCATTCATATATCCTTATGTACATATTCTTTATCCCCTTACACTGTGTACAAGACAGTAGTTTTGGAATTGTTAGTTAGATTACTTGTTATTACTGCATTGTCGGAACTAGAAGCACAAGCATTTCGCTA
Organism: Oncorhynchus mykiss; assembly: GCF_013265735.2. Taxonomy (NCBI): domain Eukaryota; kingdom Metazoa; phylum Chordata; class Actinopteri; order Salmoniformes; family Salmonidae; genus Oncorhynchus; species Oncorhynchus mykiss. The sequence continues at coordinate 72,265,236 of NC_048580.1, read as the reverse complement.
CACTCGCATTAACATCTGCTAACAATGTGTATGTGACAAATAACATTTGATTTGATTTGATTTGATTCCTTTCTTCCTAGGTACATGCCATATAACCCCTTCCTAATGGACAAACATTATTTAATACTACAAGAAAGACAGGGTAGAATTCTTGTTCTTGTTATAGTGCAGTATACCTCGTTTAGTCATTATTGATAAAAATCCCATAACAAGATATGGCAAACACACAAGACAAATTCTTTATGAAATCAAATTATCGTTACATAACATTGTGTTTATGGTAAATGGGGGTCTAACCATAAAACATTTTGAAATTAATGTTGTTCAATAATTCATACAAAGTGTTATTCAAATGTCATTGGACACAAAAGGCACCGGATTGTAGGAAAGATCCACCTATTGTTATACCCTCTGCTGATACAAAGAAAACTGGGTCCAATTAGAGTCACTCAAAGATGATCATAATAACAGAAAAGGCACACAAAGAATCAGTCATGGTGTCAATTTCTATCACTGTGCATACTATTCATGATGTCATACACTGGTATCATCTCTCCTTTGTGGATACCCTCAATGAAGTGTAAGTCACACCAGTGTAGATGCCTTTGGATGGGAAGACCAGCTGACTGCCGTTCATGCAGGTGACTTTCACTATGGCCCTGTAGTCAAGGTCGAAATTTGCTTTCCCCATTGTGATCTCAACATTCATGGTCTTCCCTGGTGGGATCTTCAGGTTGATGGTATCTGATTCTGTTATGGTCTCTGTCTTCTGCAGGCTGGTGGACTGCTCCACTCCCACGGTCAAGCTGAACCCTGATGACAGCTCGACCAGATCTGGGATCCCCACGTTGACCAACAAACTCAAGGTGGACTCTATTTTGTTGCTGACGGACCAGGAGGAAGACTTGGTCAGGGTTTTGCTGTATGTAATGGACTCTTCTTGAACCAAGGAGGTGTCGTTCTGGTGAGAGATGGATTTCACATATTCTGGGGTCACCTAAAATCAACACACAAAGATACAAGTTGTTCAAACAAGACAAAGACAATTTAAGAACTGATCATCGGTGAGGAACTGATAAATAGATTTTTAGAAAGCCAACAATAATAACGTGTGTGCTATCTTGGCCTGATGCTTATGTGAAAAGGTTTAAAAAAATAAATAAAAGGATGTTGGGGCTATTTTACTGATCAAGGCCAATTAAACATAAGGAATGACTGTCCTAGAAATGAGATGCTTGATGAATGTCGACCTCCATATTGGATTACATGTTTTAAAGTGGACAGCCCCCTTAATGTTAGAGCATCAGCCCTCCCTCTCTCCACCACTACCTCTTCCTCCTCCCCTCCCTCCCTCTCTTCCCCTCTTCCCTCCTTCCCCCTCTTCCCCTCTTCCTCCTCCCCTCCTCCCCTCTCTTCACCACTACCTCCCTCCCTCCCCTTAATGGTAGAGTTTTCCTGAGCTGTCTACACACATCTATGGAAGAGCTCACCTGGGGGTTGAAGAGAGACAGGGTGGGATACTCCATGTCGGTCAGCACGGACGACTTGATGGTGTTGATGAAGAGGAAGCCCATGCAGTCAATGTCCGAGCCAGACCTGCCCTCCAGCCCCAGGCAGAATCCGGACCCCACATCTACGGTGTACTCTTCAGTACTTCAGTGGCCAGCTGGTCATTTTTTCAAAGAACTGCCGATTCTTACTCGTCGTGAACTTGATGGTACCCAGACGTGTGCCTGCGCCGTTACCCACACAGAGACAGCTTGGTGATGCGCTCGCTGAGGTCAAACTCAAACTCATTGAAAGTGTTCGCATCTCCATAGGTCGAAAAGTGCCTGTCCACTAGCTCCTCCCGCACAGAACAGCCTCCTCCACCACCGATCAAATGCAGTGTGGTTGCCATGTGTGTGCGTCACGTAACCTGAAAGACAAATTTGTACGGATCAATTTATGAAGCCTCCAACTCAAAGGAGCTCTGATTCAGACATTCAAATCCTTGGAGTCCCTCTCCTACTCCCATTACCTCCCCTCTCTACCTCCTGCTGTTTCTTCCTGATCAACACCATGGAGTTCCTCTCCTACTCCCAGCACCTCTCCCCTCTTCAACACCATGGAGTCCATCTCCTACTCCCAGCAGCTCCCTACTCTACCTCCTGCTGTTTCTTCCTGATCAACACCATGGAGTCCATCTCCTACTCCCAGCACCTCCCACTCTACCTCCTGCTGTTTCTTCCTGATCAACACCATGGAGTCCCTCTCCTACTCCCAGCACCTCCCCACTCTACATCCTGCTGTTTCTTCCTGATCAACACCATGGAGTCCCTCTCCTACTCCCAGCACCTCCCACTCTACCTCCTGCTGTTTATTCCTGATCAACTTGGTGAATTATGTGTAATGAAACATATTGTTGTGTAAGTGAGCACGTCAATATTCATTAATATATAACAATATTCATTAACACAGGTTGCAGTATTAACAGGTATGCATTAATATATTGTGAAATTAATTCTAAAATAATTCTGATGTTGTTATAATTACAAATTATCATGAATAATGATGAGTACAAATCTTACAGGTGCTACATCAGAATATGAGTTGTTTATGGTGCTGGAACTCATCTCTCCAAACAAAGTTGCCTCTTTGAAATATCTGAAAGAATAAAGACTGAATTGTATTAATATAAAACAATATTCATTAACACAGTCTGCAGTATTCACAGGTATGCATTAATATATTATGAGACTGTCTAATATAGAACAGGGTCTGTCAAGCTTTTAAAGTACCTGTCCAATTAAAACTGACCTGAACATATATTACACAGGATCAGCAGAGTTTGCTAGAGAAACCTGTGTTTCGTCACTCACCTGAACACATTTTACACAGGATCAGCAGAGCTATCTAGAGAAGCCTGTGTTTAGTCACTCACCTGAACACATATTACACAGGATCAGCAGAGCTAGCTAGAGAAACCTGTGTTTAGCCACTCACCTGAACACATATTACACAGGATCAGCAGAGCTAGCTAGAGAAACCTGTATTTAGCCACTCACCTGAACACATTTTACACAGGATCAGCAGAGCTAGCTAGAGAAACCTGTGTTTAGTCACTCACCTGAACACATATTACACAGGATCAGCAGAGCTAGCTAGAGAAACCTGTGTTTAGTCACTCACCTGAACACATATTACACAGGATCAGCAGAGCTAGCTAGAGAAACCTGTGTTTAGTCACTCACCTGAACACATATTACACAGGATCAGCAGAGCTAACTAGAGAAACCTGTGTTTAGCCACTCACCTGAACACATATTACACAGGATCAGCAGGGCAGGCCAATGTCCACCATGTGAAAACGCTTATGCAGGCCTTAGTTTCAAAGATGGGTATACATTCTCTAATTTAAGTAAGCTTCCATGTTAAAGATGCATAAGGTAAGACTTAACAATCTGGTGAAATTGTCATTACACACTGTCAGCTATCAGTATTTAAAATTGTTCTGAGAGAAGATCCAGCTTCTATGACTACCGTGATGAAACATATCAACTTCATTATTTGGGATTTATTACCAGTTATGTCTGCAGGCAGAAGGCACAGAAAGCAAACCAGAGTGTGTGAGAGAGTTGAGCAACACGCAACTCCCCGTGGAGTGAAGAAATGTATGGGATTGCAGGTGCGGGCAAGGATGACAGAAAAGAGGTATGGGATTGCAGGTTCGGGCAAGGATAACAGAGGCAGAGAATTTAGAGTTAACAGGGAATTTATTTCCTTCACACTGTAAATTGGGGAAAATGGTCTGGACAGAACCAAAGCAAAGAAAGTAAAAGTTAAAGCCCCCTCTCCTACCTTACCTGCCTTGTACCAACCTGTATGCCCGCAGGGCTAAACTCAAAAGCATTGTTACATTCCTGGGACCACTTAAATGGTACTTTGTGACTGAGCAGAGATGTAAGGGGAGCTCCTACTGTTGAAAAATTCTTACAGAACGTACGATAGTACCCTACCATCCCCAGGAATCTGCGCAACTGGCGGTGAGTTGTTGGAGCAGGAAAAGCAACAATTGCTTCCACTTTGCCAGTTACTGGACGCACTTGACCTCGTCCCACCTGTTTCCCTAAGTAAGTCACAGTAGCCTTCCCAAACTCACTTGGCCAAATTGAGGGTTAAAGATGCTTTCTCCAACCTCTGAAACACACTTTAACTTCTCTAGGGTGGGGGCAGCATTCAGAATTTTGGGTGAAAAGCATGCCCAAATTAAACTTCCTGCTTCTCGGGCCCAGAAGATATGATATGCATTTAACTGGTAGATTTGGATAGAAAACAATCTAAAGTTTCCAAAACTGTGTCTGTGAGTATAACAGAACTGATTCGGGAAGTATTATTTGTTGTTGTTGTAGTTTTCTATTCAATTCCATTACAGTATCCATTGACTTAGGACTCAAATTGCAGTTCCTATGCCTTCCACTAGATGTCAACAGTCTTTAGAAATTGTTTCAGCCTTGTATTCTGAAAAATGAGGAAGTAAGAGCAGTCTGAATGAGTGGACGCTAAAGTGTCACAGAGCTTTTTCATGCGGCGACCGAGAGAGTCCCTTTCTTGTTTACCTTTTATATTGATGACGTTATTGTCCTGTTGAAATATTAGCGATTATTTAGGCTAAAAACAACCTGAGGATTTACATTATACATCGTTTGACATGTTTCTATGAACTTTACAGATACAATTTGGATTTTTTTGTCTGCTTGTTTTGACTGCATTTGAGCCTGTGAATTACTGAAGAAAACGCGAGAACAAAGCAGAGGTTTTTGGATATAAAGAGACTTTATCGAACAAAAGGAACCTTTTTTGAGTAAATGTTGCTGGTTGCTGAGTGCAACCATATGATCATCAAAGGTAAAGGATTAATTTTCTCTATTTCTGACTTTCTTAGTTTTCTACTTGGCTGGTTACTGTTTGTAATGATTTTGTCTAGTGGGCTATGTTCTCAAATAATCGTATGGTATGCTGACACCCTGGTTGGATTCACAAGAAGTTAATCTTTTAACCTATGTAAAATTAATTTTGTTTTCTGAATGTTTATAAAGAGTATTTCTGTATTTGAATTTGAATTTGGCACCCAGCAGTTTCACTGGCCGTTGAAGAGGTGGGACGCAAACGTCTCACGTACCCAAGAGAGGTTAAGGTGGCGAGATGATCAGACGTACCCAAGAGAGGTTAAGGTGGCGAGATGATCAGACCAAGTAGACAAATGAATCACCACATCGTCAAGGTAAGCAGTAAATTTGGCAGATCCACGAACACAGTGTTAAGGCTGAGAAAGAAAAGGTGAGAAAGTAGGAAAAGATGACCTCTAAACAAAAGGAGAACGTCTCGCCACTGGATCTCTCGCTCCACACTCGAGACCTCTCCCTGCAAACCATGACAGATGAGTATGAGGCTGAGCGGAGCAAGGGCGACACCTACGTGTCTAAAATAAAACCCTCAACTCCCAGATGGACTCTGCAACGCAGCAGAATACCACGCTTAGGTATCATCTGGAGGAACTCCAGAACAGCGCTATCGCGGGACAACCGAACCAAGCATCCTTGCTCACATCCGGAGCTCAAGGAACGAGGGAATGTAGACATCAGGAGATTTCAGCCTTTTTCTCTTGGCCATTCAGCCCAAAGTGACATAGCAACTCCTCCCCAACGCAACCACATCTTGACTTTCCTCTTGGCCATTTGGCCCACAATTCTACACGGGAGAGTGCAGATGCTCCTCGTGCACTTGGCGGGGATCGCCTTGACAAAATCTTCAAAAACTTTCCGCCTCTCTGACCCCGTTCCAGGAAAGCCAAATGACACTGAAACATTCTTAGCAGACATAGAGGACGCCTTGGATGGCTACCCAAAAGCTATGAATGCTGACAGACTACCTATTGAAGCGAACACCCAACAGACACGTGACAAGGTTCATCCGTCTACAAGAGCAACACATGCAAAATGACTACACTAAGCGAGCTACGATTTAGAAAATAGAATTAAGTGGTTCTGCGACTCGCAAACACGACAGCTCGTTGGCTAACAATATCAAACAACCCTCGAAATGAAAACTCACAAGCCTACTATCATAGGCTTCGTTCAGCTTACTTTGGCATGCTCACTGAAACAGAAATGGAATACCTATTACCATTCAAACAACTGTTTCTGTCAAACTTGTCTCCCAACCTCATCAACTACTTGGGCCCTACTGGTCGGTTTGCCGATCTCGAAGCTCTGAGAGCTTGCAGGCACCGCTTTCGAAGCATCAAAAGACTAAGGGCTAGGAGCCCGGACACCTTGGCTTTCGAGCTTAGGCGTGAACCATCACGCCAATAGAAGGTGCAGCATCAGGGACAGGTGCGGTAAAAGATGACTCACAATGGGGGTGGCTACCAAGTAACCACCACACCGATAACCACCACATTAGTATTGTGTGTCGATCAGTAACACAACATCTCAATTTTATCTATTTTAAAGTCAGGCAATAACATAGCAAAATGTGGAAAAGGTTATGGGGTGTGAATTCTTTCTGAAGGCGCTGTACATCCTGTCAAGATGTTCTCTTCATGTTTAAAGCCAGATGTACACCAGACATTTTTGGACACGATTTAGCTTTTCCCAGACAAGTTTTTGAGATGGCGGCATGCGCTCTAGATGGCGGGAGGAGAGGTCATAAAATGTCTCGCTCGCTAAGGAACAATTTCAGGGTTTTCTCACAAGGTTTATAATTTTAGGCTGCAGTTGCAACAAAGAAAATATATAGTCATACTTTGGTTAGCTAAACACGCTGAAACCCTTCAAAAGCTAGCTAGCTTATTAGTTGGACATCGTCAACATTTCTTAAATGGCTTGACTAATTTCAAAATGATTCAAAATAGCTAATTAGCTAGCTAACATCTTCATAGATAGCAGCATGGAGTCAGGACATAACCAAACTGAGATAATGGATGTTAAGACCACCAAGGAGAAAAGGGGCATTGCTGAAACTCATTCATATGCTTGCAGTGTAGAAAAGGGGGGGGGGGGTGAATTGGGGGGGGGGGGGGGGGGGGGGCTAAAATCAAAGAGAGAGCAGATGACATCATGGACTTGGTGTAAAAGAACACTGTCTGCATCGTTAACCTGAAGAAAGTGATTGATTTCAATGCTGAAGAAGTAAATACTCTGAAGGAGCAGAACGCAACATTGAATACTCAAGTTGCAAAGCAGGAGAAGAAACTAATTGAAAATGGAGTCAAAGGTTAACGAGACTGACAGAGATGGAATCTTCAAATTGACGGAATCACAGAAAGATCTGATGAGAACATCAAAGCAAAACTGAATGATATTTGCAGGGCAATAGTCCCGGAGGACGAGCAGAATATTGTTGCAGGTTCTCTGGGTGTGGTGCACCGCCTGGGTAGGCTGGGAGATGTGGAGAACAACCAGCCACCGCGACCAGTGATCATGACATTAGTCTCCAGGACAGCGACGGATCTGATTAGGAAAAGTGCTAAGAAAAATGACTATTTAAAGAACAACCTGTGGTTAGAGGAGGCCCTGACAGCGTTTGATAAAGACACGTAGAATCGTCTGTGGCCCATGATTGAAAGAGCAAGGAATGAAGGGGAAAGTGCATATTTGGCAGAAGTCAAGGCTTTTGTTAATGGAAGGGAAATTCGCGCTGGCGACTAGCTTCATGGTTACTGGATTTACCAAGTCAGTGTTGCAGGACTGATTTTTATTTGCAACGGGTAAAAGTTTTTCTTGTTTGTTTTTTTTATGGCAGGGAAAGCCGCACTGACACTTAATGTTAGTTTGATTTGTTAGATATTTGTTTTAACAATGCATGGTGCAAATGTTATTTACAATTGGTAAAAAAAAAACTGAAACGTTTTCACTTTAGATCTACCACCTGGACTGTTTTTATTTGCCACTAGCAAGAATGTTTCATTTGATGACAATCCGGTTCTTGTGAATTTATACACGTTTCACATTCTTCATACTGGGATAGAAAATGTCCTTTTCTATTTTTTCTAATTTATTTTTGTGTCGTGAAAATGAGAGCGATAGCTTTTAATTAATTCAAGAAACTCATGTCTGTTCCACCGACACTGCCTGTTGGAAGTGTCAATGGGGGAATGGTATTTTGCTTTCATTTGGTTGCAATTGGTCAGCAGGTGTATATGTTTTAAAGGGCAACTTTAAGGGTCATAAACTGAGTCATGAAGAAGATGATGTAGGGAGATGAATTATGCTATTGGTAGATGTCAACCACGTTCAATTCATTGGTGTGAATACTTATGCAACCAATAACAAGTCAAGTAACAGTGTTTAATTTAGAGACATTGAGAGGAAATTAAGTAAAATGATGTCTTAATTTCCGTTGGTCAGAGTTATATTGGGTAGATATTTCAATACAGTATTACATGATAATCTATATAGATGGCCTCCTAAGGATAGCAACTCTGATTGTGAGATAAGGAATATGTTTAAGGTCAGGTGTTCATGATATTTGGAGACATAAGAACCCATATAAAGTATGTTTACATGGAGTACCAAAGATGTATCTATAAAATCCTGTAATGACTTCTGGCTGGTATCTAAAGATATGTCTGACAAGGTTGACACCGTCTCTATAGAACCAGTGATTCTAACAGAACACAAAGGGAATTCAATAAAGATAAATATGCATGGTTTGTCAACACATTTTTTTTGTAAATATTAGTAATGACATTTGATATAAGGCTTTTTTGCTATTTAAAAAAAAAAATTGTACCAAGAGAAGAATATAACATCATAAAGGGAATGAAAAAAACGGATCTAAATAATCAGCAATTACTGGAGCTATCATTACTGCAAATGCAGTTAGACTGTATCTATGAGGAAAAGGCCCTGGGAGCGTTTGTAAGATCAAGACAAAATTGTATGGAAGAGGGAGAGAAAAATACAAAATATTTATTTCATTTTGAAAAAAGTTTTTTATCAGAATCTGTATACATCAGCCCAGTCAACTTCCAATATGAATTATTTCTTAGACAATGTAGCAAACATTGCTAAGAAGATAGATAATGAATTCAGAGATTTTTGTGATGGTGAGTTATCCGAAATTGAGATTAAATATTGTATTAAAAGCCTTCAGGACAATAGATCCCCTGGACATTATGGTTTAACAAGCAAGTTCTACAAAACATTCAACGATCGATTGATTCCTTTCATTCTTCCAACAATCAATAGAAAAAGGAGCGTTACCGGCTTCCTTAAACCAAGGTGTAATTACTTTGATTCCCAAACCTAATAAGGATAGTCTTGATATAGACAACTGTAGGCCCATTAGCCTGTTGAATAATGATGGAAAGTTTTTTGCCCATGTATTTGCTAAGAGGTTGAAACAAAGCTTAAATCATATAATCTATGAAGAACAATCTGGTTTTATACATGGTCGACACATTAGATTATCTTAGATGTGATTGAATATAATGACCTCATTCTCGATGATAGTTTTATGTTTGTTGATTTTTATTAGGCTTTTGACACAGTAGAACATGAAATTCTGTTCAAGGCAATACATTTTTAGGGGTTTGGTGACTTTAAAAAAAAGCAGCCCAAACTTTATGTAGTGGTTGAACTACAGTGCCTTGCGAAAGTATTCGGCCCCCTTGAACTTTGCGACCTTTTGCCACATTTCAGGCTTCAAACATAAAGATATAAAACTGTATTTTTTTGTGAAGAATCAACAACAAGTGGGACACAATCATGAAGTGGAACGACATTTATTGGATATTTCAAACTTTTTTAACAAATCAAAAACTGAAAGATTGGGCGTGCAAAATTATTCAGCCCCCTTAAGTTAATACTTTGTAGCGCCACCTTTTGCTGCGATTACAGCTGTAAGTCGCTTGGGGTATGTCTCTATCAGTTTTGCACATCGAGAGACTGACATTTTTTCCCATTCCTCCTTGCAAAACAGCTCGAGCTCAGTGAGGTTGGATGGAGAGCATTTGTGAACAGCAGTTTTCAGTTCTTTCCACAGATTCTCGATTGGATTCAGGTCTGGACTTTGACTTGGCCATTCTAACACCTGGATATGTTTATTTTTGAACCATTCCATTGTAGATTTTGCTTTATGTTTTGGATCATTGTCTTGTTGGAAGACAAATCTCCGTCCCAGTCTCATTTCTTTTGCAGACTCCATCAGGTTTTCTTCCAGAATGGTCCTGTATTTGGCTCCATCCATCTTCCCATCAATTTTAACCATCTTCCCTGTCCCTGCTGAAGAAAAGCAGGCCCAAACCATGATGCTGCCACCACCATGTTTGACAGTGGGGATGGTGTGTTCAGCTGTGTTGCTTTTACGCCAAACATAACGTTTTGCATTGTTGCCAAAAAGTTCAATTTTGGTTTCATCTGACCAGAGCACCTTCTTCCACATGTTTGGTGTGTCTCCCAGGTGGCTTGTGGCAAACTTTAAACAACACTTTTTATGGATATCTTTAAGAAATGGCTTTCTTCTTGCCACTCTTCCATAAAGGCCAGATTTGTGCAATATACGACTGATTGTTGTCCTATGGACAGAGTCTCCCACCTCAGCTGTAGATCTCTGCAGTTCATCCAGAGTGATCATGGGCCTCTTGGCTGCATCTCTGATCAGTCTTCTCCTTGTATGAGCTGAAAGTTTAGAGGGACGGCCAGGTCTTGGTAGATTTGCAGTGGTCTGATACTCCTTCCATTTCAATATTATCGCTTGCACAGTGCTCCTTGGGATGTGTAAAGCTTGGGAAATATTTTTGTATACAAATCCGGCTTTAAACTTCTCCACAACAGTATCTCGGACCTGCCTGGTGTGTTCCTTGTTCTTCATGATGCTCTCTGTGCTTTTAACGGACCTCTGAGACTATCACAGTGCAGGTGCATTTATACAGAGACGATTACACACAGGTGGATTGTATTTATCATCATTAGTCATTTAGGTCAACATTGGATCATTCAGAGATCCTCACTGAACTTCTGGAGAGAGTTTGCTGCACTGAAAGTAAAGGGGCTGAATAATTTTGCACGGCCAATTTTTCAGTTTTTGATTTGTTAAAAAAGTTTGAAATATCCAATAAATGTCGTTCCACTTCAAGATTGTGTCCCACTTGTTGTTGATTCTTCACAAAAAATACAGTTTTATGTCTTTATGTTTGAAGCCTGAAATGTGGCAAAAGGTCGCAAAGTTCAAGGGGGCCGAATACTTTCGCAAGGCACTGTATGTCAAAGTGGAATGTAGGTCTGTGAAATTAGCTCACGAGACATCCCAAATATTTGGTGGAAAAGGTAGCTCTTCCTACATGTACATATTACCTCAATTACCTTGACAAACCGGTATCCCCGTTTATTGACTGTACCAGTACCCCCCTGTATATAGTCTTGCTATTGTTATTTTACTACTGCTCTTTAACCTTTCTTGCGCAGGCGTTCCGCTAGCGGAACTCCTTGACAACATTCCGCTGAAGAGGCAGCGCGGGAAAGTCCAATACAGAAAATGAAAGATAAACATCTTGTTAATCTACCCATCGTGTCCAATTTCAAAAAGGCTTTACAGCGAAAGCACAACATATAATTATGTTATTTCAGACCCAAGTATAAAAAAACAGCCATTTTCCGGCCAAAGATAGGAGTCACAAAAAGCAGAATTATACACAAAATTAAACACTCTTTGATGATCTTCATCAGATGACACTCATAGGACATCATGTTACACAATACATGTATGTTTTGTTCGATAATGTGCATATTTATATCCAAAAATCTCAGTTTATATTGGCGCGTTACGTGCAGTAATGTTTTGATTCCAAAACATCCGATGATCTTGCAGATAGCAACAGAAATCCCAGAAATACTCATAATAAACATTGATAAAAGATACAAGTGTTATTCACAGAATTAAAGAGACTTCTCCATAATGCAACCGCTGTGTCAGATTTTTTTTTTAAACTCATGGCTTGTTTTTGCTCTGACATGCTGTCACGGCCATTAAAAGAAGAGGACCAAGGTGCAGCGTGGTGAGTGTACATTGTCTATTATTAATAAAAATGACGCCAAACAAAACAATAAACACTACAAAAACAAACAGTAAAGCTAAAGGCTATGTGCCCTAAACAAAGTCAACTTCCCACAAACACAGGTGGGTAAAGGCAGCCTAAATATGGTTCTCAATCAGAGACAACGATAGACAGGTGTCCCTGATTGAGAACCCTACCCGGCCAAAACATAGACATACAGAACATAGAATACCCACCCCAACTCACGCCCTGACCAATCCAAACTAGACAAGGTTCACCGTGTAATGTTGTTTAATCAGATTCTTGATATGTGGCTGAAGAATCAGAATTAGCTCGGTAACATAGATAATTAAGATGTCTTATCTACATATTATGCTTAAATGATTGAACTCTTGTTATTAGAATGTATCTCTTTGGACTCTGGTGTTGGCAGTTGCACTTCCTCCCTCCTTTGGGCCTCAATCACCTGGGGCCCAGAGAGGCGAGAAGTCAGGCTTGTCTAGCACATGTCCCTGTTGCTATGCAGAATACCAGAAAGAGAAGAGGACAGGAGAGAACATTGTCTTCATATGATGGCGTGATTATTGGGGAACCAATTACTTGTCTCCACAATGTCTGTGCTCCAGTTACTCTCTCCTTCAGCCTTGGGGGAGATATGGTCTGATACGGGATGTGTGGGGTTAGTGTCTGGAACCATTGTACATTATCTCTGATGTTGCACCTATCCTGGGATAGTGTATGACCCAGAGGCTCACTCTCCTCAATGAGCTTGTCTAGGCGTGTGCTCAAGACATGGGTTTTTACTTGAGATAGGGGTATGTGGAGCTGACCGCTGATTTATGCCATAGAATGAGTTGGTGGTTCTGTACTGTGAGGTACCAGGGATGAGATCAGAGCCTTGTCTTAGGGGCCAAACTCTGTACAATAAGAACAGTCTCCATAACAAATGCTATCTGGCTGGAGGATACTCCTATCTCATTTATCAAGTCTCACCTTGTGACCTATTCCACACATCTGTTGTTTGTCATGTAGACTAAGGGGGGGGGGGGGGGGGTGTATCTTTGCCATATAAAAGATGTTGGTACTCTTTCTGTCTGGGCTCTCAACCGTAACAGTCAAGAGTGTTGTGTTGACCAGCCTCATTGTTGCAGAGCTTTCACTCTATTCACTCTGTGTGCATGTCGTGAGCTTGCTCCTTTAGTAATAAGTGAATAAAGATTTTTGATGAACTACAACTTTGACTAAGTTTGTCTCTCATCATTTGATAATACAGAAACTACCACCACAGATATGCCACACTTGTCAGGTGGATGGATTACATTGGCAAAGGAAAAATGTTCACTTACAGCGATGTAAACACATTTTGTGAAAATAGTTTGAGAGAATTACATTTTTTGTGTGTGTGGAATATTTATGGGATCTTCTATTTCAGGTCATGAAACATGGGACCAACACTTTACATGTTGATCTACAGTGGGGCAAACAAGTATTTAGTCAGCCACCAATTGTGCAAGTTCTCCCACTTAAAAAGATGAGAGAGGCCTGTAATATTCATCATAGGTACACTTCAACTATGACAGACAAAATGAGGAAAAAAATGCAGAAAATCACATTGTAGGATTTTTAATACATTTATTTGAACATTTTGGTGGAAAATAAGTATTTGGTCAATAACAAAAGTTTTATCTGAATACTTTGTAATATACTCTTTGTTGGCAATGACAGAGGTCAAACGTTTTCTCTCTTTTCAATGGTTTTAACCTTTGTTTAACTAGGCAAGTTGTCAGCTGAGAACAAATTCTTATTTACAATGACAGCCTAGGAACTGACGGGCAGATCGACAGATTTTTACCTTGTCAGCTTGGGGATTCAATCTAGCAACCTTCGGTTACTGGCCCAACGCTTTAACCACAAGGCTACCTGCCGCCAGATAGTTACTAGAATATGCTCTTAAATTGAAACTGATATGCAGCTGAGATGCTGCACAATTTACAGTCCAATATATAAACTTATTTGGGGGAAGGGGGGATTGGGGCAAGTGTTTAAATTGTGCAGTATTTAGCAATCATAATATTCTGTTAGCAGCAGTTGTGATGTGCATGAGTGTGTGTGTGTGTGTGTGTGTGTGTGTGTGTGTGTGTGTGTGTGTGTGTGTGTGTGTGTGTGTGTGTGTGTGTGTGTGTGTGTGTGTGTGTGTGTGTGTGTGTGTGTGCTGACAAACACATTGGAAGATTCTGATATTAAATAATAAATTAGTCATGATAAACAATTTGATTAGAAAGAGAACTCAACGTAATGATAATTAAAATATTTGTGAAAAATATTTGTGAATATTTGTGAATTGCATTAATATTATATCAAATGGAAGTTTGATATGGTAAAGTTTTTATGGTAAATTTGGGTCTAATCATATATTAAAACATTTCACAAAGAATGTGGTTCAGTAAGTACTCATTCAAGGGTTTTTCTTTATTTTGACTATTTTCTACATTGTAGAATAATAGTGAAGACACCAACACTATGAAGTAACACATATGGAATCATATGGTTGAGGTGGACTCTTCTTCTTGGTGAAATAGCCCTTACACAGCCTGGAGGTGTGTTGGGTCATTGTCTTGTTGAAAAACAAATGATAGTCCCACTAAGCTCAAACCAGAAGGGATGGTGTATCGCTGCAGAATGTTGTGGTAGCCATGCTGGTTAATTGTGCCATGAATTCTAAATAAATCACAGACAGTGTCACTAGCAAAGCACCCCCATACCAAAACGCCTCCTCCTCCATGCTTCACGGTGGGAAATACACATGCAGAGCTCATCCGTTTGCCCACAATGCGGCGGTTGGACGCAACGGTTTGGATCCAAAAACTCAAATTTGGACTCCAGCCCAAATGACACATTTCCACCAGTCTAATGTCCATTGCTCAGATTTCTTGGCCCAAGCAAGTCTCTCTCTTCTTATTGGTGTCTTTTAGTAGGGGTTTATTTCGACCCTGAAGGCCTGATTCATGTCTCCTATGAAAAGTTGATGTTGAGATGTGTCTTTTACTTGAACTATGTGAAGCATTTATTTGAGCTGCAATTTCTGAGGCTGGTAACTCTAATAAACTTAGACATGCAGCAAAGGTAACTATGGGTCTTCCATTCCTGTGGCGGTCCTCATGAGAGCCAGTATCATCATAGCGCTTGATGGTTTATGCGACTGCACTTGAAGAAACTTTCAAAGTTCTTGAAATTTTCCAGATTGACTGACCTTCATGTCTTAAAGTAATGATGGACATTTTGGTTTCTCTTTTCTTATTTTAGCTGTTCTTTCCATAAAATGGACTTGGTATTTTACCAAATAGGGCTGTCATCTGTATACCACCTCTACCTTGTCACAACACAACTGATTGGCTCAAACGCATTAAGAAGGAAATCAATTCCACAAATTAACTTTTAAGAAGGCACACCTGTTAATTGAAATGCATTCCAGGTGACTACCTCATGGAGCTGGTTGAGAGATTGCCAAGAGTGTGCAAAGCTGTCATCAAGGCAAAGGGTGGCTATTTGAAGAATCTAAAATCTATTTTGATTTGTTTAGCACCTTTTGGGTTACTACATGATTCCATATGTGTTAGTTCATAGTTTTGATGTCTTCCCTATTATTCTGCAATGTAGAAAATAGTCAAAATAAAGAAAAACCCTTGAATGAGTAGGTGTTCTAGTGTATGTGGTAACATGTCATGGAACACAAAGGCACCGTATTGTAGGAATGACCCACCTGTTGTTAAACCCTCTGCTGAGACAGAAAGAAAGAGCTGAGTCAACTGGGTTGAATTAGAATCACTCAAAGTTTATCATAATAACAGAAAGAGCTGAGTCAACTGGGTTGAATTAGAATCACTCAAAGTTTATCATAATAACAGAAAGAGCTGAGTCAACTGGGTTCAATTAGAATCACTCAAAGATGATCATAGTAACAGAAAAGGCACACAAATAATTAGTTAATTCTATCACTGTACTTATTATCTCTCCTTTGTGGATACCCTCGCTGAAGTGTAAGTCACACCAGTGTAGACGCCATTGGATGGGAAGACCAGCTGACTGCCATTCATGCAGGTGACTTTCACTTTGGCCTCGTAGTCGAGGTCGATATTTGCTCTCCCCACTGTGATCTCAACATCCATGGTCTTCCCTGGCGGGATCTTCAGATTGATGGTATCCGATTCTGTTATGGTCTCTGTCTTCTGCAGGCTGGTGGAATGCTCCACTCCCACGGTCAAGCTGAACCCTGATGTCACCTCGACCAGATCAGGGATCCCTGCTTTGACCGACACATTCAAGGTGGACTCTATCTTGTTGCTGACGGACCAGGAGGAAGTCTTGGTCAGTGTCTTGCTGTATGTAATGGACTCTTCTTGAACCAATGAGGTGTCATTGTGGTGAGATAGAGATTTCACATATTCTGGGGTCACCTAAAATAAACACACACACATAGACACACACACAAATATACAAATTGTTCAGACAAGACAAAGACAATTTAAGAGCTAGTCATCAGTGAGGAACTGATCAATTGTTTTTTAGAAAGCCAACAATAATAACTAATGTGTCTGTATGTGTGTCTGACTGTCCTAGAAATTGGATGCCTGATGAATGTCGACCCCCATATTGGATTATGTTTTAATGTGGACAGCCCCCTTAATGATAGAGCATTGGTAGAGTTTTCCTGAGCCGTCTACACACATCTATAAAAGAGCTCACCTGGGGTTTGAAGAGGGACAGGGTGGGATAATTCATGTCGGTCAGCACGGACGACTTGATGGTGTTGATGAAGAGGAAGCCCATGCAGTCGATGTCTGAGCCATACCTGCCCTGCAGCCCCAGGCAGATTCCAGAGCCCACATCTATGGTGTACTCAGTCTTCAGTCCCCAGCTGGTCATTTTTTCAAAGAACTCCCGGTTCTCACTCGTCGTGAACTTGATGGCACCCAGACGTGTGCCGGCGCCGTTACCCCACAGAGACAGCTTGGTGATGCGCTCGCCGAGTTTGAACTCAAACTCATTGAAAGTGTTAGCATCTCCAAAAGTTGCTACTTTCCCGTCGGTAAGCTCCGCCCGCACAGCTTTCACCTGCCAGCCTTCCACCGCCACTCCGATCTTCTTGAGGGTGGCACCGTTGTTCATGCCGTGGAATTCAAATGGACTGCCTCCTTGACCACCTATTAGATCCAGTGTGGTTGCCATGTTGAGGGTGTGTGCGTGTGCGCGCGCGTGCGTGCGTCAAGTAACCTAAGAAATACACATTTGTACATACTGTAACTCTAAGCTCCAACTCAAAGGAGATCTGATTCAGACATTCAAAGCACCAAAAGGAAATTAAAGAACAAGATATAAGGATCAAACGATAACCAAGGGATATACTGACTCATGGTTGGAATTAGAGGTCAAGCAACATACTATATCAGTCTAATGCAGGGCTCATCAACCTTGTTCCTGGAGAGCTACCCTCCTATAGGTTCACACCAGGGCTCATCAACCTTGTTCCTGGAGAGCTACCCTCCTGTAGGTTCACTAAAACCCCAGTGGTAACTAATCTGATTCAGCTTGTTAATTATTAGAATCATGTGGACTAGATTGGGATTGGAATTAAAAAATACAGGACGGTAGCTCTGGTCTAGGGTGAGTAAATTGCTGCACAATCCTCAGGTCACTGAGAATTACACATTCTTAAATTGCTCCTAACTCCTCCTTGTCCTCCACCCTCCTCTGATTTTTACATCTCTATTCGTATGAAATCTATCACACCCATTCCTTCCTAATCAGCTAGGAACCTCAGAGTCACCATGGAGTTCCTCTCCTACTCCCTGTACCTCCCTCTCTACATCCTGCTGTTTCTTCCTGATCAACACCATGGAGTCCCTCTCCTACTCCCTGCACCTCCCCACTCTACCTCCTGCTGTTTCTCCTGATCAACACCATGGAGTCCCTCTCCTACTCCCTGCACCTCCCCACTCTACCTCCTGCTGTTTCTCCTGATCAACACCATGGAGTCCCTCTCCTACTCCCAGCACCTCCCACTCTACATCCTGCTGTTTCTCCTGATCAACACCATGGAGTCCCTCTCCTACTCCCAGCACCTCCCACTCTACCTCCTGCTGTTTCTCCTGATCAACTTGGTGACTTATGTGTAATGAAACATGTTGTTGTGTAAGTGAGCACGTCTCTATGCATTTTAAAATTAATTCTGATGTTGCTATAATTACAAATTATCATGAATAATGATGAGTATGAATGTAATTGATGCTACATCAGAATATGATAACCTGCCCTATAATGATGAGTATGAATGTAATAGATGCTACATCAGAATATGATAACCTGCCCTATAATGATGAGTATGAATGTAATAGATGCTACATCAGAATATGATAACCTGCCCTATGATGATGAGTATGAATGTAATGTAATAGATACCACGTCGGAATATGAGGTGTTTTTGGTGCTGAAACTCACCTCTCCAAACAAAGTATCTTCTTTTAAATATCTGAAAGAGTAAAGATTTAATTGAATTAACATTTAACAATATTCTTTAAGACAGGCTGCACTGTTCACAGGTATTCAATAATATATTATAATATAACTTACAAACAAACTTACGAACGAACGGACAGACTGATCTGTAGTCCCCTCCCCAATTTCATCGTAGGGGACAACAAACCCATACCATATTTGTTTAACTAGACTATAACTGATTAAGCAACTGTTTCAGAATAGGAAGCATATGTTCCCTGAAAGTTTTGTTCATTTGTTGGTCAAAATAAAAACATAGCTTTCAAATATTTCCTCATATAGCAAGATGAGTTATTTAGAGACATTGTGTACTTACATAGAATGATATGCAGGCCTCAGTGTTAAGGATGACTATAGATGATCTTGATGAAAGAAAACTGATTGGTCTGATTCAATATGCAATAAAGTTGTTTAAGAGTCAAGACTCTGAGTGAAGTTCAAAGACGCAACAGCGGAATATGTGTCTCTGGAGTGGAGAGGCACTCTTTCATATAGCAGCCAAACTCCTCCCACGCCCATAAAATGATGTACATCAGAATTTCCACAGAACCTTTCACCCTGAATAAACATTGTATCGTGCTTATCATGACAGATGTGTTTGGTGAACATTCAACACCAGGGACACCTGAAGTTCATATTAAATTAATCATTCTCTATTTTCACTTAACTGGAGAAGTTAAAACAAACACGTACAAAGTACTAGTCTGCCAAAAGGTCCGCCAGGGAGGTCCCTTCAGTTCTCTTATATACTGCTATACAAAAAACCCCAAAAGAAACGACATGGGCATGGTTCATAGGGTTGGTTCCTGCAGGTATCTGTCAGGAACCAGATCACACTCCCAATCATAGCCAGATCTCTTCGCACTGACATTTTTTATTTTACCTCCAGACTAACCTCCAGACGAGCTTCAATGCCATACAACTCTCCTTCCGTGGCATCCAACTGCTCTTAAACGCAAGTAAAACTAAATGCATGCTTCTCAATCGATCGCTGCCCGCACCTGCTCGCCCGTCCAGCATCACTACTCTGGACGGCTCTGACTTAGAATACGTGGACAACTACAAATACCTGGGTGTCTGGTTAGACTGTAAACTCTCCTTCCAGACTCACATAAAGCATCTCCAATCGAAAATTAAATCTAGAATCGGCTTCCTATATCGCAACAAAGCATCCTTCACTCATGCTGCCAAACATACCCTTGTAAAACTGACCATCCTACCGATCCTTGACTTCGGTGATGTCATCTATAAAATAGCCTCCAACACTACTCAACAAACTGGATGCAGTCTATCACAGTGCCATCCGTTTTGTCACAGTGCCATCCGTTTTGTCACCTATACGCTCTCGTTGGTTGGCCCTCGCTTCATACTCGTCGCCAAACCCACTGGCTACAGGTTATCTACAAGTCTCTGCTAGGTAAAGCCCCGCCTTATCTCAGCTCACTGGTCACATAGCAGCACCCACTCGTAGCACGCGCTCCATCAGGTATATCTCACTGGTCACCCCCAAAGCCAATTCCTCCTTTGGTCATCTTTCCTTCCAGTTCTCTGCTGCCCATGACTGGAACGAATTGCAAAAATCTCTGAAGCTGGAAACTCACATCTCCCTCATTAGCTTTAAGCACCAGCTGTCAGAGCAGTTTACAGATCACTGCACCTGTACTTAGCCTATCTGTAAACAGCCCATCGATCTACCTACCTCATCCCCATACTGGTATTTATTTATTTATTTATTTTGCTCCTTCGCACCCCATTCATCTTGTGCCATTCTACCATTCCAGTGTTTAATTGCTATACTGTAATTACTTCGCCACCATGGCCTATTTATTTCCTTAACTTACCTCATTTGCACTCACTGTATATAGACTTTTTGTTTTCTTTTGCTCTACTGTATTATTGAGTCTATGTTTTGTTTATTCCATGTGTAACTCTGTGTTGTTGTATGTGTCGAATTGCTACGCTTTATCTTGGCCAGGTCGCAGTTGCAAATGAGAACTTGTTCTCAACTAGCCTACCTGGTTAAATAAAGGTGAAATAAAAATATATATATATATTTTTTTTAAATTGGCTAACCGAGCTATCTGCAATGTGTCCCACCACCCACCAACCCTCTTTTTACGCTTCTGCTACTCTCTGTTCATCATATATGCATAGTCACTTTAACCATACCTGCATGTACATACTACCTCAATAAGCCTGACTGACCCGTGTCTGCATATAGTGATGGGGTCAAATTGGGGTCACATTAGGGGCTGCACCAAATGTTTGATGTATTATAATAATTTATTATAATATGTTGTATTAATAGAAGGGGAGGGGCTATGGGACCCCTCCTCCTCTACATGTATAGGGTCCTAGATTACAGATTAACAAATATATATATATATTAATTCTAAAGATTTAGAATTGTTTCACAGTCTTTAAGTCTGTGCATTTCAGCATTTCAAAGATAAACAAAGAGCCCTGCAGGGAGCAGAAGAGATAAGAGGATAGTCAGACATACCTCTATAAATCAACTTGGGGGAGTGGCTTTTACTCCTGAGGCCTTAGAAAACACTGGAACTATTGTATTTCTTGCAAGTTTGTATAGCTGTGTATGCATGGGCTTGGTTTGAGGAGTAGCAGGTATTGACATCGCAGGAGGTTGACTACAAGCATGATAAAAGCAACTTGTTCTTTTCCTATGGGGCAGAACTCAGGAGAGACATCAGTTTTATGTGTGATGTTTGATCTTTGACTTCTGTCACCAGCTGTATATTGATTAATATTGTTATGATTCATAAGTGCACATGAGTGCACATGAGTTTCAGCAATGCCTCCTTTCTCCTTGGTGGTCTTAACATCCATTATCTCAGCAACAGTTTGGTTATGTCCTGACTCCATGCTGCTATTCATGAAGATGTCAGCTAGCTAATGTTAGCTAAACATGCTGAAACTTCATTAGCTAGCAAGCTTATTTGTTGGACATCGTCAAAAAAATATTTCAATGGCTACCTTATTCGTGCAAATAGCTACACTGTGTGGCTAAATATATTTTTTGTTGTTGCAACTGCAGCCTAAAATTATAAACTTTGTGAGAAAAAACTTAAATTGTTCCTCAGCTAGAAATTTAACAATCTCTCATGCCACCATCTTGAGTGCACTGATCTACACACACTATACCCCATCATGTCAAAGTGAAATTTTGTTTGTAGAACATTTCAGAATTGAACAGAAAATTAAAAGCAAAAATGTGCTGAATGAAATACCATAATAAGCTGCATTTACTCATTCTGTGTTAAACAATGCTGGTTAACATGATTTTTGAATTACTACCCCATCTCTGTATCCCACAATAACAATTATCTGTTGAGTGGTGAATTTCAAGCACAGATTCAACCATAAAGACCAGGGACGTTTTCCAATGCCTCTCAAAGAAGGGCATTGATTGGTAGATGTGTAAAAATACAAAAAAAGCAGAAGCTGAATATCCTTTTGAGCATGATGAAGTTATTAATGAGGCTTTGGATGGTGTATCAATAAACCCAGTCACTACAAAGTAACAGGTGTCCTTCCTAACTTACTTTCTGGAGAGGAAGGAAACTGCTCAGGGATTTCACCATGAGGCCAATCGTGACTTTAAAATAGTTACAGAGTTTAATGGTTGTGATATGAGAAAACTGAGGATGGATCAACAATATTAACAACAGTATTTACTCCACAATACCAAAATAAATGAAAGACTGAAAAGAAAGAAGTCTGTACAGAATACAAAGATTCCAGAACACGCATCATGTTTGCAACAAGACACTAAATGCAACAATTAGGGCAAAGAAGTTAACTTTTTGTCCTGAATACAAAGGCATTATGTTTGGGTCAAATCCAACACAACACATCACTGAGTACCCCTCTACATATTTTCAATTACGGTGGTTGCTGCGTCATGTTATGTGTATGCTTGTCATCGGCAAGGACTAGGGAGTTTTTTTATCAATCTGGTGACACAGGGAGCTATTGAAAGCACAGAGAGTCTGAAGGGAGAGATTGAGATGGGGGAGTTCGGGGTGAATGACCCACCAAACCATGGCGGTCTGGGGGGTGGCTGGCCATGGAGAGTTCACTGCCAGCCATGGAAACCACTCACTCGCACAACTCAACAAGTGAGTATGAGCATAAAAGTGACTTCAACATGAGAATTGAAGGCTGACAAAAGTTATTGATTAACATTACTTATGAACAACATCCATCCATGTTTTTTGGGGGGGATTGAATAGTATCAGACCTACAGTACCCATTGCAGTGAAAGAACATTCCACGGAAAGTGAATGGATAGAGTAGCCCAATGTGTTAGCCAGGTTACTAAACGTTTGTCCAGTATCAGTGGCTAGATGAGAAGTGTAGACAGCCGAAAACTGTGGGTAGGGAGCTAAACTTCTCCATCGCTCTCTCTCTCTTCCCTCCATCTCGGTGGTAAGCTAACTAATATTGACAGAGATGAGACATTACATGAAACAGATGGCTCTGAAAATAAGATCTAGCCTGTCATCACCAGCCCCAACCATTTGCATTTACAACCATCCAATGTGTTGTAATTCTTCCTATGCCACGTTATGTTAAATTACCCAGTGACCCTCTACTCTGACTGTAGCCTCAGCTTGACGAGTTAGAACATGCACTGAGGAACTAGCTAGGAGTTATTTTGCCGACGCCCCAGTCTCCCATTTTTGCTGATTCTGTCTCTGTCTCTCTCTCTCTCTCTCTCTCCCCCTCTCTCTCCACTCTCCCTCTCTCTCTTCCTCTCACTCTCTCTCTCCTACCACCATCTCTCTCTCTATCTATCTATCTATCTATCGCTCTCTCTCTCTCTCTCTTTCTCTCTCTCTCTCTCTGAAGGAAATATGTGTCTCTAATATGGTCATACATTTGGCAGGAGGTTAGGAAGTGCAGCGTGTGGGCAGCGTTTCCAATAGCCTGTCTTCTCTTGAGAGCCAGGTCTGTCTACGGCGGCCTTTCTCAATAGCAAGGCTATGCTCACTGAGTCTGTAGATAGTCAAAGCTTTCCTTAAGTTTGGGTCAGCCACAGTGGTGAGGTATTCTGCCACTGTGTACTCTCTGTTTAGGGCCCAATAGCATTCTAGTTTGCTCTGTTTTTTTTGTTAATTCTTTCCAATGTGTCAAGTAATTATCTTTTTTGTTTTCTCATGATTTGGTTGGGTCTAATTGTGTTGCTGTCCTGGGGCTCTGTGGGGTGTGTTTGTGTTTGTGGACAGAGCCCCAGGACCAGCTTGGGTAGGGGACTCTTCTCCAGGTTAATCTCTCTGTAGGTGATGGCTTTGTTATGGAAGGTTTGGGAATCGCTTCCTTTTAGGTGGTTGTAGAACTTAACAGCTCTTATCTGGATTTTGATAATTAGCGGCTATCGGCCTAATTCTGCTCTGCGTGCATTATTTGATGTTTTACGTTGTACACAGAGGATATTTTTGCAGAATTGTGAATACAGAGTCTCATTTTGGTGTTTGTCCCATTTTGTGAATTCTTGGATAATGAGCGGACCCCAGACCTCACAACCTTAAAGGGCAATGTGTTCTATAACTGATTCAAGTATTTTTTGCCAGATCCTAATTAGTATGTCAATTTTTATGTTCCTTTTGATTTCATAGAATTCCCTTCTTGCCTTGTCTCTCAGATCATTCACAGCTTTGTGGAAGTTACCTTTGGCGCTGATGTTTAGGCCAAGGTATGTATACTTTTCTATGTGTTCTAGAGCAATGGTGTCTAGAAGGAATGTGTATTTGTGTTCCTGGCGCTTGAACCTTTTTTGGAATACCATTATTTTTGTCTTACTGAGATTTTCTGTCAGGACTCAGGTCTGGCAGAATCTGTGCAGAATATCTAGGTGCTGCTGTAGGTCCTCCTTGGTTGGTGACAGAATCACCAGATCATCAGCAAACAGTAGACATTTGACTTTAGATTCTATTAGGGTGAGGCCGGGTGCTGCAGACTTTTCTAGTGCCCTAGCCAATTCGCTGCATCCCTGTCTCATCAAACGGCCCTGTGGGAAGAAATGTGTGTGTTTTTTGCCTATTTTAACCGTGCACTTGTTGTTTGTGTACATGGATTTTATCATGTCGTATGTTCTTCCCCCAAAACCACTTTCCATCAGTTTGTATAGCAGACCCTCATGCCAAATTGGGTCGAAGGCTTTTTTGAAATCAACAATGCATGCGACAGCTTTGCCTTTGCCTTTGTCTGTTTGTTTGTTTGTCAATTAGGGTGTGCAGGGTGAATGTGGTCTGCCATATGATAATTTGGTAAAAAGCCAATTTGACATTTACTCAGTACATTGTTTTCACTGTTGTTAATGATAATGCAGAGTATTTTCCCAAGGTTGCTGTTGACGCATATCCCACGGTAGTTATTGAAGTCACATTTGTCTCCACTTTTGTGGATTGGGGTGATCAGTCCTTGGTTCCAAATATTGGGGAAGATGCCAGAGCTAAGGATGAAGTTAAAGAGTTTTAGTACAGCCAATTGGAATTTGTTGTCTGTATATTTTATCATTTCATTGAGGATACCATCAAGACCACAGGCCTTTTTGGGTTGGAGGATTTTTATTTTATCCGGTAGTTCATTCAAGGTAATTGGAGAATCCAGTGGGTTCTGGTAGTCTTTAATAGTTGATTCTAAGATTTGTATTTTATCATGTATATGTTTTTGCTGTTTGTTTTTTGTTATAGACCCAAAAAGATTGGAGAAGTGGTTTAACCATACATCTCAATTCTGGATAGATAATTCTTAATGTTGTTGTTTGTTTAGTGTTTTCCAATTTTCCCAGAAGTTGTTTGAGTCTATGGTTTCTTCAATTACGTTGAGCTGATTTTTGACATGCTGTGCCTCCTTTTTCCGTAGTGTATTTCTGTATTGTTTTAGTGATTCACCATAGTGAAGGCTTAGACTCAGGTTTTCTGGGTCTCTATGTTTTTGGTTGGACAGGTTTCTCCATTTATTTCTTAGGTTTTTGCATTCTTCATCAAACCATTTGTCATTGTTGTTCATTTTCTTGGGTTTTCTAATTGAGCTTTTTTATATTTGATAAGGAAGCTGAGAGGCCAAATATAATGTTTAGGTTTTCTACTGCCAGGTTTACACTTTCACTATTACAGTGAAACATTTTGTCCAGGAAATGTTCTAGAAGGAATTGAATTTGTTGTTGCCCAATAGTTTTTTGGCATTTATAGCATTTCTTAATATTACTCAGTTTCTTAGGCTTTGATGCCTAATGATTGAGTATTGCTCTGTTCAAGTAGAGTGTGATTTTCCTGTGGTCTGATAGGGGTGTCAGTGGGCTGACTGTGAACGCTCTGAGAGACTCTGGGTTGAGGTCAGTGATAAAGTAGTCAACAGTACGACTGCCAATAGATGAGATATAGGTGTACTTACCATAAGGAGTCCCACGAAGCCTACCATTGACTATGTACATACCCAGCGTGCGACAGAGCTGCAGGATTGTGACCCGTTTTTGTTGGTTATGTTGTCATAGTTGTGCCTAGGGGGGAATATGGGGGAGGGAATGCTGTCACCTCCAGACAGGTGTTTGTCCCCCTGTGTGCTTTGGGTGTCAGGTTCTTGTCCGGTTCTGGCATTTATGTCTCCACAGACTAGTACATGTCCCTGGGCCTGGAAATGATTGATTTCCCCCTCCAGGATGGAGAAGCTGTCTTCATTAAAGTATGGGGATTCTAGTGGAGGGATATAGATAGCAAACAGGAGGACATTTTTCTCTGTTAAGATCATTTCCTTTTGAATTTCTAGCCAAATGTAAAATGTTCCTGTTTAGATTAATTTAATGGAGTGCGTTAGGTCTGCTCCACACCAAATTAGCATACCCCCTGAGCCAATTCCCCATTTCACACCTGGTAGTTTGATGGATGGGACTACCAGCTTTCTGTAATCTAGAAGGCAACCAGTGGGTCCATCTCCACTATAGCAGGTTTCTTGTAGGATGACAATGTCTTTATTTCTGGTTTCTTTGATGAAGTACAGGTTCCTGCCAAAGGCAGATGAGTTCCGGCCTTGGATATTCCAGGATGAGATAGCTAAGGCTTTGTGTTCCATAAAGTGTCCAATGTTGTTGGTCGTGTGTTTTGTGTGACTTCCATGTTGAGGCCCTCTTTGAGGGTGTGGGGTCCATGGGGCGGGCAGGAGTGGCATAGGTCTGATCTGAGGAGGCCTAAATGGGGTGTGGGCATGATTGACTTGGTGGTGTGTTGATTGGGTGGGGTGTGTACGTGGCTGGTGGTGTGGTGGTCTGGATTTAGGTCCTCTCGGCTTGGGTCCTCTATGTGTAGGTCCAGGGGGGGATCCCGCATGTCTGGGAGAGTGTCTCGCGGGTCTGGGCAGGGTGTCAATTAATCTGTTGCTCCTGTGTGAAGTGTTGGGGCTGCGTTTGAGAGCCATGTTCTTTAGAGTCCTTGCGAAGGTGGGCACTGCTGCCTTGTATAGGTGGACCTGGTCATAGAGGCTGTTCAAGTCCAGGGTGGAGTGGTGGTTCAGGAGGCACAGTCACGGGAAATACTTGAGGTTACCCGCTGTCTTTTTGTGGTAGCAGGATGGAGATAACCACTTGTGCATTGGGGAAAGAAGAAGAAGCATTTTCAATCACTCCCTTCAGTGCTGTGGTCACCCTTTCCTGCTGTGTTCTCAGGTCGTTTGTGCCTGTGTGTATTATTATGTGGCTAGGTGATCCTAGTTGGTCCTCAAACAGAAGGTCTAGGGCGCGCTGCGTATTTGGACTCCAGAGTTTAGACACACTATGTTTGGGAAAAAGTTGTTTTTCTTGTATATATTTCCCATTTGAGTCTATAAGGAGTCCAATCTGTGTCTTGTGTATGTCCTCAGTGGGTGTGGGGGGGTCAGGAGGGCTAGCAGGGTGGCTGGCATGGGAGGTGCTCAGAGGGGATGAGATCCCCTGGGCTTGGGATTCTTCATTTGTCTGTTTTGCTGTGATGTCGACGCTATAGTCAGGGTCTGGTGTGGACTGTTCTGCTGTGGTGTTGAGACTTTTGTCGGGAGCTGAGGTGGACTGTTCTGCTGGCTTCTCTGCGAGGGTGGCTATCTCTCCAGTGGGTTGATCTCTGTCACACAACATCCCCCTAACCCTCTCCTCCAGCAGTCTGGTCCTCTCCTCTAGTGCTCTGTTCTTCTCCTGCTCTTGCTTTTTATATTGTTGAAGTTGTCTCCCCACAGTCCAGCGTGCAGATATGTCTCTCTCTACCTCTAGCTCTCTGGGTCTGGTTAATGTTGGAGCATCGGTAGAGTTTTCCTGAGCCGTCTACACACATCTATAAAAGAGCTCACATGGGGTTTGAAGAGGGACAGGTTGGGATACTCCATGTTGGTCAGCACGGACGACTTGATGGGGTTGATGAAGAGGAAGCCCATACGGTCAACGGCCAAGCAAGACCTGCCCTCCAGCCCCAGGCAGATTCCAGACCCTTCTATGGTGTACTCAGTAATCAGTGGCCAGCTGGTTTTTCAAAGAACTGCCTGTTTTCACTCGTCGTGAACTTGATGAAATGTGCCGGCGCCGTTATCCCACAGAGACAGCTTGGTGATGCGCTCACCGAGGTTGAACTCAAACTCATTGAAAGTGTTCGCATCTCCAAAAGTCGCTACTTTCCCATTGGTCAGCTCGCACAGCTTTGACCAGCGAGCCTTCCACTGCGACTCCAATCTCCTTGAGGGTGGCACCGTTGTCCATGCCGTGGAATTCAAATGAACTGCCTCCTTGACCACCGATCAAATCCAGTGTGGTTGCCATGTTGAGAGTTTGAGTGTGTGAAATACACATTGGTACAGATACTTTTTAAAAACCTCAAAGCAACAAAAGAACATTAAAGAACAAGATGAAAGGATCAAACAATAACCAAGTGATATATTGACTCATGGTAGGAAATAGAGGTCGAGCAACACATCAGTCTAGGGCAGGGCTCTCTAACCCTCTTCCTGGAGAGCTACCCTCCTGTAGGTTCACTCCAGCCCTGTTCCTGGAGAGCTACACTCCTATAGGTTCACTCCAGCCCTGTTCCTGGAGAGCTACCCTCCTATAGGTTCACTCCAGCCCTGTTCCTGGAGAGCTACCTTCCTATAGGTTCACTCCAGCCCCAGTTGTAACTAACCTGATTCAGTTTATCATCCAGCGAATTATTGGAATCGGGTGGAATAGATTGGAATGAAATAATACAGGACGGTACATCTGGTCCAGGGTGACCAAATCGCTGCACAATCCTCAGGTCACTGAGAATGACGCGTTCTGTTATTGCTCCTAATTCCTCCTTGTCCTCCACCCTCCTCTGATCTTTCCATCTCGATTCGTCTGGAATCTATCACACCCATTCCTTCCTCCTCAGCTGGGAACCTCAAGAGTCACCATGGAGTCCCTCTCCTACTCCCTGCACCTCCCCACTCTACATCCTGCTGTTTCTTCCTGATCAACACCATGGAGTCCCTCTCCTACTCCCAGCACCTCCCCACTCTACCTCCTGCTGTTTCTTCCTGATCAACACCATGGAGTCCCTCTCCTACTCCCAGCACCTCCCCACTCTACCTCCTGCTGTTTCTTCCTGATCAACACCATGGAGTCCCTCTCCTACTCCCAGCACCTCCCCACTCTACCTCCTGCTGTTTCTTCCTGATCAACACCATGGAGTCCCTCTCCTACTCCCAGCACCTCCCACTCTACATCCTGCTGTTTCTCAGAATATATGAGAATATAATGATGAGTATTCTTTAAGACAGGCTTTAGTATTCACAGGTATGCATTAATATATTATAATACAGAACAATATTCTTTAAGACAGGCTTTAGTATTTACAGGTATGCATTAATATATTATAATATAGTCCAATATTATTTCAGACAGGCTTTAGTATTTACAGGTATGCATTAATATATTATAATATAGTACAATATTCTTTCAGACAGGCTTTAGTATTCACAGGTATGTATTAATATATTATGACAGTGTCTAATATAGAACAGGGTCTGTTAACTTTATAAAGTGTCTGTCCAATTAAAACTAACACTCAGATTTAGTCAAGTAACACCTAAAACTTGAATCATTCAAACTTCATTACTGAATGTAGATACAAGGGTTTTATTTGACCTGCATGAGATGCTACTCTGTAGTGTGCTAGCAATGCAACAGCTGCACCATTGGTAGTGTAGTCATGATTTGTATTGCCCTATTCTAGAACTATGTGCTTTAAGACCCTAAATATGAATATCTATGATCACAAGGTGATCCCTCTCTTTTTTTATTTGATTTAATTTATTTCACCTTTATTTACCCAGGTAAGCAAGTTGAGAACAAGTTCTCATACAAACTTTACCTCGATTTCAAATGGTTAATAATAATAATGACCAGTAAGTCAACTGTTTCATCATTTAGAAAGCATTTGTTCCCATGAAATGTGCAGTTAATTAGTAGAAAAATCAACATTAGTTCAACGTTTTTTCACTTAGCAAGATGAGTTGTTAAGATTTGTTTTTATTAATATGCAACCCATATGCAGACCTCAGATTCAAAGATGGAAATAGATCCTCTAATTTAATTTAAGTCATCTTTCATTTTAAAGCTGCATTAGGTAAGATTTATTTTTTACATTTGGTGAAATTGTCAGCGCACATTGTCAGCTATCAGTATGTAAAAAATTCTGAGAGAAGATCCAGCTTCTTTGACTGCCCTTCGCTCTGCAATCACTCTGAAAAATCGTTCTAGCCAATCATGTCCCTAGTAGCAATGTACCTAATGTGCACAAATAATTTGATTTAAACAGATAAATGTACATGATGAATTATATCAACTTCATTATTTGGGATTTATTAACAGTTATGTCTGCAGGTAGAAGGAACAGAAAGCGAACCAGAGTGTGTGAGAGAGTTGAGTCTCTCCCCTCCTGTTCAGCTGTAGCAGGTCTATCTCTGACAACAGAGGAGCAG
The DNA here is from genome assembly GCF_013265735.2 of Oncorhynchus mykiss. Lineage (NCBI taxonomy): Eukaryota > Metazoa > Chordata > Actinopteri > Salmoniformes > Salmonidae > Oncorhynchus > Oncorhynchus mykiss. The sequence continues at coordinate 72,234,665 of NC_048580.1, read as the reverse complement.
AAGTTGGAGACAGATAACTGTTTGTTTGTTGGTAACATGTCTGTTTATGCATTACATTTACATTATGGATATTAAAGTTGGTAAAGTGATTGAACAAAGCCTGTTTCTTTGCCCGAGATAGCACCAATCACCTACTTTGAACATTTCAGAACTCAATGCTAGATGTGTCAATCAGTGTATTCAAGGTTAAGAGACAGTAAAGCACTACATCCAACAGTCTACTCACCTCACATTAAACATCATACTAACGTAATACTTTTGAAATAAAAACAGAACACTAGGAGGCTAAAGTCAACCACGTGAAAACAAGGCAACAGTAAACATGTTGTCCCCCACTAATGATGCAGTACCCCTTTATTTATTTCACAATGGCGCTGGAGGTAAGGGCAGCCGTCTTATTGGCTTGATTTGGGCGAGTTGAGATATTGCGTGTGACTAAGAAATTTCAGTCAATTACCATAGCTCCCGCCTTGGGCCAGTCAGTATAATTTTGTAAATGTTGAATCTCTATAACAAGACGAAATGATGGATCTCTATGGCAATAAGGATCATTCACCTAAGCTTTGTCAAAATCAGCCCAGTGCTCTCAGAGATCTTGTTTTACTAACGTACAAACAAACATACCAACAGACGGACAGAGACAGATCCGTAGTCCCCTCCCCAATTTCATGTTGTCGGGGACAACAAACCCACACCATGTTTGTTCAGATAGACGTTATAACTGATAAACTTCTTGTGACTCTCAAACCCGGGTCCGGGAGTGTAATCATCGCCTGACACTAAATAGCATAACGCAACGGACATAAATCTTCCTAGAAAATCTTCCTATTCATGAAAATCACAAGTGAAATATATTGGAACACAGCTTAGCCTTTTGTTAATCACCCTGTCATCTCAGATTTTCAAAATTTGCTTTACAGTCAACGCTAGACAAGCATTTGTGTTAGTTTATCATAGACTAGCACAGCATTATGCCTTGCTAGCAGCAGGCAACCTTGTCACGGAAATCAGAAAAGCAATCAAATTAAATCATTTACCTTTGATGAACTTCGGATGTTTTCACTCACGAGACTCCCAGGTATATAGCCAAAGTTCATTTTTCCCAAAATATTATTTTTGTAGACGAAATAGCTCCGTTTGACCTTAACGTTTGGCTGAGAAATCGCCCGAAAATTGCGGTCACGACAACGCCGAAAAATATTCCAAATTAGCTCCATAATATCGACAGAAACATGGCAAACGTAGTTTATAATCAATCCTCAAGGTGTTTTTCTAATATCTATTCGATAATATATCCGTCGGGACAATTCGTTTTTCAGTAGGACCGATTGGAGTAATGGCTACCTCTGTATTTTATGCGAGAATCTCTCTCGGAGCCACCATGTGACCACTTGCGCAATGTAGCCTACGGCTATTCTTCAACATAAATGCGTAAAACCACGTCACAATGCTGTAGACACCTTGGAGAATACGTAGAAAGGGTAAGCTCGTTGATGAGACATTCACAGCTCAATAGGGAACGCAGCTCATTGGAACGCAGCGCTTTCAAAACCTGGGGCACTTCCGGATTGGATTTTTCTCAGGCTTTCGCCTCCAACATCAGTTCTGTTATACTCACAGACAATATCTTTACAGTTTTGGAAACGTTAGAGTGTTTTCTATCCAAAGCTGTCAATTATATGCATATTCTTGCATCTTGTCCTGACAAAATATCCCGTTTAAAACGGGAACGTTTTTTTTTCCAAAAATGAAAATACTGCCCCCTAGTACCAACAGGAAACTGTTTCAGAATTTAGAAAACATTTTGCCTGAAATGTTTTGTAAATTAGTTGGTCAAAATAGAAATGTAGCTCTCAAACATTCCTCATATAGCAAGAATAGTTATTTAGGGACATTGTGCACATACAATGATATGCAGTCCTCAGCATTAAGGATGACTATATTTTTTTATTTTACTAGGCAAGTCAGTTAAGAACAAATTCTTACTTTCAATGATGGCCTAGGAACAGTGGGTTCAGGGGCAGAACGACAGATTTTGTACCATGTCAGCTCAGGGATTTGAACTTGCAACCTTTCGGTTTCTAGTCCAATGCTCTACCCACTAGGCTACCCTGCACCCCAGTTTTCCTCCATCAAGGAGATCTTGATGGAGGAAAAGTGATTGGTTCCGATATTTCGAGTGAAGTTCAATTGTTTAACGTTAAAGATGCATCAGCTGAATATGTGTCTCTGGAGTAGAGAAGCATTCTCTTATATAGCAGCAAAAGTCCCCTCAAGCAAATACAATGATGTGCGTCAGTAGTTTTCTATTGAAATTGACACAAACCCTTTGACCCTGATTAAGACATTGTATTGTGCCAATCATGACAAACGTTTATCAACAGTTTCAACTACTCTTGACACCACTTCCTCTTCTTGATGTTGAGCCAGAGAGCATATCGGCGGTTTCCAGTCACTAACAAAAAAAAATCACTAATATGCAACATCACCTTTCTCTGTAGTTTTGTTCATCATAACATCCTATAAGTTTAAAGTCTATGTGGTGGAAAATGTCTAATACTGAAGACATAGCAGTGAATTGTACAAGCTGTAATGCATCCTCTGTTCTGTTTATCATGGTTCATGCAGGTGACTGGATAAACACACAAAGGGAAACAGTCATAACTTCCCCTCAGACCAATTGGTAGAATGCCCAGTATATGTTCTGGAAGTTAAGATATGAGACCTTGCTCAATTTATTTGGGAACTGAGCCCTGTACTGTGCTAATCATGACACATTTGTATCAATTTTTTCAACAACTCTTGGTGCCACTTCCTCTTCTTGATATTTGAGCCAGAGAGCATATCGGTGGTTTCCAGTTACTAACCAAAACATGTTCACTAATATGCAACAGCACCTTTCTCTACTCATACTATACAGTCTTAGAAAGAAAGGTTCTATCTCGAAACTAAAATGGTTCTTTACCTGTGCCTATAGGAGAACCCTATGAAGAAACCTTTTTGGTTCCAAGTAGAACCCTTCACAGAGAGAGTTCTACAAGGAACCCAAAAGAGTTCTGGCTGCGACCACAAAGGGTTTTACTTGGAATCAAAAATGTTTCTCGTATGTGGCGAGTCGGATAACCGTTTTGGAATCCTATTTTCTAAGACTGTAGTTTGTTCATAACAACAGCACCTTTTATTAATTTTTTTAAACCTTTACACATAAGCATCAGGCCAAGATAGCACACACGTTATTATTGTTGGCTTTCTAAAAATCTATTTATCAGTTCCTCACCGATGATCAGTTCTTAAATTGTCTTTGTCTTGTTTGAACAACTTGTATCTTTGTGTGTTGATTTTAGGTGACCCCAGAATATGTGAAATCCATGTCTCACCAGAACGACACCTCCTTGGTTCAAGAAGAGTCCATTACATACAGCAAGACGCTGACTAAGACTTCCTCCTGGTCCGTCAGCAACAAGAGAGTCCACCTTGAGTGTGTCGGTCAAAGATCTGGTCGAGGTGTCATCAGGGTTCAGCTTGACCGTGGGAGTGGAGCAGTCCACCAGCCTGCAGAAGACAGAGACCATAACAGAAAGTGAAGATCCCTCCAGGGAAGACCATGGATGTTGAGATCACAATGGGAAAAGCAAATATCGATCAATATTCTTACTTACAATGACGGCCTACCAGAAGGCCTCCTGCGGGGATTGGGCTATGATTAAAAATATAAATCAATTAAAATATAGAACAAAGTAGACTTCACGAAGCAGCCACAACTGTCAGTAAGAGTGTCCATGATTGAGTCTTTGAAGAGATTGAGATAAACAACGTGAAAGACTTAATACGCAATAATCACTCAACACAACCAAATGTATAACTGCTGGATTTAGTTAAATTACCTTTTGACACTGCAGCACCTGGGGGAATACACTGAACATTAATATATATCACCATGTAAAGTGTTGGTCCCACTGCATCACCTGGGGGAATACACTGAACATTAATATATATCACCATGTAAAGTGTTGGTCCCACTGCATCACCTGGGGGAATACACTGAACAATAATATATATCACCATGTAAAGGGTTGGTCCCACTGCATCACCTGGGGGAATACACTGAACATTAATATATATCACCATGTAAAGTGTTGGTCCCACTGCATCACCTGGGGGAATACACTGAACAATAATATATATCACCATGTAAAGTGTTGGTCCCACTGCAGCACCTGGGGGAATACACTGAACAATAATATATATCACCATGTAAAGTGTTGGTCCCACTGCATCACCTGGGGGAATACACTGAACAATAATATATATCACTATGTAAAGTGTTGGTCCCACTGCATCACCTGGGGGAATACACTGAACAATAATATATATCACCATGTAAAGTGTTGGTCCCACTGGAGCACCTGGGGGAATACACTGAACAATAATATATATCACCATGTAAAGTGTTGGTCCCACTGCATCACCTGGGGGAATACACTGAACAATAATATATATCACCATGTAAAGTGTTGGTCCCACTGCAGCACCTGGGGGAATATACTGAACAATAATATATATCACCATGTAAAGTGTTGGTCCCACTGCATCACCTGGGGGAATACACTGAACAATAATATATATCACCATGTAAAGTGTTGTTCCCACTGCATCACCTGGGGGAATATACTGAACAATAATATATATCACCATGTAAAGTGTTGGTCCCACTGCATCACCTGGGGGAATACACTGAACACTAATATATATCACCATGTAAAGTGTTGGTCCCACTGCATCACCTGGGGGAATATACTGAACAATAATATATATCACCATGTAAAGTGTTGGTCCCACTGCATCACCTGGGGGAATACACTGAACAATAATATATATCACCATGTAAAGTGTTGTTCCCACTGCATCACCTGGGGGAATACACTGAACAATAATATATATCACCATGTAAAGTGTTGGTGCCACTGCATCACCTGGGGGAATACACTGAACAATAATATATATCACCATGTAAAGTGTTGGTCCCACTGGAGCACCTGGGGGAATACACTGAACAATAATATATATCACCATGTAAAGTGTTGGTCCCACTGCATCACCTGGGGGAATACACTGAACAATAATATATATCACCATGTAAAGTGTTGGTCCCACTGCATCACCTGGGGGAATACACTGAACACTAATATATATCACCATGTAAAGTGTTGGTCCCACTGCATCACCTGGGGGAATACACTGAACAATAATATATATCACCATGTAAAGTGTTGGTCCCACTGCATCACCTGGGGGAATACACTGAACAATAATATATATCACCATGTAAAGTGTTGGTCCCACTGCATCACCTGGGGGAATACACTGAACACTAATATATATCACCATGTAAGGTGTTGGTCCCACTGCATCACCTGGGGGAATACACTGAACAATAATATATATCACCATGTAAGGTGTTGGTCCCACTGCATCACCTGGGGGAATACACTGAACAATAATATATATCACCATGTAAAGTGTTGGTCCCACTGGAGCACCTGGGGGAATACACTGAACAATAATATATATCACCATGTAAAGTGTTGGTCCCACTGCAGCACCTGGGGGAATACACTGAACACTAATATATATCACCATGTAAAGTGTTGGTCCCACTGCATCACCTGGGGGAATACACTGAGCAATAATATATATCACCATGTAAAGTGTTGGTCCCACTGCATCACCTGGGGGAATACACTGAACAATAATATATATCACCATGTAAAGTGTTGGTCCCACTGCATCACCTGGGGGAATACACTGAACAATAATATAGTTGAAGAGTACCTATGATGAAAATTACAGGCCTCTCTCATCTTTTTAAGTGGGAGAACTTGCACAATTGGTGGCTGACTAAATACTTTTTTGCCCCACTGTATGGATATATATATATATATATATATATATATATATATATATATATATATATATATATATAGGGCCTTCGGAAAGTATTCCGACCCCTTGAATTTTTGCAAAAATATTATAAATGTAAAACTGAAATATAACATTTACATAAGTATTCAGACCCTTTTCTCAGTACTTTGTTTAAGCACCTTTGGCAGAGATTACAGCCTCAAGTCTTCTTGGGTATGGCTCTACAAGTTTGGCACTCCTGTATCTGGGGAGTGTCTCCCATTATTTTCTGTAGATCCTCTCAATCTCATTTAATTTGTTTTGAGAAGAAGGCGAGGCGAGAGGATGCGATGATTATGCAATTGATATTCTCCACGTCACAGCAAAATTTCTCCTTTTGAGTGAGGTAGCTAACAAGTGCCATCATGGTTAGCCTCTCCATTCAAACCCTGGCAGCCCGCCGTGACTGTATAGTGGTTAGTACTGTGCATTGAGGCTGCAGAAACCACGGTTCACAGCATATCATGGCAAAAAGTCTCCTTTTCAATGATTAAAACGTACTACTGTAACTGTGTAATTTAATCTGTAAATCTGTGGCATTAGCTGTCTCAGCATGAGTATCCTCTAAAAGCATTCTCTGGTACCTCACTGTGATTGTATAGTGGTTAAAAACCTCTTAGGGCTAGGGGGCAGTGTTCAGAAGGTCGGATGAATGACGTGCTCAAAGTAAACTGCCTGTTACTCAGGCCCAGAGACTAGGATATGCATATAATTGGTAGCATTGGATAGAAAACACTCTAACGTTTCTAAAACTGTATGTCTGTGAGTATAACACAATTGATATAGCGGGTGGGCACCCTGCGTATATATGTTTACACATACAGTTTAGGTATAACGATAAAAAAACTAAACAAGACAAACAAAACAATCACAGAAAACACAAAAAATACAGCAACAGATTACATTTACACATAGGTTATTCCCCTAACAGCACAAGAACTTGCATTACACAAAACAGTTACAAGCAATACAAAAATAAAAACTCTCCAATAAATATTTTAAATGGGCAAGGGGGTCAAGAGTCTCAAGTTTAAGTTTAGTCTACAAGCTATTCCATAGGCAAGGAGCGTCCATGTGGTGGAAAATGTCTTATACCGAAGACATAGCAGTGAATTGTACAAGCTGTATCCATTCTCTATTCTGTTTATCATGGTTTGTGCAGGTCAAATGAGGTGTTGGCTTTGGGGATGATCAGTGAGATATACCTGCTGAAGCGTGTGCTATTGGTGGGTGTTGTTATCGTGACCAGTGATCTGAGATAAGGCGGAGCTTTACCTAGCATAGACTAATAGATGACCTGGAATCAGTGGGTCTGGCGACGAATATGTAGCGAGGGCCAGCCGGCTAGAGCATACAGGTCGCAGTGGTGGGTGGTATAAGGTGATTTGGTAACAAAACGGATGGCACTGTGATAGGGGGTACTGTCTTTATTTTATTTATTCATTTAATTAGCAAAACAGTTAAGAACAAATTCTTATTTTCAATTACGTCCTAGTAACAGTTGGTTAACTGTCTTGTTCAGGGAAGAACAACAGATTTTTTACTTGCCGGTTCGGGGATTTGGTCTTGCAACGTTTCGGTTATTAGTCCAACACTCTTATCACTGGGATACCTGCTGGCCCATCTGTAGATGGGTGAAGAATTTAACATTTAATCATTTTTTAAATTCAGGTGTCACGAATCCCCTGCCTGTTTGGGCGGTGCTCGGCGGTCGTCGTCACCGGCCTACTAGCCGCCACCGATCCCTTTTCCCTTATCTGTTAGTTTAGTCTTATTAGTTGCATTTGTTCCTATTTGTGTTTTCTTGATTTTCTAGTCTATTTAAGCTTGTTAGGTCCGTTCTAGTTTGTGCGGGATTATTTTGTGTTCACGTTTAGTGTTGGATGTGGTTTTGTGCTCCGGACCGTGTTACCCTGTGTTTTGGGTTGGTCAGTGTTTTCCGCCCTGTGTTTGGGGTTGGTCAGTGTTTTCCACCCTGTGTTTTGGGTTGGTCAGTGTTTTCCATCCTGTGTTTTGGGGTTGGTCAGTGTTTTCCGCCCTGTGTTTGGGGTTGGTCAGTGTTTTCCGCCCTGTGTTTGGGGTTGGTCAGTGTTTTCCACCCTGTGTTTTGGGTTGGTCAGTGTTTTCCATCCTGTGTTTTGGGGTTGGTCAGTGTTTTCCGCCCTGTGTTTTGGGTTGGTCAGTGTTTTCCACCCTGTGTTTTGGGTTTGGTCAGTGTTTTCCACCCTGTGTTTGGGGTTGGTCAGTGTTTTCCGCCCTGTGTTTGGGGTTGGTCAGTGTTTTCCACCCTGTGTTTGGGGTTGGTCAGTGTTTTCCGCCCTGTGTTTGGGGTTGGTCAGTGTTTTCCTCCCTGTGTTTGGGGTTGGTCAGTGTTTTCCTCCCTGTGTTTTGGGTTGGTCAGTGTTTTCCCCCTGTGTTTTGGGTTGGTCAGTGTTTTCCGCCCTGTTTGGGCATGACCGTTTGTGCCGGAATAAAGTGCCTATTTTTCTTGAACCCTCTGCTCTCTGCACCTGACTCCTACCTTCCACTCCTATTCATCCATGACATCAGGCAGTAACAACAAAATGTGGAAAGACTCAAGGAGGATGAATAATTCTGAAGTCAGGAGGTCATTAAAGAGGTGGTTAAGTCATTCTAGATGATGTGTTATCTGATTGAATGGAGTGTGACTTTCACCTTGTTACTCTTGGCCCAGCTCTCCCCTACATTGATCCAACAGGTTTAGTGGGGTGTTGAACAGTGTGTGGGCTATCATGGAGCAGACTACAGTGATTTATCACAGTATGAGTATTTATGAGTATGGGATGTTTTACTCACTCCCATTCCAATTTGGCTGCATTTCTCTTCACTGAAATGTCCCTCTATCACGCCTACTCCCGCTCCCCCTCTTCAGTGCTCGACGTCGACGGTCTACTAGCCACTGGTCCTGGTAGCCAATATTACGGACACCTGCTCCCCATCATTACGCACACCTGGACTGACCTATTATCATTGTGACTGAACATTTCCCTAAATGCTTCCACAAAGGAACCAACCCTATGAACCATGCCCATGTTTTTTTGTTTTTGTGTAGCAGTACTTATCTTGGCCAGGTTGCAGTTGTAAATAAGAACTTGTTCGCAACTAGTCTACCTGGTTAAATAAAGGTGAAATCAAATAAATAAGAGAACTGAAGGGACCGCCTGGGTGGAACTTGTGGCAGACTTGTTTTGTACGTGTTTGTTTTAACCTCTGGTGTTCCCAGCCAGACCTTCGCTGTTGGACCACGGAGAAATCAACCATAAGTTTGTGACGCCAAAATTGGAGTGGAAATGTACCACTAAGGACTCAGAATCCCAAAGCAAATGAAGCGATCATTATTTGTTTAATGTACGGAGAGGTTCACATACCTTGGTACTGAAGCTCTGAAGGGGCAGAGCAAAAAGTTTTTTTAGAACTGTAGACATGTTTTATGGGTCGGTTCCTGCATGCGGCTGGCTGTTATCATCAGGGCTCAGTTCCCAAATAAATTGAACAAGGTCTCATATCTTAACTTCCAGAACATATACTGGGCATTCTACCAATTGGTCTGAGGGGAAGTTATGACTGTGTTCCTTTGTGAATTTATCCAGTCGCCTGCATGAACCATGAGCCACTTTAAACAATGCTACTTAATATAATGTTTACATACCCTACATTATTTATCTCATATGTATACGTATATACTGTACTCTATATCATCTACTGCATCTTTATGTAATACATGTATCACTAGTCACTTTAAACTATGCCACTTTGTTTACATACTCATCTCATATGTATATACTGTACTCGATACCATCTACTGCATCTTGTCTATGCCGCTCTGTACCGTCACTCATTCATATATCTTTATGTACATATTCTTTATCCCTTTACACTTGTGTGTATAAGGTAGTAGTTGTGGAATTGTTAGGTTAGATTACTCGTTGGTTATTACTGCATTGTCGGAACTAGAAGCACAAGCATTTCGCTACACTCGCATTAACATCTGCTAACCATGTGTATGTGACAAATAAAATGTGATTTGATTTGATAAACAGAACAGAGAATGGATACAGCTTGTACAATTCACTGCTTCTTAACTTCCAGAACATATTCTGGATATTCTACCAATTGGTCTGAGGGGAAGTTATGACTGTGTCCCTTTGTGTGTTTATCCAGTCACCTGCATGAACCATGATAAACAGAACAGAGGATGCATTACAGCTTGTACAATTCACTGCTATGTCTTCAGTATTAGACATTTTCCACCACATAGACTTTAAACTTATAGGATGTTATGACGAACAAAACTACAGAGAAAGGTGATGTTGCATATTAGTGATTTTTTTTTGTTAGTGACTGGAAACCGCCGATATGCTCTCTGGCTCAAATATCAAGAAGAGGAAGTGGTACCAAGAGTGGTTGGTCAAGATTAGCACAATACAATGTCTTAATCAGGGTCAAAGGGTTTGTGTCAATTTCAATAGAAAACTACTGACACACACTTTATTTGCATGAGGGGAGTTTTGCTGCTATATAAGAGAGTGCTTCTCCACTCCAGAGACACGTATTCAGCTGTTGCATCTTTTGGTGTTAAACAATTGAACTTCACTCGAAATCTCGGAACCAATCAGTTTTCTTCCATCAAGATCTTCTATAGTCATCCTTAACGCTGAGGCCTGCATATCATTGTATGTAAGTGCACAATGTCCCTAAATAACTATTCTTGCTATATGAGGAATGTTTGAGAGCTATACATTTCTATTTTGACCAACTAATTTACAAAACATTTCAGGCAACAAATGTTTTCTAAATTCTGAAACAGTTTCTTAATCAGTTATAAAGTCTATCTGAACAAACATGGTATGGGTTTGTTGTCCCCCACAATGAAATTTGGGAGGGGACTACGGATCTGTCTCTGTCCGTCCGTTGTTATGTCTCTTTGTACGTTAGTAAAACAAGATCTCTGAGAGCACTGGGCTGATTTTGACAAAACTTGGGTGAATGATTCATCTTGCCATAGAGATTCAACATTTACAAAATTACACTGATTGGCCCAAGGCGGGAGCTATGGCAATTGACTGAAATGTCTTAGTCATACGCAATATCTCAACTCGCCCAAATCAAATGTTATTCGTCAATTGCACCGAATACAACAGTGAATTTCTTACTTATGAGCCCTTAACCAACATTGCAGTTATTAAGAAAAAAAATACAAAAAAAATGTAAAAGTAAGATGAGAATAAAATAATAGCAGAAGCATAATGTAAACACAAACAAAATAGCATGGTGTTTTGAAAGCCGATAAGACGGCAGCCCTCCCCTCCGGCGCCATCGTGAAATAAATAGGGGGGTATTGCATCATTCGTGGGGGACGACATGTTTACTGTTGCCTTGTTTTTACATGGTTGACTTTAGCCTCCTAGTGTTTTGTTTTGAATTCAAAAGTATGATGTCAGTATGATGTTTAATGTGAGGTGAGTAGACTGTTGAGTGTAGTGCTTTACATCAAGCTGTCTCTTAACCTTGAATACACTGATTGACACATCTAGCATTGGGTTCTGAAATGTTCAAAGTAGGTGACTGTTGCTATCTATGGAAACTTTACCAACTTCATTATCCTGAACATAAATTGAATGCATAAACAGGCATGTTACCAACAAACAAACAAACACATTAGGTACATCCCTACTAGGGACACGATTGGCTGGAACAATTTCAGAGTGAATGCAGGGCGAGGGGCAGTCAAAGAAGCAGGATCTTCTCAGAATATTTTACATACTGATAGCTGACAATGTGCGATGACAATTTCACCAAATGTAAAAATAAATCTGACCTAATGTAGCTTTAAAATGAAAGCTTACTGAAATTAGTGACTCTATTTCCATCTTTGAATCTGAGGCCTGTATAAGCGTTGCACGTTAGTAAAAAGAAATCTAAAACAACTCATCTTGGTAAGTGATTTTTTTTTTTTAAACTAACGTTGATTTTATTACTAATTAACTGCACATTTCATGGAACAAGCGGTTGGTCAGGGTGTGAGTTGGGGTGGGTAGTCTATGTTCTTTTTTTCTATGTTATACTTCTATGTGTTTGGCCTAGTATGGTTCTCAATCAGAGGCAGGTGTCGTTCGTTGTTTCTGATTGAGAATCATACTTAGGTAGCCTGTTTTCTCCATTTTGGGTGTGGGTGTTTATTTTCTGTTTAGTGTTTTCTGCACCTTACAGGACTGTTTCGTTTTTTTCGTTTATTCACATTCTTATTTTGCATTTCAGTGTTTCAGTAAATAAAACATAATGAAAACTTACAGTGCCTTGCGAAAGTATTCGGCCCCTTTGAACTTTGCGACCTTTTGCCACATTTCAGGCTTCAAACATAAAGATATAAAACTGTATTTTTTTGTGAAGAATCAACAACAAGTGGGACACAATCATGAAGTGGAACGACATTTATTGGATATTTCAAACTTTTTTAACAAATCAAAAACTGACAAATTGGGCGTGCAAAATTATTCAGCCCCCTTAAGTTAATACTTTGTAGCGCCACCTTTTGCTGCGATTACAGCTGTAAGTCGCTTGGGGTATGTCTCTATCAGTTTTGCACATCGAGAGACTGACATTTTTTCCCATTCCTCCTTGCAAAACAGCTCGAGCTCAGTGAGGTTGGATGGAGAGCATTTGTGAACAGCAGTTTTCAGTTCTTTCCACAGATTCTCGATTGGATTCAGGTCTGGATTTTGACTTGGCCATTCTAACACCTGGATATGTTTATTTTTGAACCATTCCATTGTAGATTTTGCTTTATGTTTTGGATCATTGTCTTGTTGGAAGACAAATCTCCGTCCCAGTCTCAGGTCTTTTGCAGACTCCATCAGGTTTTCTTCCAGAATGGTCCTGTATTTGGCTCCATCCATCTTCCCATCAATTTTAACCATCTTCCCTGTCCCTGCTAAAGAAAAGCAGGCCCAAATCATGATGCTGCCACCACCATGTTTGACAGTGGGTATGGTGTGTTCAGGGTGATGAGCTGTGTTGCTTTTACGCCAAACATAACGTTTTGCATTGTTGCCAAAAAGTTCAATTTTGGTTTCATCTGACCAGAGCACCTTCTTCCACATGTTTGGTGTGTCTCCCAGGTGGCTTGTGGCAAACTTTAAACAACACTTTTTATGGATATCTTTAAGAAATGCCTTTCTTCTTGCCACTCTTCCATAAAGGCCAGATTTGTGCAATATACGACTGATTGTTGTCCTATGGACAGAGTCTCCCACCTCAGCTGTAGATCTCTGCAGTTCATCCAGAGTGATCATGGGCCTCTTGGCTGCATCTCTGATCAGTCTTCTCCTTTTATGAGCTGAAAGTTTAGAGGGACGGCCAGGTCTTGGTAGATTTGCAGTGGTCTGATACTCCTTCCATTTCAATATTATCGCTTGCACAGTGCTCCTTGGGATGTTTAAAGCTTGGGAAATCTTTTTGTATCCAAATCCGGCTTTAAACTTCTTCACAACAGTATCTCGGACCTGCCTGGTGTGTTCCTTGTTCTTCATGATGCTCTCTGCGCTTTTAACGGACCTCTGAGACGATCACAGTGCAGGTGCATTTATACAGAGACTTGATTACACACAGGTGGATTGTATTTATCATCATTAGTCATTTAGGTCAACATTGGATCATTCAGAGATCCTCACTGAACTTCTGGAGAGAGTTTGCTGCACTGAAAGTAAAGGGGCTGAATAATTTTGCACGCCCAATTTTTCAGTTTTTGATTTGTTAAAAAAGTTTGAAATATCCAATAAATGTCGTTCCACTTCATGATTGTGTCCCACTTGTTGTTGATTCTTCACAAAAAAATACAGTTTTATATCTTTATGTTTGAAGCCTGAAATGTGGCAAAAGGTCGCAAAGTTCAAGGGGGCCGAGTACTTTCGCAAGGCACTGTACCACGCTGCGCTTCGGTCCACACCTTCTTCATACGGCGACCGGAACAACTTCACTAAACCTGAGTGTTAGTTTTAATTGGACAGACACTTGATAAAGTTAACAGACCCTGTTCTATATTAGACAGTGTCATAATATATTAATACATACCTTGTAAATACTAAAGCCTGTCTGAAAGAATATTAGACTATGTTATAATATATTAATGCATACCTGTGAATACTAAAGCCCGTCTTAAAGCATATTGTCCTATATTATAATAAATGAATACATACCTGTGAATAGTGCAGCCTCTGACCTAAAGAATATTGTTCTATATTCATTAATTTCAATCTTTATTCTTTCAGATATTTCAAAGCAGCAACTTATTTTTGGAGAGGTGAATTTCAGCAGCATAAACACCTCATATTCTGATGAGCATTATTACATTCATACTCATTACAGGGCAGGAAATCATATTCTGACGTACTGTAACATCTGTAACATTCACAGGTTATCATATTCTGACGTACTGTAACATCTGTAACATTCACAGGTTATCATATTCTGACGTACTGTAACATCTGTAACATTCACAGGTTATCATATTCTGACGTACTGTAACATCTGTAACATTCACAGGTTATCATATTCTGACGTACTGTAACATCTGTAACATTCACAGGTTATCATATTCTGACGTACTGTAACATCTGTAACATTCACAGGTTATCATATTCTGACGTACTGTAACATCTGTAACATTCACAGGTTATCATATTCTGACGTACTGTAACATCTGTAACATTCACAGGTTATCATATTCTGACGTACTGTAACATCTGTAACATTCACAGGTTATCATATTCTGACGTACTGTAACATCTGTAACATTCACAGGTTATCATATTCTGACGTACTGTAACATCTGTAACATTCACAGGTTATCATATTCTGACGTACTGTAACATCTGTAACATTCACAGGAAATCATATTCTGACGTACTGTAACATCTGTAACATTCACATGTTATCATATTCTGACGTACTGTAACATCTGTAACATTCACAGGTTATCATATTCTGACGTACTGTAACATCTGTAACATTCACAGGTTATCATATTCTGACGTACTGTAACATCTGTAACATTCACAGGTTATCATATTCTGACGTACTGTAACATCTGTAACATTCACAGGTTATCATATTCTGACGTACTGTAACATCTGTAACATTCACAGGTTATCATATTCTGACGTACTGTAACATCTGTAACATTCACAGGTTATCATATTCAGCTTATCATATTCTGAATGTAGCATCTATAAAATGTGATTATTCATGATTATTCATAATCATAGCAACATATGAAATAATTGTATAAGTGCATAGAGACGTGCTCACTTACACAACAACATGTTTATATAAATCATTACACAAGTCACCAAGTAGATCAGGAGAAACAGCAGGAGGTAGAGTGGGAGGTGAGAGAGGGACTCCTTGGTGACTGAGGTTCCTAGCTGAGGAGGAAGGAATGGGTGTGATAGATTCTGGGGGAATAGAGATGTAAAAATCAGAGGAGAGTGCAGGACAAGGAGGAGTTAGGAGCAATTTAAAAATGCGTCATTCTCAGTGACCTGAGGATTGTGGAGCGATTTGGTCACCCTAGACCAGAGCTACCGTCCTGTATTTTTTCATTCCAATCAACTAACTGGTTGATACACTGAATCAGGTTAGTTACAACTGGGGCTGGAGAGAAAAACCTACAGGAGGGTCGCTCCTGTAGGAACAGGGTTGGAGAGCCCTGCCCTAGACTGATATGTTGCTCGACCTCTAGTTCCTACCACGAGTCATTATATCCCATGGTTATTGTTTGATCGTTTTATCTTGGTCTTTAATTTCCTTTTGATGCTTTGAATGTCTGAATCGGTTTTCTTAATTTAATCTGTACAAATTTGTATTTCAGGTTACGTGACGCACACTCAAACTCTCAACATGGCAACCACACTGCATTTGATTGGTGGTGGAGGAGGCAGTTCATTTGAATTCCACGGCATGAAAAACGGTGCCACCCTCAAGAAGATCGGAGTGGCGGTGGAAGGCTGGCAGGTGAAAGCTGTGCGGGCGGAGCTTACCGACGGGCGCGTTGAGACCTTTGGAAATTCGCACACTTTCAGTGAGTTTGAGTTCGACCTCGGCGAGCGCATCACCAAGCTGTCTCTGTGGGGTAACGGCGCCGGCACACGTCTGGGTGCCATCAAGTTCAAGACGAGTAAGAACCGGGAGTTCTTTGAAAAAATGACCAGCTGGCCACTGAAGACTGAGTACACCATAGATGTGGGGTCTGGAATCTGCCTGGGGCTGCAGGGCAGGTCTGGCTCGGACATCGACAGCATGGGCTTCCTCTTCATCAACACTATCAAGTCGTCCGTGCTGACCGACATGGAGTATCCCACCCTGTCTCTCTTCAAACCCCAGGTGAGCTCTTCCATAGATGAGTGTAGACAGCTCAGGAAAACTCTACCGATGCTCTAACATTAAGGGGGCTGTCCACTTTAAAACATGTAATCCAATATGGGGGTCGACATTCATCAGGCATCTCATTTCTAGGACAGTCACACACATACAGCTACATTAATTATTATTTTTGGCTTTCTAAAAATCAATTGATCAGTTCCTCACTGATTGTTACGTACACCTCTAGGAGAGGGAACGCAAAACCATTCTACAACACAACTCCCACGTGGGCTGAAAGAGGTATAGAAACTATAGGTGCAAGTAAGGATGACAAAGGCAGAGAATTTACCGTTTACTGGGAATTTATTCCGTCACACGGCAATTTTGGGGAAAAGGGGCTGAACGGAACCAAAGCAAAGAAAGTAAATATCAAAGCCCCCTCTCCTACCTACCCACTAACCTAACTTAGCACCAATTGGTGCGCTAACCAAAATACAGGGGTGGTCCACCCTGGTCTTACCTAGTGTGCACAGACAGTGAATACAACGGTTTATGTATGCTCGCAGGCCTCTTGCCTAGGTTCTCCCCAGGTGACTTCCCCTTCCCCCCCCGGGAACACATGAAACAGAACAACACAAACAATGTCAATAATCAAAATAACGGCATCATATTGACCAACACAGGGCATACCAATCAGCTCTCTCTCAGCAACAACCAACACAGGACACACAAATCATCTCTTTCTAAGCAACAGAACACTGACTTATATAGCTGGAGAAGGAGTCTGTAATTACAGACAGCTGTATCCTCTGACGAGAGGGCGGGGTCAGCTCCAAATAGCAATGGGCCGACCAATCAGCTGCTTGGAGGAATTTTAGGAAGCCATCCTGAAACACAAACATACAACATAACCACAACACAGAAACTGGGGAACGTAACACTGATGATTAGTTCTTAAATTGTCTTTTTTTTCCTGAACAATTTGTATCTTTGTGTGTGTGTTGTTTTTAGGTGACCCCAGAATATGTGAAATCCGTTTCTCACCACAATGACACCTCCTTGGTTCAAGAAGAATCCATTACATACAGCAAGACCCTGACCAAGACTTCCTCCTGGTCCGTCAGCAACAAGATAGAATCCACCTTGAATGTGTCGGTCAAAGCAGGGATCCCGGATCTGGTTGAGGTGTCATCAGGGTTCAGCTTGACCGTGGGAGTGCAGCAATCCACCAGCCTGCAGAAGACAGAGACCATAACAGAATCGGATACCATCAGCCTGAAGATCCCTCCAGGGAAGACCATGGATGTTGAGATCACAGTGGGGAAAGCAAATATCGACCTCGACTACAGAGCCACAGTGAAAGTCACCTGCATGAACGGCAGTCAGCTGGTCTTCCCATCCAACGGCATCTACACCGGTGTGACTTACACTTCAGCGAGGGTATCCACAAAGGAGAGATGAGACAAGTGTATGACATCCTGAATAATAAGCACAGTGATAGAATATGACACAATGACTAATTCTTTGTGTGCCTTCTCTGTTATTATGATCTTCTTTTGAGCGATTCTAATTGAACCATGTTGACTCAGCTCTTTATTTCTGTCTCGGCAGAGGGTATAACAACAGGTGGGTCATTCCTACAATCCGGTGCCTTTTTTTGTCCAATGACATGTTAACACATGTTTTGTGTGAATTATTGAACAACATTCACCACAAAATGTTTTCTTATATGGTTAGATGCCCATTTACCATAAAAAACAATGTTATGTAACTAAAATGAATTAAAGTTGTAATAAACCATTTGTCTGGTGTGTCAGTAAGCTTTCGCCCTATCCCCAGTTAAGTTTATTCATCTTCCATTAGATATACTATTCATAAAATTCACAAATATTGTGAGCATTCATTTCAAAAGGTTGTGTTATATACGGTTACACCCCCATTTCCCATTAAAAAAACAATGTTAAGTAACGATATCATTTCATGAATATTAAACCATTTTTATGTTAAACCATCTTGTGTGTCAGTAATCTTTCTCCATATTCCCAGTTTATTCAACTTCCATTGGATATACTATTCACAAAATCCAGACATTTTCCAATATTTTAATGATCATTACATTGACTTGTTGACTTTCTTACAAATGGTTTTACATGATTTATTTATTATTTAATATAAGAATCATCTAATATGTTTGTTAGGACACATGCAGTCACTCTCACACGCACAGAGTTTTTTCCTCTGGTTGCACATTTAACATGCTGGTAGAAATGAGGTAAAATGGATTTAAGTTATCCTGCATTGAAGTCCCCGGCCACTAGGAGCGCTGCCTCTGGATCAGCATTTTCCTGTTTGCTTATGGCCTTATTCAGCTCATTGAGTGCGGTGTTAGTGCCAGCATCGGTTTGTGGTGGTAAATAGACAGCTACGAAGAATATAGATGAAAAACTATCTTGGAAAATAGTGTGGTCTACAGCTAATCATGAGATACTCTACCTCAGGCGAGCAAAACCTTGAGACTTCCACTGTTGTTTACAGTGGTTAGTACTCTGCGTTGTGGCTGCAGCAACCCAGGTCCGAATCCGGGTCACGGCATTGCAATACTCAATGCCATGGCAAAACGGCTGTATTTTGAACAAGTTCAAACATACTGTGTAATCAAACTAGTAAACTATCTGAATCCCCAAATTGTCCATTTATTCGACGCGTTTGATTCAGAATAACACTGGTTCCAAACCACCCAACATGCCTACAAAGTATGTAATAAGTTACCTGTAAACTTGGTCCAAACATTTCGAACAACGTTCCTAATCCAAATTTATGTATCCTAAAACGTAAATAATCGATCAAATTTAAGACGTGAAATACTGTGCTCAATAACGGCTGAAAACAAAGTGAAGCACGTTCCAGGTCGCGCGCACCAAAACATTAGAGGGCACCTGGAGTGACACATGGAAATAACAGGGCTAGAACTTCATTTCTCAAAGGAAAAACATAATCCAATTTTTAAAGACTGTTGACATCTAGTGGAAGCCATAGGAACTGCAAGCATATTTCTATTAAAAAAAGGATTGCCATAGAAAACCATTGGAAAACAGATTGAGCTCAAAAAAACATTTTCCCTGGATGGATTGTGCTCGGAGTTTCGCTTGCCAAATCAGTTATGTTTATACTCACAGATATTATTCAAACAATTTTAGAATCTTCTGAGTGTTTTCTATCCAAAAATACTACTAATATCCGTATCCTAGCTTCTGGGCCTGAGTAGCAGGCAGTTTACTTTGGGCACGCTTTACATCCGGATGTGAAAATACTGCCCCCTAGCCTAAAAAGGTTGAATGAGTTAATGCTAAGGTGTTTAGCACATTTTTACTCCTGAACATAATTAGGGTTGCCATAGCAAAGGGGTTGAATAATTATTGACTCAAGACATTTCAGCTTTTCATTTTCTATTCAAATCTGAAATGTTCTACAAACAAAATTCCACTATGACATGATAGGGTATTGTGTGTTGATTAGTAACACATCTCAATTTGATCTATTTTAAATTCAGGCAATAATGTAACAAAATGTGGAAAATGTTATGGGTTGTGGAAACTTTCTGAAGTCACTGTACATCTGGTCAAGATGTTCTCTTCAAGTTTAATGCTGGGTGTACACTAGACATTTTTGGACACGATTTAGCTGTCCCAGACAAGTTTTTGAGATTGTAGACAAAATCCCCATGTCGTTGCCTACTCGGGGGGTTCGACTTTCACCGACTCTCGTTAAATGTGAGCAAGGCAACGACAAGTTTTGAGAACGTGATCAGCGGTAGCCAAAGAGTGCTTGACAGATAAGAAAAAATGTACGTTCATACGCATCACCCAAAATGTGTAGACTAGAGTAACAGTGATTACTACGGGGGGAATTCAAGATGGCGGCATGAGAGGTTGTACAATTTCTAGCTGAGGAACAATTTTAGGGTTGTCTCAGAAAGTTTATAATTTTAGGCTGCAGTTGCAACAAAAAAAATGATATTTAGCCATACAATGTAGCTATTTTGAATAGTTTTGTAATTAATCAAGCCCTTGAAAACATTTTTTGATCATGTCCAATGAATAAGCTAGCTTGCTATTGAAGAGTTTCAGCATGTTTAGCTAACATTAGCTAGCTAACATCTTCATAGATAGCAGCATGGAGTCAGGACATAACCAAACTGTTGCTGAGATAATGGATGTTAAGACCACCAAGGAGAAAAGCTTTGAAATCATTCATATGCTTGCAGTGTAGAAAAGGGGGGTGAATGTGGTGGTGGGGGCTAAAATCAAAGAGAGAGCAGATTATATATATGTCCTCCTAAGGATAGCAACTCTGATTCTGAGATAATGAATATGTGTTTAAGGTCAGGTGTTCATAATACTTGGAGACATAAAAACCCATATAAAATATGTTTATGTGGCACACCAAAGATGTATCTATAAAATCCTGTATTAACTTCTGAAGATATGGTTGAAAAGGTTGATACAGTCTCAATTGAACCAGCAATTTTAACAGACCTCAAAGGGAATTCAATAAAGATGAATATGCAAAGTTTGTCAACAAAAAAAGTCAGTCAATATTAGTATTACCATTTGATATAAGGCTTTTTTGCTATTTTAAAAAATTAAATGTATTGTTTGTGCCAAGAGACAAAATTGTATGGAAGAGGGAGAGAAAAATACAAAATATTTATTTCATTTGGGGCGGCAGGGTAGCCTAGTGGTTAGAGCGTTGGACTAGTAACCGAAAGGTTGCAAGTTCAAATCCCTGAGCTGACAAGGTACAAATCTGTTGTCCTGCCCCTGAACAGGCAGTTAACCCACTGTTCCTAGGCCTTCATTGAAAATAAGAATGTGTAAGAAATGACTTTTGCATGTAAATTAATGATCAATAATACTCCCAATGAAAATACAAAAGTAATCTCTCAGAATGTTGCCCAGTTTTTTATCAGAATCTGTATACATCAGCCCAGTCAACTTCCAATATGAATTATTTCTTAGACAATGTAGCAAACATTGCTAAGAAGATAGATAATGAATTCAGAGATTTTTGTGATGGTGAGTTATCCGAAATTGAGATTAAATATTGTATTAAAAGCCTTCAGGACAATAGATCCCCTGGACATTATGGTTTAACAAGCAAGTTCTACAAAACATTCAACGATCGATTGATTCCTTTCATTCTTCCAACAATCAATAGAAAAAGGGGCGTTACCGGCTTCCTTAAACCAAGGTGTAATTACTTTGATTCCCAAACCTAATAAGGATAGTCTTTATATAGACAACTGTAGGCCCATTAGCCTGTTGAATAATGATGGAAAGTTATTTTCCATTGTATTTACTAAGAGGTTGAAACAAGGCTTAAATCATATAATTGATGAAGAACAATCTGGCTTTATTCATGGTCGACACATTAGTAATAACATTAGGTTGATCTTAGATATGATTGACTATAATGACCTTCTTGATGATAGTTTTGTTATGTTTGTTGATTTTTATAAAGCTTTTGACACTGTGGAACATGAGATTCTGATCAAGGCAATATGTTTTTTGGAGTTTGGTGACATTTAAAAAAAACAGAACAAACTTTATATAGTGGTTGTACGAGGTCTGCGAAATTAGCTCACAGGACATCCCAGAGATTTGGGCATGGCACTAGTAGGCAGGGCTGCCCAAATTGTATTTTTTTATTTTAATTGGTTTCTCAAATTATGGCTCTTCATATCAAGATAGAGAAATTAAGGTATTTCTGCACTTGGCAAGGAATTTAAGCTATGTCAACTGGATGATGATACCACCATATTTTTGAGAGACAGGAATGAGATTTCTAAAGCAGTTTTCTATATTGAAGACTTTTCCTTGGTTTAAGGTTTGAAAATGAATATCAATAAGTCGGTCTTATTTCCACTCAAGGACTGTGTTTTACAGGAAATACATGGTATCCCAATTAAAGACCAGGTAACTTATCTTTGGAATTGTCAAATGCAAGGATGAAAAACAAAGGAGTGAAATAAACTTTAACCCCATTGAGAAAATAAAGAAGAAATTCATTGTAAGGTTGGGTTTTATTGTCTAAAGCTGAAGGGTTATCCAGATCGGTTTATGTCTCATTATCAGTTAACTTACCCCCTAAAATTGTAAAGGACTTAGATATGATTCTTTACAATTTTATTTGGAGGAACGACCCTCATGACCTACTGTATGAAAATATATTCTCAGTAATACCCAAGAACAAGGAGGTCTTGAGGTTTTAGATTTCAATACTCTAAATAATACTTGTAAAATAAATTGGATTCTGAAGTATATTATGAACCAGAACAGTATTTGGAATGTATTTATTTGCATTTATTTAACTCTGTTGTAGGTTTAGAATTTTGGTGTAATTTACAACTTCGGTGTAATTTAATGTTGATAAAATCCAAGTAAAATTGGCAAAATTCCATAAGCAGCCACATTTAACTTTGATGTTGGCGTATAAATAATTTTTCCCTTTACATATTATTTCTATGGAATAACAAAGATAAACGATTTAAAAATAAGTCTCATCATTTGGTAACTGGTTTAAGAATAACATTATTTTGCTTGGTCAGATACTGAATGTGGATGGATATCTACTCTCAAATGGGGAATTTCTTGATAAGTTTAGAATTCCAATAACCCCGAAAGAATATGCAACTGTTTTTTTTACATTAAAATATATTAATTAGCAATATTAACATGCTCAAAGATAAATGTATGAATAAACAAATTAGGAATATTGTTTGTGATGCTACATTTCCCTCTGCAAGATTTTTTGGGGGTCGAATATCTATGGTGACATACAATGGGTGAAAGCATGGAAAATTCCTAACGATTTTGTATCTGTAAAGGAAGTTTCATTTAAAATGTTACTTAGAATGTATCCTGTGAAACATGTTTTGGAAAGGTTCAAGCTGAATATTGAATCTAATTGTGATTTCTGTGGAATGGAGGACCCCATTTTGTATTCGTTTTTATTACCTGTATTTCAGGCAGAATGTTTTGGGATTGACAAACAGAACTTGTTACAAAGGAAACAGGACAGGTTGTTTAATTTAGTGGTTTTGATGTAATCATTTTTTTAACGACAGGAAAGATGGTTGTTTAATGTCATTTCCTGTTGGCTAGGTGAGACGCTGGCGTCTCGGTGGCTGTAAGAGGTCATTAATGTGACGGCTCAGCGATGTTCTGATTTTGAAAGTTGTGTAGTGTCCACCTGGCTTAACTCTAAAGGTGTCATGACAGGATGTTCTCTTGACGTTCAAATAAAATAAAATAGTATTTGTCACATGCGTTGAATACAGCAGTAGTGTAGTATACCTTACTGTGAAATGCTTATTTATGAGTAAGCAGAGTTTTAAAAAAGTAAGACAAATGAGCTAAATAAACAAATGGAAACATAACAATAACGAGGCTATATACAAGGGGCACGGGCACTGGTACCGAGTCAATGTGCAGGGGTACGGGTTAGTCGAGGTAATTGAGGTAATATGTATATGTAGGTAGGGGTAAAGTGACGATGAATAGATAATAAACAGAGAGTAGCAGCAGCGTACGTGAAGAGTGTGAAGGAATGTGAATATATGTGTGTCTGTGTGTGTTGGAGTGTCAGTATAGTATGTGTGAGTGTGTGGTTGGAGTTCACTGAGTGTACATCGAGACTGTACAAGTGAGTTGACACCTTGTTCGATGTCTTGTTTTTTTGGATGGCCGCATCCTTCATTCTCAGTGATGGTTCATAGTCATGGCAGAGATGGTCGCCTCGCTTCAGATCCTTTATCCCAGAAAATGTCAAATGTTTTTACATACAGCTGGGAAGAACTATTGGATATCAAAGTGATGTCAACTTACCATCATTACAACCAGGAATACATCTTTCCCGAATTGATTCCTTTGTTCGGAACCTCCACCCTGGACGTGATCTTATCCCGGAGGCCGACCCAAAACAACGTGGTCGCCACAGGAGAGGCAGACGGAGCGGCCTACTGGTCAGACTCAGAAGGCGAGCACACCATCCACTGCTTTCAAGCATATTACTCGCCAATGTCCAATCTCTAGATAACAAGGTGGACGAAATTAGAGCACAAGTTGCCTTCCAGAGAGACATCAGAGATTGTAACATTCTCTGTTTCACGGAAACATTACTCCTTAAATTCTATCAGTATATCGAATATACGACACGAGCTGGCAGCATTCTGGATCGTTGCGACACAAACTTCCTCGATGCATACAAAGCCCTCCTTTTGGCAAATCTGACCATGACTCCATTTTGTTGCTCCCAGCCTATAGACAGAAACTGAAACAGGAAATGCCCATGCTCAGGTCAATACAACGCTGGTCTGACCAATCGGATTCCACGCTTCAAGATCGCTTCGGTCAAGTGGACTGGGATATTTTCTGGATAGACAACAACATTGATGTATACGCTGACTCGGTGAGCGAGTATATTAGCAAGTGTATAGGAGATGT
Source organism: Oncorhynchus mykiss (assembly GCF_013265735.2). Classification (NCBI taxonomy): domain Eukaryota; kingdom Metazoa; phylum Chordata; class Actinopteri; order Salmoniformes; family Salmonidae; genus Oncorhynchus; species Oncorhynchus mykiss. The sequence goes on along the minus strand of NC_048580.1, from coordinate 72,209,820 downwards.
CGTACCCGCTTTGACTATTAAAGCCTTCCCTAACCAGAAACCATGGATTAATGGCAGCATTTGCGCAAAACCGAAAGCGCGAACCACCGCTTTTAATCATGGCAAGTCGACCGGAAACATGACCGAATACAAACAGTGCAGCTATTCCTTCCGCAAGGCAATCAAACAAGCAAAGAATCAGTATGGAGACAAAGTGGAGTCGCAATTCAACAGCTCAAACATGTTGATTACAATGACTATGGAACGTTTTACTCACTCCGAGCCCAATTTGGCTACATTTCTCTACCCAGTTAAATGTCTCTATCACTCCTACTCCCCCTCTCCAGTGCTCAACGTCACCGCTCAACTAACCACCGGTCCTGGAAACCATCATTACGCACACCTGAACTTCATCATCACCTTGATTACCTTGATTACCTTCCCTTCCTTTAGCCCTCAGTAGCCTCAGTCATCAGGCAGTATTAGTGTTTTTTTTCACGTTCAGTACGCTTCACATGTTTTGTTTATCTGCATTCTCTCATTCTCTCAACTCACCTTCTGCACCTGCTTCCTGACTGCTGGGGTACACGCGACACCTTCCATCTCAACGTGATTAGGGTCCCCTCTTAAAATTAGCCTACACATTGTAACGTCTGCTTCCAACTCACACCCTCAAACACGTAGAACCCCCTGAACGCAGCTCACTCTTTAGATCCATAGCACCTGAAATCGAATCACCTGTTCACACACCTGTATGTCATTATCATACACTATTTATATCAGTTCTTTGCACCCCATCACTGTGAGGTATTGTTTGTTTTGTGACACGGCCTTCAGATTGCTGGTTGTCCCGTAATTTACTCCTCCCGTGTATGATAGTATTTCCTGACTCACTAACGACACCTTTTTGCCTATTCCCTGCCTGTACTTTTGCCTATCGGCTTCCCTGTTATCTACCTATTGCCTGATCTCCTGGACTACGTTACTAGCCTTTTCCCTGCCTGTACTTTAGCCTTTTTGGACCCTCTGTATATGACCTTCTGCCTGCCCCTGGACCCAGCTACCTGCCTCCTCCTGTATATGACCTTCTGCCTGCCCCTGGACCAGGCTACCTACCTCCCCCTGTGCATGACCTTCTCCCTGCCCCTGGACCACGCTACCTACCTCCCCCTGTGTATGACCTTCTCCCTGCCCCTGGACCAGGCTACCTACCTCCCCCTGTGTATGACCTTCTCCCTGCCCCTGGACCAGGATACCTACCTCCCCCTGTGTATAACCTTCTCCCTGCCCCTGGACCAGGCTACCTGTCTCCCCCTGTGTATGTTCTTCTCCCTGCCCCTGGACCAGGCTACCTACCTCCCCCTGTGTATAACCTTCTGCCTTCCCCTGGACCAGGCTACCTGTCTACCCCTGTGTATGACCTTCTGCCTGCCCCTGGACCCAGCTACCTGCCTCCTCCTGTGTATGACCTTCTGCCTGCCACTGGACCAGGCTACCTACCTCCCCCTGTGTATGACCTTCTGCCTGCCCCTGGACCAGGCTACCTACCTCCCCCTGTGTATAACCTTCTGCCTTCCCCTGGACCAGGCTACCTGTCTACCCCTGTGTATGACCTTCTGCCTGCCCCTGGACCAGGCTACCTGCCTCCCCTTGTGTATGACCTTCTCCCTGGACCAGGCTACCTGCCTCCCCCTGTGTATGACCTGCCCCTGGACCAGGCTACCTACCTCCCCCTGTGCATGTCAGTGCAAAAAGATGTCACTGCAAACCCTGGTTTGAATCCAAGCTGCATCACATCTGGCTGTGATTGGGAGTGTGATATAACAGCCAGTTACCTGCAGGAACCAACCCAGTGTACCATGCCTATGTTGTTTTTTGCTGTTGTGTAGCAACATATAAGAGAACTGAAGGGACCGCCCTGGCGGACCTTGTGGCAGACTAGTACTTTGTACGTGTTTGTTCTAACTTCTCCAGTTAAGTGAAAATAAAGAATGATTAATTTAATATGGACTTCAGGAGTCCCTGGTGTTGAATGTCCACCAAACACACCTGTCATGATAAGCACAATACAATGTTTATTCAGGGTGAAAGGTTCTGTGTAAAGTCTGACGTACATCTTTGTATGGGCGTGGGGGGTTTTTGCTGCTATATGAAAGAGTGCTTCTCCACTCCAGAGACACATATTCTGCTGTTTCAACTTTGAACTTCACTCAGAGTCTTGACTCTTAAAGACGTTTATTGCATATTGAATCAGACCAATCAGTTTTCTTCAATCAAGATCTTCTATAGTCATCCTTAACACTGAGGCCTGCATATCATTGTATGTAAGTACACAATGTCTCTAAATAACTCATCTTGCTATATGAGGAAATATTTGAGAGCATGTTTTTATTTTGACCAACAAATGAACAAAACTTTTCAGGGAACAAATGCTTCCTATATTCTGAAACAGTTGCTTAATCAGTTATAAAGTCTAGTTAAACACGCATGGTATGGGTTTGTTGTCCCCCACGATGATATTGGGAAGGGGACTGTGGATTTGTCTCTGTCCGTTCGTATGTTTGTAAGTTAGTAACACATGATATCTCAGACAGCACTGGTAAGATTTTGACAAAGCTTGGGTTAATGATTAGTCTTGCCATACAGATTTGGCATTTACAAAATGACACTAATTGGCCCAAGACGGGAGATATGGTAATTAACTGCAATTTGTTGGTCACCCGCGATATGTCAATTGGCACAAGAGGGGGTACTGCATTCTTGGGGGACGACATGTTTACTGTTGCCTTGTTTTCACATGGTTGACTTTAGCCTCCTATTGTTCTGTTTTGAATTCAAAAGTATGATGTCAGTATGATGTTTAATGTGAGGTGAGTAGACTGTTGAGTGTAGTGCTTTACATCAAGCTGTCTCTTAACCTTGAATACACTGATTGACACATCTAGCATTGAGTTCTGAAATGTCATGTTCCAAATGATTGAACTACAGGGAAATGTGAAATGAGAGCGGAAGTACTACATGTGAGCAATTTTGCTCTGTTAAGGCTGCAGTAGGTAAGTCTGTAGAAATCAGACTTTGCTGACAATGGTCCATCAAGGTAGCTGAAATGTTGTCGATTTTCAAACTAGGTGACTGGTGCTATCTCGACAAATAACAGGCTTTGTTCAGTCACTTCACCAACTGTATTATCCATAATATAAAGTGAATGCATGAACAGGAATGTTACCAACAAACAAACATTTATCTGTCTCCAACTTCTGCATCATGTATATTTTATCTGTTTAAATCTAATTACTGTGCACATTAGTCAGGTACATCCCCAGAAGGGACACGATTGGCTGGAATGATTCTTCCGAGAGTGATTCCAGAGCGAGGGGCAGTCAATGAAGCTGGGTCTTCTCTCAGAACATTTTACATACTGATAGCTGAGGATGTATGAATACAACTTCACCAAATTGTTAAAAAATCAATATTACCTAATGCATGAAAACTATAACATGAAAACTTACTTAAATTAGAGAATCTACATCCATCTTTGAAACTGAGGCAAATGTTAGTAAACTAAGGTTGATTTTATTACTAATTAACTGCCCATTTCAGGGAACAAATGGTACCTAAATGATGAAACAGTTGACTTATTGGTCATCATTTGTAGTTCATCAGTTTATATGACATAATGTTTTGTATTCACATTGTTCACCTTGGCCTAATATTGTTTTTGTTTTCACATGGTGGACGTTGGCCTGCCCTGCTGATCCTGTGTAATATGTGTTCAGGTTAGTGACTAAACACAGGTTTTTCTAGCTAGCTCTGCTGATACTGTGTAATATGTGTTCAGGTGAGTGACTAAACACAGGTTTCTCTAGCTAGCTCTGCTGATCCTGTGTAATATGTGTTCAGGTTAGTGACTAAACACAGGTTTCTCTAGCTAGCTCTGCTGATCCTGTGTAATATGTGTTCAGGTGAGTGACTAAACACAGATTTCTCTAGCTAGCTCTGCTGATCCTGTGTAATGTGTTCAGGTGAGTGACTAAACAAAGGTTTCTCTAGCTAGCTCTTCTGATCCTGTGTAATATATGTTCAGGTCAGTGGCTAAACACAGGTTTCTCTAGCTATTCATATTTATTGTTGCCTGTTCATGTTGTATTTATACTATAATATCACAGGGATTAATTTGACTCAGATATGCAGATGTGGTATGACAGCATGATGTTTAGTTGTTCCCATAAAGTAGAATGTTGAGTGTAGTGCTTTATACCAAACTTTCCCTTTCCTCTTGATTTGACTAACACAACTAGTATTTCATACTGAAATTACAGATTCTAAATAGTTAAATTCCGGTAAAATAAAATACCAATAAAAAACCATTTGAAATCGAGATAAAGTTTTGATTTACATTTAGAAATGAAGTTTTAATTATTAACAGTCATGTTTTAGGAATTTCTTGACTAAATATGAATGTTAGACTTAATTGGACATACTGTATACTTTAAATGTTTGACAGTGTTCTATATTAGACAGTGTCATAATATCTTCATTCATACCTGTAAATACTGCAGCCTGTGTCCTAAACAATTCTGTCCTATATTAATTCAATTACATCTTTATCCTTTCAGATATTTAAAAGAGGTGAATTTCAGCAGGATAAACAACTCACATTCTGATGTAGCATCTGTAACATTCATACTCATCATTATTCATGATAATTTGTAATTATAGCAACATCTGAAATATTTTTAGAAGTGCTTGAGGCACACTCACTTACACAACAATATGTTTCATTACACATAAGTCACCAAGTTTATCAGGAAGAAACAGGAGGAGGTAGAGTGGGGAGGTGCTGGGAGTAGGAGAGGGACTCCATGGTGTTGATCAGGAAGAAACAGCAGGAGGTAGAGTGGGGAGGTGCTGGGAGTAGGAGAGGGACTCCATGGTAACTCTGAGGTTCCCAGCTGAGGAGGAAGGAATGAGTGTGATAGATTCCAGGTGAATAAAGATGGAAAGATTAGAGGAGAGTGGAGGACAAGGAGGAGTCAGGAGCAATTTAAGAACGTGTCATTCTCTGTAACCTGTGGATTGTGCAGCAATTTACTCACCCTAGACCAGAGGTACCGTCCTGTATTTTTTAATTCCAATACCAATCTAGTCCACATGATTCTAATAATTAACTGTTTGACAAGCTGAATCAGATTAGTTACCACTGGGGTTGTAGTGAACCTACAGGAGGGTAGCTTTCCATGATCAGGGTTGGAGAGCCCTGGTGTGAACCTATAGGAGGGTAGCTCTCCAGGAACAAGGTTGGAGAGCCCTGCCCTAGACTGATGTGTTGCTCGACCTCTAATTCCAACCATGAGTCATTATACCCCATGGTTATCATTTGATCCTTATATCTTGTTCTTTAATTTCCTTTTGGTGCTTTGAATGTCTGAATCAGATGTCCTTTGACTTGGAGCTTAGAGTTATGTGTAAAAATGTGTATTTTTTAGGTGACTTGACGCACGCACACACCCTCAACATGGCAACCACACTGACACTAATAGGTGGTCAAGGAGGCAGTCCATTTGAATTCCACGGCATGAACAACGGTGCCACCCTCAAGAAGATCGGAGTGGCGGTGGGAGGCTCGCAGGTGAAAGCTGTGCGGGCGGAGCTGACCGACGGGAAAGTAGCGACTTTTGGAGATGCGAACACTTTCAATGAGTTTGCGTTCAACCTCGGCGAGCGCATCACCAAGCTGTCTCTGTGGGGTAACGGCGCCGGCACACGTCTGGGTGCCATCAAGTTCACGACGAGTGAGAACCGGGAGTTCTTTGAAAAAATGACCAGCTGGGGACTGAAGACTGAGTACACCATAGATGTGGGGTCTGGAATCTGCCTGGGGCTGCAGGGAGGGTATGGCTCAGACATCGACTGCATGGGCTTCCTCTTCATCAACACCATCAAGTCGTCCGTGCTGACTGACATGGAGTATCCCACCCTGTCCCTCTTCAAACCCCAGGTGAGCTCTTTTATAGATGTGTGTAGACGGTTCAGGAAAACTCTACCGATGCTCTAACATTAAGGGGGCTGTCCACTTTAAAACATGTAATCCAATATGGGGGTCGACATTCATCAGGCATCTCATTTCTAGGACAGTCACACACATACAGCTACATTAATTATTATTTTTGGCTTTCTAAAAATCAATGGATAAGTTCCTCACTGATGATTAGCTCTTAAATTTTATTTGTCTTGTCTGAACAATTTGTATCTTTGTGTGTGTGTCTGTGTGTGTGTTGATTTTAGGTGACCCCAGAATATGTGAAATCTGTGTCTCACCACAACGACACCTCATTGGTTCAAGAAGAGTCCATTACATACAGCAAGACACTGACCAAGACTTCCTCCTGGTCTGTCAGCAACAAGATAGAATCCACCTTGAGTGTGTCGGTCAAAGCAGGGATCCCGGATCTGGTCGAGGTGACATCAGGGTTCAGCTTGACCGTGGGAGTGGAGCAATCCACCAGCCTGCAGAAGACAGAGACCATAACAGAATCGGATACCATCAACCTGAAGATCCCGCCAGGGAAGACCATGGATGTTGAGATCACAGTGGGGAGAGCAAATATCGACCTTGACTACGAGGCCAAAGTGAAAGTCACCTGCATGAATGGCAGTCAGCTGGTCTTCCCATCCAATGGCATCTACACTGGTGTTACTTACACTTCAGCGAGGGTATCCACAAAGGAGAGATAATAAGTACAGTGATAGAATTAACTAATTCTTTGTGTGCCTTTTCTGTTTCTATGATCATCTTTGAGTGATTCTTATTGAACCCAGCTGACTCAGCTCTTTCTTTCTGTCTCAGCCGAGGGTATAACAACAGGTGGGTCATTCCTACAATACGGTGCCTTTGTGTTCCATGACATGTTACCACATACACTACCGGTCAAAAGTTTTAGAACACCTACTCATTCAAGGGTTTTTCTTTATTTGGACTTTTTTCTACATTGCAGAATAATAGTGAAGACATAAACTATGAACTAACACATATGTAAAATCATGTAGTAACCCAAAAGGTGTTAAACAAATCAAAATAGATTTCTTCAAATAGCCACCCTTTGCCTTATTGACAACTTTGCACACTCTTGGCATTCTCTCAACCAGCTTCATGAGGTAGTCACCTGGAATGCATTTCAATTAACAGGTGTGCCTTCTTAAAAGTTAATTAGACTATTTCACCAAGAAGGAGAGTGGTGGAGTGTTGCATCAGATGACCTGGCTTCCACAATCACCTGACCTCAACCATAGGATTCCGTATGTGCTTTTTCATCGTGTTGGTGGCTTCACTATTATTCTACAATGTAGAAAATTGTCAAAATGAGTAGGTGTTCTAAAACACTTGAATGAGTAGGTGTTCTAAAACACTTGAATGAGTAAGTGTTCAAAAACTTTTGAATGAGTAGGTGTTCTAAAACACTTGAATGAGTAGGTGTTCTAAAACACTTGAATGAGTATGTGTTCTAAAACACTTGAATGAGTAGGTGTTCTAAAACCCTTGAATGAGTAGGTGTTCTAAAACACTTGAATGAGTAGGTGTTCTAAAACCCTGGAATGAGTAGGTGTTCTAAAACACTTGAATGAGTAGGTGTTCTAAAACCCTTGAATGAGTAGGTGTTCTAAAACACTTGAATGAGTAGGTGTTCTAAAACACTTGAATGAGTAGGTGTTCTAAAACACTTGAATGAGTAGGTGTTCTAAAACACTTGAATGAGTAGGTGTTCTAAAACACTTGAATGAGTAGGTGTTCTAAAACCCTTGAATGAGTAGGTGTTCTAAAAAACTTGAATGAGTAGGTGTTCTAAAACACTTGAATGAGTAGGTGTTCTAAAACCCTTGAATGAGTAGGTGTTCTAAAACACTTGAATGAGTAGGTGTTCTAAAACACTTGAATGAGTAGGTGTTCTAAAACACTTGAATGAGTAGGTGTTCTAAAACCCTTGAATGAGTAGGTGTTCTAAAACTTTTGACCGATAATTTTGTGTGAATTATTGAACAACATTCAATGCAAAATGTTTTAATATATGGTTAGACCAAAAATGTACCATAAAAAACGATGTTATGTAACCATAGCTTAATTTCAAGAATAATAAACCATTTGTCTTTTGTTTAAACCATGTCCCCAGTCAAGTTTAGAAGTTTATCAATCTTCCAATTGATATAATATTAATGCAATTCACAAATATTTTAATTATCATTACGTTGAGTTGTTCTCTTTCTAATCAAATTGTTTAGCATGATGAATCTATTATTTAATATCAGAATCATCCATTGTGTTTGTTAGCACACATGCAGTCAATCACACACACACACACACACACACACACACACTTGCACTTCACAACTTCTGCTAACAGAATATTATGATTGCTAAATTCTGCACAATTTAAACACTTGCCCCAATCCCCCCTTCCCCAAAATAAGTTTAAATATTAAATATTGTACTATAAATTGTGCAGAATCTCAGCTGCATATCAGTTACAATTTAAGAGCATATTCTAGTAACTATCTGGCGGCAGGTAGCCTTGTGGTTAGAGCGTTGGGCCAGTAACTGAAAGGTTGCAAGATCAAATCCCCAAGCTGACCAGGTAAAAATCTGTCAATCTACCTGTGAACAAGGCAGTTAACCCACTGTTCCTAGGCTGTCATTGTAAATAAGAATGTGCTCTTAACTGACTTGCCTAGTTAAACAAAGGTTAAATAAAATAAACAATAAAAATAAAGTATGACTTGGGGCTATCCAAGTGAAACACAAGATGAGCTTAGTTGGCATCTACAGAGTATTTACTTTACATTAAACTATGTATCAACTGATGAGCATGTTCAGTGCATTTACTAACTCTAGTAACCCTCTGTAGATATGCATCAGGTCTATCTAAATGTAGTGAAAGACTGTTTAAATTAATATGCATTAATCACTCAATAGAAATGCATCAGGTCTATCTAAATGTAGTGAAAGACTGTTTAAATTAATATGCATTAATCACTCCATAGAAATGCATCAGGACTATCTAAATGTAGTGAAATACTGTTTAAATTAAGATGCATTAATCACTCAATAGAAATGCATCAGGACTATCTAAATGAAGTGAAAGACTGTTTAAATTAATATGCAATAATCACTCAACACATCCAAATGTCCAACTATTGGGATGAGTGAAATTAAGTTTTGACACTGCAGCACCTGGGGGAATACACTGAACAATAATATATATCACCATGTAAAGTGTTGGTCCCATGTTTCATGACCTGAAATAAAACATCCCATAAATATCAATATGCACAAATAACACATTTCTCTCAGATTTTTTGGCACACATTTGTTTACATCTCTGTTAGTGAGCATTTTTCCTTTGACAAGATAACCTGTCTAACTGACAGGTGCAGCACATCAATAAGCTGATTAAACAGCATGATCATTACACAGGTGCACCTTGTGCTGGGGACAATGAAAGGCCACTATAAAATGTGCAGTTTTGTCACAGAACACAATGGCACAAATGTCGCAAGTTGAGGGAGAGTGAAATTGACATGCTGAATGCAGTAATGTCATCCAGAGCTGTTGCCAGGGAATGTAATGTTAATTTCTCTACCATAAGCCGCCTCCAATGTCGTTTTAGAGAATTTGTCACTACGTCCAACCAGACTCACAACCGCAGACCACGCATATGGCATCGTGTGGGTGAGCGTTTTGCTGATGTCAACGTTGTGAACAGAGTGCCCCATGGTGGCGGTGCGATTATGGCATGGGCAGGCATAAACAAGTTATTATTTTATCGATGGCAATTTGAATGCACAGAGATAACGTGACGAGATCCTGGGGCCCATTGCCGTGCCGTTCAACTGCCGCAATCACCTCATGTTTCAACATGATAATGCACAGCCCCATGTCGTAAGGATCTGTACACAATTCCCGTAAGCTTAAAATGTTCCTGTTCTTCCATGGCCTGCATACTCACCAAAGGTCACCCATTGAGTATGTTTGGGATGCTCTGGATCGATGTGTACGACTGCGTGCTCCAGTTCCCGACAATATCGAGAAACATCGCATAGCCATTGAAGAGGAGTGGGACAACATTCCCCAGGCCACAATCAACATCCTGATCAACTCTTTGTGAAGGAGATGTGTCACGCTACATAGCCATTGAAGAGGAGTGGGACAACATTCCCCAGGCCACAATCAACATCCTGATCAACTCTTTGTGAAGGAGATGTGTCACGCTACATGAGGCAAATGGTGGTCACACCAGATACTGACTGGTTTTCTGATTCACGCACCTACCTTTTTTTGTATGTATCTGTGACCAACAGATGCATGTCTGTATTCCCAGTCAATGTATTAAATCGTTTATTTCCTCATCATTCTACAAACACCCCATAATGACAAAGGGAAAACAGGATTTTTGAATATTTTGCAAATGTATTAAAAATAAAACACTGAAATACCTGATTTATATGAGTATTCAGACCCTTTGCTATGAATGTCGAAAATGAGTTCAGGTGCATCCTGTTTCCATGTATCATCCTTGAGATATTCTACAACTTGATTGGAGTCCACATGTGGCAAATTCAATTGATTGGACATGATTTTGGAAAGGCACACACCTGTCTATATAAGGTCCCACAGCTGACAGTACATGTCAGAGCAAAATAGTCAAGGATAGCCATTTGATTAGATGTTCAGGAGTCTTTTGGCTTGGGAGCTGTTTAGCAGCCTCTTGGACCTAGACTTGGCGCTCCGGTAGCAGAGAGAACAGTCTATGACTAGAGTGGCTGGAGTCTTTGACAATTTTTAGGATCTTCCTGACACCACCTGGTATAGAGGTCCTGGAAGGCAGGAAGCTTGGCCCCATTGATGTATGGGCCGTTCGCACTACCCTCAAAGCAATTCATGGCTACAGACGTGAGTGCTGCGGGTCGGTGGTCATTTAGGAAGGTTACCTTAGTGTTCTAGGGCACAGGCACTATGGGGGTCTGCTTAACACAAAATTTCAGTGAAGACACTTGCCAATTCGTCAGCGCATGCTTGCAGTACACTTCCTGGTAATCCGTCTGACCCTGTGGCCTTGTGAATGTTGACTTGTTTAAAGGTCTTCCTCACCTTGGCTGTGGATATCGTGATCACACAGTCTTCCGGAACAGCTGGTGCACTCATGCGCTGACAAACTGGCTTGTCTGGTAGGCACGTGTCACTGGGCAGCTCTCAGTTGTGATTCCCTTTGTAGTTTGTTATGGTTTGCAAGCCCTGACACATCTGACGAGCATCGGAGCCGGTGTAGTACGATGCGATCTTAGTCCTGTTATGACTGTGCCTGTTTGATGGTTTGTCTGAGGGCATAGGGGTATTTCATATAAGCTTCCGGGTTAGAGTCCCGCTCCTTGAAAGCGGCGGCTCTAGCCTTTAGCTCAGTGCGGATGCTGCCTGTAATCAACTGCTTCTTTTTTTTCACCTTTATTTAGTAGGTAGGACAGTTGAGAACAAGTTCTCATTTACACCTGCGACCTGGCCAAGATAAAGCAAAGTAGTGCGACAAAAACAACAACACAGAGTTACCCACGTGCTAAACAAACGTACAGTCAATGACACAATAGAAAATGTCTTTCTACAGTGTGTGCAAGTGTAGTAAGATTAGGGAGGTAAAGGCAACAAAAATAAGTCCATAGAGGCGAAATAATTACAATTTAGCATTAACACTGGAGTGATAGATGTTGATTTGCAAGTAGAGACACCGGGGGGCAAAAGAGCAACAACAAAAAACAATATGGGGATGATGTAGTTATTTACAGATTAGCTGTGTACAGGTACCGTGATCGGTAGGCTGCTCTGAGAGCTGATGCTTAAAGTTAGAGAGAGGGATATAAGTCTCTAGCTTCAGTGATTTTTGCAATTCGTTCCATTCATCAGCAGAAAACTGGAAGGAAAGGCGGCCGAATGAGGTGTTGGCTTTGGGGATGACCAGTGAAATAAACCTCCTGGAGCGCGTGCTACGGGTGGGTGTTGCTATGGTGACCAGTGAGCTGAGATAAGCCGAAGCTTTACATATCAAAGACTTAGAGATGACCAGTGGGTTTGGCGACGAATATGTAGCGAGGGCCAGCCAACGAGAGCATACAAGTCGTAGTGGTGGGTAGTATATGGGGCTTTGGTGACAAAACGGATGGCACTATGATAGACAGACTACATCCAATTTGCTGAGTAGAGGGTTAGAGGCTATTTTGTAAATTACATCGCCGAAGTCAAGGATCAGTTTTACGAGGGTAAGTTTGGCAGCATGAGTGAAGGAGGCTTTGTTGCAAAATAGGAAGCCAGTTCTAGATTTAATTTTGGATTGGAGATGCTTAATATGAGTCTGGAAGAAGAGTTTACAGTCTTACCAGACACCTAGGTATTTGTAATTGTCCATATATTCTAAGTCAGAACCGTCCAGAGCAGTGATGCTAGTCGGACGGGCGGATGCGGGCAGCAATCGGTTGAAGAGCATGCATTTAGTTTTACTAGCATTTAAAAGCAGCTGGAGGCCATGGAAGGAGTGTTGTATGGCATTGAAGCTCGTTTGGAAGTTTGTTAAAACCTCTTAGGGATCGTGAACCGCTAGCGGGACACCTGTCGACAACACCCGGTGAAAGTGGAAATTCAAATTACAAAATCGTAATATTAAACATTCATGAACGTACAAGTGTCTTACATCATTTAAAATCTTAACTTCTTGTTAGTCCAACTGCGTTGTCTGATTTCAAAAAGTCTTCACGGCGGAAGCATACCATGCGATTATCTGAGGACAGCGCCCCACATCAAAATACTTTTTCAACCAGCCAGGCTTCACAACAATCACAAATAGCGATAAAATAAATCACTTACCTTTGAAGATCTTCCTCTGTTTACAATCCCAAGGGTCCCAGCTACACAATGAATGTCTATTTTGTTCGATAAAGTCCTTCTTTATATCCAAAAAAGTATATTTAGTTGATTTCAGTAATCCACTCCTTCAACATGCAGACAAAGGAATCCAAAGAGCTACCGGTAAACTTAGTCCAAAGAAGTCAAACAATGTTTCTATCCAATCCTCAGGTAGACTAATGTGTAAATAAACAATAATATTTCAGATGGAAAGAACGGTGTTCAATGGGAAAGGAAAATAACAAAGAGCGCACCCTCTTTCACGTGTGCCAAAAGCCTACCTTTCCTGATGAGCACACCTTGGAAAAACTACTAAGCACTTGTTCTGAAACCCTGTATAAAGACTGTTAACATCTAGTGGAAGCCATAGGAACTGCAATCTGGGAGCTATTTTTTTGTATAGCCCAAAGGCTTGCTTTGAAATAGCCTGTGACCTCCCCCCCCAAAAAAAGGTATGGATGGATTTCCCTCTGGTTTTTGCCTTCCATATAAGTTATGTTACCCTTGCAGACATTATTGTAATAGTTTTAGAAACTTCAGTGTGTTTTCTATCCAATGCCACCAATTATATGCATATCCTAGCTTTTGGGCCTGAGTAACAGGCAATTTACTTTGGGTACGTCAGTCAACCGGAAATTCAGGATACTGCCCCCTAGCCTTACAATTAAAAAGCAACCAGACATCCTCTACTGACTGGATGAGTTCAATATCCTTCCAGGATACCTGGGCCAGGTCGATTAGAAAGGTCTGCTCGCTGAAGTGTTTAACGGAGCGTTTGACAGCGATGAGGGGTGGTTGTTTGACTGCGGACCGATTACGGACGCAGGCAATGAGGCAGTGATCACTGAGATCCTGGTTGAAGACAGCAGAGATGTATTTAGAGGGAAAGTTGTTCAGGATGATATCTATGAGGGTGCCCATTGTTACGGATTTAGGGTTGTGTCTCTTAGGTTCCTTGATAATTTGTGTGAGATTGAGGGCATCTAGCGTAGATTGTAGGATTGCCGAGGTGTTAAGCATATCCCAGTATAGGTCACCTAACAGTACGAGCTCTGAAGATAGATGGGGGGGGGCAATCAATTCTGTTTGGGGTGTGTGCGTACAGTCACTGTGGGGACGATGTCATCGATGTACTTTGATGAAGCCAATGACTGATGTGTTGTACTCCTCAATGCCATCGGCGGAATGCCGGAACATGTTCCAGTCTGTGCTAGCAAAACAGTCCTGTAGTTTAGCATCTGCTTCATCTGACTACTTTTTTATTGATCTAGTCACTGGCGCTTCCTGCTTTAATTTTTGCTTGTAAGCAGGAATCAGGAGGATAGAATTATGGTCAGATTTGCCAAATGGAGGGCGAGGGAGAGCTTCTTATGCATCTCTGTGTGTGGAGCATAGCTGTTCCAGAGTTTTTTCCTCTGGTTGCACGTTTAACATAATGATAGAATTTTGGTAAAATGTTTTTCTCATGGCTACCCATGTATTTCCATGGAAATATAACATTTATTTGGAAAGTAATGAATATATAGATATTTTTAAAAGCATTCATAATTTGCATAAATGTAATATACTAACTATTACTCTTGTTAAAAATATGAAATGGTATTATATTTGGTTGAAGAGCACATTATGGCTTGTCTAGGACTCGAAACTCAAAGTGTAGGACTTGATACTTGTTGTTCTTGACTTGGGACTTGAGTGCAAAGACTTGAGATTTACTTTTAGACTTGTAAAACAATGACTTGGTCCCACCTCTGATACACTGACACTCCAGCACACACACACACACACACACACACACACACACACACACACACACACACACACACACACACACACACACACACACACACACACACACACACACACACACACACACACACACACACACACACACACACACACATATTGAAGAGGAGGAAGTAGGCAGAGGAGTGCTCTCCCCCCCACCCACCCATCCACACACACGCAGTCTCCACCTCAAACACACACACAAACGGACACACACACACACACACACACACACACACACATATATTCACATTCCTTCACACTCTTCACGTACGCTGCTGCTACTCTCTGTTTATTATCTATTCATCGTCACTTTACCCCTACCTACATGTAAAAATTACCTCAATTACCTCGACTAACCCGTAACCCTGCACATTGACTCGGTACCAGTGCCCCTTGTGTATAACCTCGTTATTGTTATTTTATTGTGTAACTATTTTTCCTTTTGTTTGTTTAGCTCATTTGTCTTACTTTTTTAAAACTCTGCTTTGATGGTTAAGGTCAAGTACAAATGCATACTAATAGTAGTTATCCCTCCTGCTGTAGTCAACACATTCTGGGTGATGCGAAACAACGTCATCATCTCACTGGCTTCTTCTCTGGCGAGCTCTCATTGGCTATTGCTGATCACGTTGTCACACCCTGATCTGTTTCACCTGTCTTCGTGATTGTCTCCACCCCCCTCCAGGTATCGCCCATCTTCCCCATTATTCCCTGGGTATTTATACCTGTGTTTTCTGTTTGTCCGTTGCCAGTTCGTCTTGTTTGTCAAGTCAACCAGTGGTTTGTCTCAGCTCCTGCTGTTCCCCAGTCTCTCTTTTTCTTGCTCTCCTGGTTTTGACCCTTGCCTGTCCTGTTTCTGAGCCCTTCTGCTTTATAGTGCACTACTTTGGACCAGGGCCAATAGTTATTTTGTCAAAAGTACTGTGCTATAAAGGGAATCAAGTGTCATTTGGCACTCATAGGGCTTACAGTATACAACCCAGAACATATTGCCGCAGACTCCCTGGTAGGCCTGACAATATGTGGATTGAGCAGATCAGAGCCTCAGCCGTATTCACAAAGCGTCTCAGAGTGCTGATATCAGATAAGTTTTCCCTTTAAGATAATAATTGATAAGATTATATGTACAGCCGGGATCTGATCCAAGATCAGCACTCCTACTCTGAGAAACGCTGTGATTACGGGTCTTGGTGTTTAAACAGTGGAGGAATGTGGTC
This sequence comes from Oncorhynchus mykiss, assembly GCF_013265735.2. NCBI lineage: Eukaryota > Metazoa > Chordata > Actinopteri > Salmoniformes > Salmonidae > Oncorhynchus > Oncorhynchus mykiss. Next base: position 72,193,896 of record NC_048580.1, on the reverse strand, counting down.
TGAGTCTTAGGAAAATAAATCTGTTATGAATTCATGTGAGAGGCTGTGAGCCAGGGCTCCTGTGACTGTTGTCAAACTGTACCACCTGTAAAGGTGTTAGTCTTGAAAAATAATTTACAGGGTTAAAGGTGTTAAAGTATTGAGTAAGAATTTTGTGAATTTTGAACTCTCTACAACAAAGCTTTCTTAGGTGTCCAAAAAGCTTTCTCTGCCCTTAACCTTGTTCCGAACACCTTGTTCCGAACACCTTGTTCCGAACACCTTGTTCCGAACACCTTGTTCCGAACACCTTGTTCTGAACACCTCCAAAACAAAGGGCATGTGTTTTGGTAAGTTGAATGCCCCTCTCCTCACAAGTGTGATTACTACCTCTAAGGGTTCTCTCGAGCAGCTAGATGTTCTTTACCATTCGGCCATCAGATTTGCCACCAATGCTCCTTTTAGGACACATCACTGCACTCTATACTCCTCTGTGAATTGGTCAACTCTGTATACCCGTACAAAGACCCACTGGTTGATTCTTATTTATAAAACCCTATTAGGCCTCACTCCCCCCTATCTGAGATATCTACTGCAGCCGTCATCCTTCACATGCAACACCTGTGCTGCCAGTAACATTATGTTAAATGTCCCCAAAGCACACACATCCTTGGGTCTCTTGTCTTTTCAGTTCGCTGCAGCTAGTGACTGGAACGAGCTGCAACAAACACTCAAACTGAACAGTTTTATCTCAATCTCTTCATTCAAAGACTCAATCACTCTTACTGACAGTTGTGGCTGCTTTGCATGATGTATTGCTCTCTCTACCTTCTTGCCCTTTGTGCTGTTGTCTGTGTCCAATAATCTTTGTACCATGTTTTGTGCTGCTACCATGTTGTGCTGCTGCCATGTTGTGTTGCTACCATGTTGTTGTCATGTTGTGTTGCTACCATGTTGTTGTGTTGCTACCATGCTGTGTTGTCATGTTGTGTTGCTGCCATGCTATGTTGTTGTCTAGGTCTCTCTTTATGCTGTGTTGTGTTGTCTCTCTTGTTGTGATGTGTGTTTTGTCCTATATTTTAATTGAATTGAAATATGAATTTGAAAATAGTTAACTAAAGGTTAAATAAAATAAAATAAAAATGTAAAGACCATGAATTAACATGGTCATAACATAAGTGAATATTATGTAAAAACACTGAACGTACATTACGTTAACACTGAATGTGTGTCTGTGCATATACATGTATGATCGTGCATGCCTGGTGTGTGTGTGTGTGTGTGTGTCCGTTTGTGCGTGTGTGTGAGGTGGAGACTGCGTGTGTGTGTGTGAGTGGGGGTGGGGGGGGGGGGGGGGGGGCAGTCCTCTGCCTACTTCCTCCTCTTCAATCTACCCACTAGTAACACAACAATACACCTCCTGGGAGGAATGTGGCTGAGAATGGAGTCATCATTACAATACATTTATTAAAGCGTTTACCGTTGATGTTATCACTTAGGTAATAGGCAGTCACATCACTTAGGTAATAGGCAGTCATATCACTTAGGTAATAGGCAGTCATATCACTTAGGTAATAGGCAGTCATATCACTTAGGTAATAGGCAGTCATACACATAGGTAATAGGCAGTCATATCACTTAGGTAATAGGCAGTCATATCACTTAGGTAATAGGCAGTCATATCACTTAGGCAATAGGCCGTCATATCACTTAGGTAATAGGCAGTCATATCACTTAGGTAATAGGCAGTCATATCACTTAGGTAATAGGCAGTCATACACATAGATAATAGATAGTCATATCACTTAGGTAATAGGCAATCATATCACTTAGATTATAGGCAATCATATCACTTAGATAATAGGCAGTCATATCACTTAGGTAATAGGCAGTCATATCACTTAGGTAATAGGCAGTCATATCACTTAGATAATAGGCAATCATATCACTTAGATTATAGGCAATCATATCACTTAGATAAAAGGCAGTCATATCACTTAGGAAATAAGGTAGTCATATCACTTAGGTAATAGGCAGTCATATCACTTAGATAATAGGCAGTCATATCACTTAGATAATAGGCAGTCATATCACTTAGGTAATAGGCAGTCATATCACTTAGGTAATAGACAGTCATATCACTTAGGTAATAGGCAGTCATATCACTTAGATAATAGGCAGTCATATCACTTAGGTAATAGGCAGTCATATCACTTAGGTAATAGGTAGTCATATCACTTAGGTAATAGGCAGTCATATCACTTAGATAATAGGCAGTCATATCACTTAGGTAATAGGCAGTCATATCACTTAGGTAATAGGTAGTCATATCACTTAGGTAATAGGCAGTCATGATAGACTACCTCTTAGTCAAACATTCAAAGCCATTTTATTTTGTGATAGCTTCTTATGGCATACTTTGTTTACGTCAAGGTCAAGCTCGACGTCTCCCATTTTCCTCATTATCTCCTGTGTATTTATACCTGCATTTTCTGTTTTTCTGTTGCCAGTTCGTTTTGTATTGTCAGGTCGTCCCGGCGTGTTTACAGTTTTTCCCTGCTCTCTAGTTTTTTGTTTCTAGCTTTTCCAGTTCTAATGTTTCTGCCTGCCCCGACCCTGAGCCTGCCTGTCATCCAGACTTGTTGGACTCTGATCTGGTTACGAACCTCTGCCTGTCCTCAAACTTCCTTTTGCCTGCTCCCCTTATTATAATAGATTATCTGAGAACTGAACCATCCGCCTCCTGTGTCTGCATCTGGATCATATCCTGACTCATGATAGGATATTCATTTAATATACACTGCATGTTTGTTATAGTAGATAAGAATAGAGTATAATATAATACCATAGCCATTAGCTATTACAATAGCCATAGAAAGAGCTTGTATGCCTACGCACTATCTAGGTTTTATCTCTGTTGATCTTATGGCTGAAATCGTTCTGGTCCCTCGTGGATCTAAATTCAAACCCTAAAATCAAACAGCAACTCTTTTGATAACATTGTTTAATCTGGAACAGTAAGTACCTTCTCTATTTCTGTCATTACCAGCAGTACTGAGTCATGCTGCAGCGCCATGCTCAGTCAAATCAAATCAAATTCAAATCCAAATTTGTACAAAAACATACTAGTAGTAGTCATCGCTCCTTTTTAATTTCATTTATTTTGTAAACAAACAAATAAACAAACAAAATAGGAATAGTCACATGCAAACAAGCATAATAAACTATTTACATTGCCAGGAATCCTAAACAAACAAATCACATTCATTAATAATACAACATGTTTCAATTGCGTTTTCGTTTTTCATTTTAGCTAAAATAGTGCCATAGTGTTTAAATGAATTTACAAAGTGAAAAAAGTTAGGTTTAGATTTTAGACTATGAAATGAACCTATTATTAGTATTAGTAGTTGAATTAAATATACTTTATCGATGTCAGAATTTCTGAAATTAATAATTATATCAAAACCACAACCTGTCCTGTTTTATTTGTAACTAAGTTCTGTATGTCAAATCCCCAAAATTCGACCTTAAATACAGGTGAAAAAAAACAAATATAAAATTGTCTGCTTCTGTCACGTTCGTCGTATACATAATGAGCGGACCAAGGCGCAGCGTGAGTAGAGTTCCACATATTTATTAAAGTGAACCTTCAAAAAACAACAAAGAATAAACTAATTTAAAGTTCGTAGAGCACTAAACCAAAACGAAACAATATCCCACAAACGTAGGTGGGAAAAGGACCACACTAAGTATGATCCCCAATTAGAGGCAACGATCATCAGCTGCCTCCAATTGGGAACCATACTCACACCAACATAGAATTTCAAGACTAGAACACCCCCTCATCACGCTCTGACCTATTGCACCATAGAGAACCCCAAGGGCTCTCTATGGTCAGGGCGTGACACCTTCTCCATTCCACAGAAATCCCAATTATAGTCAATATTCAGCTTGAATCTTTCCAAAACATGTTTCACAGGATAAATTCTATGTAACGTTTTAAATGAAACTTATGGATACAATATTGTTCAGAATTGTTCACGCTTGCCCCCATTGTATATCACCATATATTACTCATCATTAAATATATCAATTCCTCATAGCAAATACAAGGACAAATTGTTACGGTGAGTGAATGAGGACCCAAAAGCGAACTAACTTAAACAGAGCTTCTTTAATAACCAAACATAGGTAGGCTCAGATAGACCGGCAGATTCCGACAGGACAGGACAAGGTTACAGCAAACATGACGATAGTCTGGTTCAGGCATGAAACACAACAAACATGAATCCGACAAGGACAGGAGCAGAAACAGAGAGAGATATAGGGACCTAATCAGAGGGAAAAAGGGAACAGGTGGGAAAAGGGGTGACGAGGTGGTTAGGAGGAGACAAGACACAGCTGGGGGAAAGAGGGGGAGAAAAGGTAACCTAACAACGACCAGCAGAGGGAGACAGGGTGAAGGGAAAGGACAGAGACAAGACACAACATGACAGTACATGACAGTACCCCCCCCACTCACCGAGCGCCTCCTGGCGCACTCGAGGAGGAAACCTGGCGGCAACGGAGGAAATCCTCGATCAGCGCACGGTCCAGCACGTCCCGAGAGGGAACCCAACTCCTCTCCTCAGGACCGTACCCCTCCCAATCTACGAGGTACTGGTGACCACGGCCCCGAGGACGCATGTCCAAAATTCTACGGACCCTGTAGATGGGTGCGCCCTCGACAAGGATGGGGGGGGGGGGGGGAAGACGAGCGGGGGCGCGAAGGACGGGCTTGATGCAGGAGACATGGAAGACCGGGTGGACGCGACGAAGGTATCGCGGAAGAAGAAGTCGAACTGCGACAGGATTAATGACCCGAGAAATACGGAACGGACCAATGAACCGCGGGGTCAACTTGCGAGAAGCCGTCTTAAGGGGAAGGTTCTGAGTGGAGAGCCAAACTCTCTGACCGCGACAATATCTAGGACTCTTAGTTCTACGCTTATTAGCAGCCCTCACAGTCTGCGTCCTATAACGGCAAGGTGCAGACCTGACCCTCTTCCAGGTGCGCTCGCAACGTTGGACAAAAGCCTGAGCGGAGGGGACGCTGGACTCGGCGAACTGAGATGAGAACAGCGGAGGCTGGTACCCGAGGCTACTCTGAAAAGGAGATAGCCCGGTCGCAGACGAAGGAAGCGAGTTGTGGGCGTATTCTGCCCAGGGGAGCTGTTCTGACCAAGACGCAGGGTTGCGAAAAGAAAGACTGCGTAAGATGCGACCAATAGTCTGATTGGCCCGTTCTGCTTGACCGTTAGACTGGGGGTGAAAGCCGGAAGAGAGACTGACGGAAGCCCCAATCAAACGGCAAAACTCCCTCCAAAATTGAGACGTGAATTGCGGACCTCTGTCCGAAACGACGTCCGACGGAAGGCCATGAATTCTGAAAACATTCTCGATGATGATCTGTGCCGTCTCTTTAGCAGAAGGAAGCTTAGCAAGGGGAATGAAATGAGCCGCCTTAGAGAACCTATCGACAACCGTAAGAATAACAGTCTTCCCCGCTGACGAAGGCAGTCCGGTGACAAAATCTAAGGCGATGTGAGACCACGGTCGAGAGGGAATAGGAAGCGGCCTGAGACGGCCGGCAGGAGGAGAGTTACCGGACTTAGTCTGCGCGCAGACCGAACAAGCAGCCACGAAACGACGCGTGTCATGCTCCCGGGTGGGCCACCAAAAACGCTGGCGAATGGAAGCAAGCGTACCCCGAACGCCAGGGTGGCCGGCTAACTTGGCAGAGTGAGCCCACTGAAGAACGGCCAGACGAGTAGGAACGGGAACGAAAAGAAGGTTCCTAGGACAAGCGCGCGGCGACGGAGTGTGAGTGAGCGCTTGCTTTACCTGCCTCTCAATTCCCCAGACAGTCAACCCGACAACACGCCCCTCAGGGAGAATCCCCTCGGGGTCAGTGGAGGCTACTGAAGAACTGAAGAGACGAGACAAAGCATCAGGCTTGGTGTTCTTAGAGCCCGGACGATAAGAAATCACGAACTCGAAACGAGCGAAAAACAGCGCCCAACGCGCCTGACGCGCATTAAGTCGTTTGGCAGAACGGATGTACTCAAGGTTCCTATGGTCAGTCCAAACGACAAAAGGAACGGTCGCCCCCTCCAACCACTGTCGCCATTCGCCTAGGGCTAACCGGATGGCGAGCAGTTCGCGGTTACCCACATCATAGTTACGTTCCGACGGCGACAGGCGATGAGAAAAATACGCGCATGGGTGGACCTTGTCGTCAGAGAGGGAGCGCTGAGAAAGAATGGCTCCCACGCCCACCTCTGACGCGTCAACCTCGACAACGAACTGTCTAGAGACGTCAGGTGTAACAAGGATAGGAGCGGATGTAAAACGATTCTTGAGGAGATCAAAAGCTCCCTGGGCGGAAACGGACCACTTAAAGCACGTCTTGACAGAAGTAAGGGCTGTGAGAGGAGCTGCCACCTGACCGAAATTACGGATGAAACGACGATAGAAGTTCGCGAAGCCGAGAAAGCGCTGCAGCTCGACGCGTGACTTAGGGACGGGCCAATCAATGACAGCTTGGACCTTAGCGGGATCCATCTTAATGCCTTCAGCGGAAATAACAGAACCGAGAAATGTGACGGAGGAGGCATGAAAAGTACACTTCTCAGCCTTCACAAAAAGACAATTCTCTAAAAGGCGCTGGAGGACACGTCGAACGTGCTGAACATGAATCTGGAGTGACGGTGAAAAAATCAGGATATCGTCAAGGTAAACGAAAACAAAGATGTTCAGCATGTCTCTCAGGACATCATTGACTAATGCCTGAAAGACAGCTGGAGCGTTAGCGAGGCCGAAAGGAAGAACCCGGTATTCAAAGTGCCCTAACGGAGTGTTAAACGCCGTCTTCCACTCGTCCCCCTCCCTGATGCGCACGAGATGGTAAGCGTTACGAAGGTCCAACTTAGTGAAAAACCTGGCTCCCTGCAGGATCTCGAAGGCTGAAGACATAAGAGGAAGCGGATAACGATTCTTCACTGTTATGTCATTCAGCCCTCGATAATCTATGCAGGGGCGCAGAGACCCGTCCTTCTTCTTGACAAAAAAAAAACCCCGCTCCGGCGGGAGAGGAGGAGGGGACTATGGTACCGGCGTCAAGAGCTACAGACAAATAATCTTCGAGAGCCTTACGTTCGGGAGCCGACAGAGAGTATAGTCTACCCCGGGGGGGGGTGGTTCCCGGAAGGAGATCAATACTACAATCATACGACCGGTGTGGAGGAAGAGAGGTGGCCCTGGACCGACTGAACACCGTGCGCAATTCGTGATATTCCTCCGGCACCCCTGTCAAATCACCAGGCTCCTCCTGTGAAGAAGAGACAGAGGAAACAGGAGGGATAGCAGACATTAAACATTTCACATGACAAGAGACGTTCCAGGAGAGGATAGAATTACTAGACCAATTAATGGAAGGATTATGACAAACTAGCCAGGGATGGCCCAAAACAACAGGTGTAAAAGGTGAACGAAAAATTAAAAAAGAAATGGTTTCACTATGATTACCAGAAACAGTGAGGGTTAAAGGTAGCGTCTCACGCTGAATCCTGGGGAGAGGACTAACATCCAGGGCGAACAAGGCCGTGGGCTCCTTTAACTGTCTGAGAGGAATGTCATGTTCCCGAGCCCAGGTCTCGTCCATAAAACAGCCCTCCGCCCCAGAGTCTATTAAGGCACTGCAGGAAGCTGACGAACCGGTCCAGCGTAGATGGACCGACAAGGTAGTGCAGGATCTTGAAGGAGAGACAGGAGTAGTAGCGCTCACCAGTAGCCCTCCGCTTACTGATGAGCTCTGGCCTTTTACTGGACATGAAGTGACAAAATGACCAGCGGAACCGCAATAGAGACAGAGGCGGTTGGTGATTCTCCGTTCCCTCTCCTCAGTCTAGATGCGGATACCTCCCAGCTGCATGGGCTCAGCACCCGAGCCGGCAGAGGAAGATGGTAGTGATGCGGAGAGAGGGGCAACGGAGAACGCGAGCTCCTTTCCACGAGCTCGGTGACGAAGATCAACCCGTCGCTCAATGCGAATAGCGAGTTCAATCAAGGAATCCACGCTGGAAGGAACCTCCCGGGAGAGAATCTCATCCTTTACCTCTGCGCGGAGACCCTCCAGAAAACGAGCGAGCAAAGCCGGCTCGTTCCAGCCACTGGAGGCAGCAAGAGTGCGAAACTCAATAGAGTAGTCTGTTATGGATCGATTACCTTGACATAGGGAAGACAGGGCCCTGGAAGCCTCCTCCCCAAAAACAGATCGATCAAAAACCCGTATCATCTCCTCCTTAAAGTCCTGATACTGGTTAGTACACTCAGCCCTTGCCTCCCAGATTGCCGTGCCCCACTCACGAGCCCGTCCAATAAGGAGAGATATGACGTAGGCGACACGAGCAGTGCTCCTGGAGAAAGTGTAGGGCTGGAGAGAAAACACAATATCACACTGGGTGAGGAACGAGCGGCATTCAGTGGGCTCCCCAGAGTAACACGGCGGGTTATTGATTCTGGGCTCCGGAGATTCGAAAGCCCTGGAAGTGGCCGGTGGATCGAGGCGGAGATGGTGAACCTGTTCTGTGAGGTTGGAGACTTGGGTGGCCAGGGTCTCAACGGCATGTCGAGCAGCAGACAATTCCTGCTCGTGTCTGCCTAGCATCGCTCCCTGGATCCCGACGGCTGAGTGGAGAGGATCCGAAGTCGCTGGGTCCATTCTTGGTCGGATTCTTCTGTTACGGTGAGTGAATGAGGACCCAAAAGCGAACTAACTTAAACAGAGCTTCTTTAATAACCAAACATAGGTAGGCTCAGATAGACCGGCAGATTCCGACAGGACAGGACAAGGTTACAGCAAACATGACGATAGTTTGGTTCAGGCATGAAACACAACAAACATGAATCCGACAAGGACAGGAGCAGAAACAGAGAGAGATATAGGGACCTAATCAGAGGGAAAAAGGGAACAGGTGGGAAAAGGGGTGACGAGGTGGTTAGGAGGAGACAAGACACAGCTGGGGGAAAGAGGGGGAGAAAAGGTAACCTAACAACGACCAGCAGAGGGAGACAGGGTGAAGGGAAAGGACAGAGACAAGACACAACATGACAGTACATGACACAAATAACTTTCCACCATTATTCAACAGGCTAATGGGCCTCCAGTTGTTTATATAAAGTCATCATCACTCTGGGACTGCTCAAAGATGAGATCGGTAGCTCTCAGATTGCATCTTTTAGGGCAATGACGTAGGATTTTGTCTCCAATCTGAAAAAACTTCTCTGGGACAGCTACATTGTGTCCAAAAATGTCTAGTGTACATCTGGCTTTAAACATGAAGAGAACATCTTGACAGGATGTACAGCGCCTTCAGAAAGAATTCACACTCCCCTTTACTTTTTCCACATTTTCTTATGTTATAGCCTGAATTTAAAATAGATTACATTGAGATTTGGTGTTACTGATCTCTACACAATACCCCATAATGTCAAACTGAAATGTCTTGAGCCAGTATGTGTTCAATCTCTTTACTATGGCAAACCTAAATAAGTTCAGGAGTAAAAATGTGCTAAACAAATCGCATAATAAATTGTATTGACTCATTCTGTGTTAACACCTCTTACTTCTACCCCCTCCTTTTTCGAAAATTCTGTTAAAAATCGCGCAACTTTTCAGCGTCCTGCTACTCATGCCAGGAATATAGCATATGCATATGATTAGTATGTGTGGATAGAAAACACTCTGAAGTTTATAAAACTGGTTAAATCACGGCTGTGACTATAACAGATCGTGTGTTTCATTGAAAAACGCAAGAAAAACTGCTCTCTGAAAGCTAAAAATAATTTCCATAAGTCACTTCCACGGGTTGTTAAAAGAGAACAGAATTTAATATCGAACTGCCTGAAATTCATACAAATTCCGCACGATGGCGCCATTGTCCTCATTTTCAATTGAATTAATTGTTGGAAAATCCATCTATCTGACCTCCATTTTCCCAGTCTTCACCCGGATGTAGTTGATGAAGACATTAGAAGCCATTGTTTTGCAAGTGAAGACCTACTGAAAATACATCGCCCTGTAATCATTTTGATAGATTATAAACGTTTACTAATACCTAAAGTTGGATTACAAAAGGATTTCGAAGTGTTTTGTGAAAGTTTATCGTCGACTTTTTTAATTTAAAAAAATTACGCAGCGTTTAAAAACAATGTTTTTTTCTGAATGACACAGCTTCCATACAAAGCTATTTTGGGTATATATGGACCGATTTAAACGAAAAAAAGACCCAATAGTGATGTTTATGGGGCATATAGGAGTGCCAAGAAAGAAGCTCGTCAAAGGTAATGAATGTTTTATATTTTATTTCTGCGTTTTGGGTAGCGCCGGCTACCGCAAAATCTGTTGTTTACGTGTCGTGCTGGCATTTTGGGGGGTGCATGCTATCAGATAATAGCTTCTCATGCTTTCGCCGAAAAGCATTTTAAAAATCTGACTTGCTGGCTAGGTTCACAACGAGTGTAGCTTTAATTCAATACCCTGCTTGTGAATTTTGATCAAAGATTGAGTTGTAACGAGTACATTTAGCATTTAGCGTACCGCATTTGCATTTCCAGGGGCATACTTGAGACGTCTGCGTCTCAAGTATGGTCAAGAAGTTAAATGATAACGGTTAACATGATTTTTGAATTTACTACCCCATCTCTGTATCCCACAATAACAATTATCTGTCGAGTAGTGAATTTCAAGCGAAGATTCAACCATAAAGACCAGGGAAGTTTTCCAGTGTCTCTTAAAGAAGGGCACTGATTGGTAGATGTGTAAAAAATACAAAAAATCAGACACTGAATATCCTTTTAAGCATGGTGAAGTTATTAATGAGGCTTTGGATGGTGTATCAATACACACAGTTACTACAAAGATACAGTACTTCCTACCTCAGTTTCTGGAGAGGAACAAAACTGCTCAGGGATTTCACCATGAGGCCAATGGTGACTTTAAAACAGTTACAGAGTTTAATGGTTGTGATATGAGGAAACTGAGGATGGATCAACAACATTGTAGTTACTCCACAATACCAAAATAAATGACAGAGTGAAAAGAAGGAAACCTGTACAGAATAAACATATTCCAAAGATGCATCATGTTTGCAACAAAGTCATACTGCAAAAAATGTGGCAAAGAAACTAACTTTTTGTCCTGAATACTAATTATTATGTTTGGGTCAAATCCAACACAACATATCACTGAGTATCCCTTTACATATTTTCAATCATGGTGGTGGCTGCATCATGTTATGTGTATGCTTGTCATCGGCAAGGACTAGGGAGTGATGGTAGGTTTTGAATACAAATTCACGGAATAAGCACATGCAAAATCCTAGAGGAAAACCTGGTTCAGTCTGCTTTCCAACAGACCCTGGGAGATGGATTCACCTTTCAAGAGGACAATAACCTAAAACAAAAGGCCAAATCTATACTGGAGTTGCTTACCAAGACGACATTGCATGTTGAGTGTCCTAGTTACAGTTGAGACTTAAATTATCTTGAAAATCTATGGCAAGACTTGAAAATGACTGTCTAGCAATAATCAACAATCAACTTGACAGAGCTTGAAGAATGTTAAAAATAATAAGGGGAAATAATTGTACAATCCAGGTGTGCAAAGCTCTTAGAGACTTACCCAGAAAGACTGTAATTGCCGCCAAAGGTGCTTCTACAAAGTATTGACGCAGGGGTGTGAATACTTCTGTAAATAGATATTTCTGTATTTCATTTTCAATAAATGTGCTGTTAATGCCTACAAACATGTTTTCTCTTTGTCATTATGGAGTACTGTCTGTAGATGGGTGAACAAATTCCGTTAATAATGCATTTTGTCTTCAGGCTGTCTGTGGAAATGTGGAAAAACTCATTGAGTATTAGTCAATGCTGAAGGCAGGTCATTAAGGTCATTAAATGTTGATTCCTTGTTTACTACTGATATGCTGACACTAATTAGTTTCAAATATGCCATAGACACTTTAACAATGAGGATAAAGATATGGGTGTTCGGAATGTTGGACAGCCAGGGCAACTCCAGACGTCCCAGTCTTTCGGCATGTAAAAGCGTCAGAGTATGGTAGTCAGAGATGAATAGAGAGCGTATGCAAGTCTCTCACAGGACTGCAGGCATGTGAAGGTCAAACACATTCCGGATTATGGAGACCAGTGTATGTATTTATTGTACCTTTATTTAACCAGCAAGTCAGTTAAAAACAAGTTATTTTTTTCAATGACAGCCAAGGAACACTGGGTTAACTGCCTTGTTGAGGCTGCAGAACAACAGATTTTGACCTTGTCAGCTACAGGGACTCGTTCTTGCAACCTTGTGGTTACAAGTCCAATGCTCTAACCACTAGGCTATCTGCCACATAGGTCTGCCCTATCTGAATATCTCATGGGTGTGGCAGACTTATAAGAAGGAAATGTGACATCTTCGTGGGAAACTGACCAGAGAAGTCCCTAAAGAGGCTACTCTGCTTCATAGAGTCCTTGGTAGACTTTTCAATGACATCATGTGAATGTGAAAAAAACTGAGGCTGTGATCCATATAGTTGTGATTTTGAAACACAAATCACACACACCATACACATACACAATCGCTCTCTGGGTCACTGTGATCACACTGTTCTTCAACTGGTCGTTCAGTAGTGTTTCCTTTGAATGAAACGTTGCACACTATTCTGTCAAACTGGATATTTCCCTGGCAACATAATGCACAGAATGGTAGGTGATATTCAAGTAAAGGTCACAGAGATGAAGAGGAAGGGGGGAGTTACTTACCTTCCAAGTAAGATACGTGGACAAACATGTTTTTCATGTTGCAGGACAACAGTATCTTGTTACATTCGATAGTACCGGTAAAAAAGTATATATATTGAACATTTGTTTGTGGTGGAGGCAAACACACATTCAGGGGCACATTTACTGTAGTGTTTACTGTAGTGTTTACTGTATACTGAAACTTTGATAGTATTGTGATACCATAGTTTGACAAAATGTTCAACATCAGATTTTTATCAGGTTCTGCAAGGTTGGAGCTGGTTTCAGTGACTGCTCCCTGTGTTCTGGGTAAAACGTGTGTCCTTGTGTGTGCATTTCGTGTGCCAATTATGGTACTGTGATACTACTGAAGTTGTATGTATGTTTAACACAAAAGTGTGTGGTGGAGACTCAATGTATATAATAACTTAGTGTTGGTTGAATTAAACTACGATACCTTGGTGCTGCAATCTCTCTCTCTCTCTCTCTCTCTCTCTCTCTCTCTCTCTCTCTCAGCCTGTAGCCATTAGGCCAACAATGTTGATAGACATTATTGTGATTTTTTGATAATTAAAATATTTTGTGTTTTTTCATCACCAATAGGAAAGACAATTGAAATGAATTCTTTAGGCTCTAATCTATGGACTTCACATGACTGGGAGTGTTGTTCCCAGATACATAAAACAATGGTACGGTCGTGGATCAGAAAACCAGTCAGTATCTGGTGTGACCACCATTTGATCTATTCAATGTGACACGTTTCCTCCGCATAAAGTTGATCGCCTGTTTATTGTGGCCTGTCGACCCAGAGCATCCCAAACATGCTCAATTGGTGACATGTCTGCTGAGTATACAGGCCATGGGTAAACTGGGACATTTTCAGCTTCCAGGAATTGTGTACAGACCCTTGCAACAGGCAGTGCATTATCCGGCTGAAACATCAGGTGATGGAGGCAGATGAATGGCATGACAATGGGCCTCTGGATATCATCACGGTATCTCTGTGCATTCAAATTACCCTTGATAAAATGCAATTGTGTTAGTTGTCCGTAGCTTATGCCTGCACATACCATAACCCCACCTCCACCATGGGACACTCTATTTACAATATTAACATCAGCACATCAACGCTAACCCATACGAATCCATACACATGGTCTGCAGTTGTGAGGCCGGTTGGACGTACTGCCAAATTCTCTAAAAACCACGTCATTCTCTGGAAACAGCTCCGGTGAACATTCCTGCAGTCAGCATGCTAATTGCACGCTTCCTCAATACTTGAGAAATCTTTGGCATTTTGTTGTTTGTCAAAACTGCACATTTTAGAGTGGCCTTTTATTGTCCCCAGCACAAGGTGCACCTATGTAATGATCATACTGTTTAATCAGCTTCTTGATATGTCACACCTGTCAGGTGGATGGATTATCTTGGCAAAGGAGAAATTCTCACTGACAGGGATGTAAACAAACTCGTGCATAAAATTCGAGAGAAATATGTTTTTTTGTGCATATGGAACATTTCTGGGATATTTTATTTCAGTACAAAAGCTGAAGAACATACGCACATCCAGGTATACTTTTTGCATTACTCCACATATATGTGTGTATGTGTGTGTGTGTGTGTGTGTGTGTGTGTGTGTGTGTGTGTGTGTGTGTGTGTGTGTGTGTGTGTGTATGTGTGTGTGTGTGTGTGTGTGTGTGTGTGTGTGTGTGTGTGTGTGTGTGTGTGTGAGTGACTGCGTGTGTGCTAACAAACACAATGGATGATTCTGATATTAAATAATAGATTCATCATGCTAAACAATTTGATTAGAAAGAGAACAACTCAACGTAATGATAATTAAAATATTTGTGAATTGCATTAATATTATATCAAATGGAAGTTTGATAAACTTCTAAACTTGACTTCTACCCCCTCCTTTTTCGAACATTCTGTTAAAAATCGCGCAACTTTTCAGCGTCCTGCTACTCATGCCAGGAATATAGTATATGCATATGATTAGTATGTGTGGATAGGAAACACTCTGAAGTTTCTAAAACTGGTTAAATCATGGCTGTGACTATAACAGATCGTGTGTTTCATTGAAAAACGCAAGAAAAACTGCTCTCTGAAAGCTAAAAATAATTTCCATAAGTCACTTCCATGTGTTGTTAAAAGGGGACAAAATTTAATATCGACCTGCATGCAATTCATACACATTCCACACGATGTCGCCATTGTCGTCATTTTCAATTGAATTAATTGTTGGAAAATCCATCTATCTGGCATCCGTTTTTCCAGTCTTCACCCGGATGTTGTTAATGAAGACATTGGCAGCCATTGATTTGCAAGCGAGGACCTATTGAATATACATCACCCTGTAATCATTTTGATAGATTATAAACGTTTACTAATACCTAAAGTTGGATTACAAAAGGATTTCGAAGTGTTTTGTGAAAGTTTATCGTCGACTTTTTTAATTTTAAAAAATTACGCAGCGTTTAAAAACAATGTTTTTTTCTGAATGACACAGCTTCCATACAAAGCTATTTTGGGTATATATGGACCGATTTAAACGAAAAAAAGACCCAATAGTGATGTTTATGGGGCATATAGGAGTGCCAAGAAAGAAGCTCGTCAAAGGTAATGAATGTTTTATATTTTATTTCTGCGTTTTGGGTAGCGCCGGCTACCGCAAAATCTGTTGTTTACGTGTCGTGCTGGCATTTTGGGGGGTGCATGCTATCAGATAATAGCTTCTCATGCTTTCGCCGAAAAGCATTTTAAAAATCTGACTTGCTGGCTAGGTTCACAACGAGTGTAGCTTTAATTCAATACCCTGCTTGTGAATTTTGATCAAGGTTTGAGTTGTAACGAGTACATTTAGCATTTAGCGTAGCGCATTTGCATTTCCAGGTGCCTACTTGAGACGTCTGCGTCTCAAGTATGGTCAAGAAGTTAAACAAAAGACAAATGGTTTATTATTCTTGAAATTAAGCTATGGTTACTTAACATCGTTTTTTATGGTACATTTTTGGTCTAACCATATATTAAAACATTTTGCATTGAATGTTGTTCAATAATTCACACAAAATTATCAGTCAAAAGTTTTAGAACACCTACTCATTCAAGGGTTTTTCTTTATTTTGACTATTTTCTACATTGTAGAATGATAGTGAAGCCACCAACACGATGAAAAAACACATACGGAATCATATGGTTGAGGGCTGGTGATTGTGGAGGCCAGGTCATCTGATGCAACACTCCATCACTCTCCTTCTTGGTGAAATAGTCAAATTAACTTTTAAGAAGGCACACCTGTTAATTGAAATGCATTCCAGGTGACTACCTCATGAAGCTGGTTGAGAGAATGCCAAGAGTGTGCAAAGTTGTCAATAAGGCAAAGGGTGGCTATTTGAAGAAATAATTTTGATTTGTTTAACACCTTTTGGGTTACTACATGATTCCATATGTGTCAGTTCATAGTTTATGTCTTCACTATTATTCTGGAATGTAGAAAAAAGTCCAAATAAAGAAAAACCCTTGAATGAGTAGGTGTTCTAAAACTTTTGACTGGTAGTGTGTGTTATCATGTCATGGAACACAAAGGCACCGTATTGTAGGAATGACCCACCTGTTTTTATACCCTCTGCTGAGACAGAAAGAAAGAGCTGAGTCAGCTGGGTTCAATCAGAATCACTCAAAGATTATCATAGTAACAGAAAAGGCACACAAATAATTAGTTAATTCTATCACTGTACTTATTATCTCTCCTTTGTGGATACCCTTGCTGAAGTGTAAGTCACACCAGTGTAGATGCCGTTGGATGGGAAGACCAGCTGACTGCCATTCATGCAGGTGACTTTCACTATGGCCTCGTAGTCGAGGTCGATATTTGCTTTCCCCACTGTGATCTCAACATCCATGGTCTTCCCTGGCGGGATCTTCAGGTTGATGGTATCCGATTCTGTTATGGTCTCTGTCTTCTGCAGGCTGGTGGATTGCTCCACTCCCACGGTCAAGCTGAACCCTGATGTCACCTCGACCAGATCCGGGATCCCTGCTTTGACCGACACACTGAAGGTGGATTCTATCTTGTTGCTGACGGACCAGGAGGAAGTCTTGGTCAGTGTCTTGCTGTATGTAAAGAACTCTTCTTGAACCAAGGAGGTGTCGTTTTGGTAAATAAGGGTTTTCTCATATTCTGGGGTCATCTAAAATCAACACAGACACACACACAAAGATACAAATTGTTCAGACAAGACAAAGACAATTTAAGAGCTAGTCATCAGTGAGGAACTTATCCATTGATTTTTAGAAAGCCAACAATAATAACTAATGTGTCTGTATGTGTGTCTGACTGTCCTAGAAATGAGATGCCTGATGAATGTCGACCCCCATATTGGATTACATGTTTTAAAGTGGACAGCCCCCTTAATGTTACAGCATCGGTAGAGTTTTCCTGAGCCGTCTACACACACCTGGGGTTTGAAGAGGGACAGGTTGGGATACTTCATGTCAGTCAGCACGGACGACTTGATGGTGTTGATGAAGAGGAAGCCCATGCAGTCGATGTCTGAGCCATACCCTCCCTGCAGCCCCAGGCAGATTCCAGACCCCACATCTATGGTGTACTCAGTCTTCAGTCCCCAGCTGGTCATTTTTTCAAAGAACTCCCGGTTCTCACTCGTCGTGAACTTGATGGCACCCAGACGTGTGCCGGCGCCGTTACCCCACAGAGACAGCTTGGTGATGCGCTCGCCGAGGTCGAACTCAAACTCCTTGAAAGTGTCCGCATCTCCAAAAGTTGCTACTTTCCCATCGGTCAGCTCCGCCCGCACAGCTTTCACCTGCCAGCCTCCCACAGCCACTCCGATCTTCTTGAGGGTGGCACCGTTGTTCATGCCGTGGAATTCAAATGGACTGCCTCCTTGACCACCTATTAGTTCCAGTGTGGTTGCCATGTTGAGTGTGTGCGCTTGCGTGCGTCAAGTAACCTAAAAAATACAAATTTGTACACATAACTCTAAGCTCCAACTCAAAGGAGATCTGATTCAGACATTCAAAGCACCAAAAGGAAATTAAAGGACAAGATCAAACGATAACCAAGGGTTATAATGACTCATGGTTGGAATTAGAGGTCGAGCAACACATCAGTCTATGGCAGGGCTCTCCAACCTTGTTCCTGGAGAGCTACCCTCCTGTAGGTTCACACCAGGGTTCTCCAACCCTGATCATGGAAAGCTACCCTCCTGTAGGTTCACTACAAACCCAGTGGTAACTAACCTAATTCAGCTTGTCAAACAGTTAATTATTAGAATCAGGTGGACTAGATTGGGATTGGAATTAAAAAATACAGGACGGTAGCTCTGGTCTAGGGTGAGTAAATCGCTGCACAATCCACAGGTCACTGAGAATGACACATTCTTAAATTGCTCCTAACTCCTCCTCCACCCTCCTCTGATTGTTACATCTCTATTCGTATGAATCTATCACACCCATTCCTTCCTCCTCAGCTTGGAACTACAACCTGTTTTTTTGTCGAGATAGCACCAGTCACCTAGTTTGAAAATCGACAACATTTCAGCTACCTTGATGGACTATTGTCAGCAAAGTCTGATTTCTACAGACTTACCTACTGCAGCTTTAACGGAGCAAAATTGCTCACATGAAGTACTTCCTCTCTCATTTCACCTTTCCCTGTAGTTCAATAATTTGGAACATGACATTTCAGAACTCAATGCTAGATGTGTCAATCAGTGTATTCAATGTTAAGAGACAGCTTGATGTAAAGCACTACACTCAACAGTCTACTCACCTCACATTAAACATCATACTAACGTAATACTTTTGAATTCAAAACAGAACAATAGGAGGCTAAAGGAAACCAAGTGGAAACAAGGCAAACAGTAAACATGTCGTCCCCCACGAATGACGCACTACCCCCTTATTTATTTCACGATGGCGCCGGAGTGGAGGGCTGCAGTTATTAAAAAGCATGTAAAGATACATATATTTTTTGATAGTGGTCTGACTGGTTCTTAATAATATTCTTAATATTGGTCTTGTTAGTCAAGTAATTCCTAACTAAGCTATTTTGTTTGTTTTTACATTATGCTTCTGCTATTATGTTATTCTCATCTTACTGTTCAATTTTTTTTAGGTATTTTTTTTCTGAACTGCATTGTTGGTTAAGCGCTCGTAAGTAAGAATTTCACTAAGGTCTACAACTGTTGTATTCGGCGCAATTGACAAATAACATTTGATTTGGGCAAGTTGAGATATTGCGTGTGACTAAGACATTTCAGTCAATTGCCATAGCTCCCGCCTTGGGCCAATCAGTGTAATTTTGTAAATGTTGGATCTCTATGACAAGATGAATCATTCACCTAAGCTTTGTCAAAATCAGCCCAGTGCTCTCAGAGATCTTGTTTTACTAACGTACAAACAAACATACCAACAGACGTACAGAGTCCCCACCCAAATTTCATTGTGGGGGACGTCAAACCCGTACCATGTTTGTTCAGATAGACGTTATAACTGATTAAGAAACTGTTTCAGAATTTAGAAAACATTTGTTGCCTGAAATGTTTTGTAAATTAGTTGGTCAAAATAGAAATGTATAGCTCTCAAACATTCCTCATATAGCAAGAATAGTTATTTAGGGACATTGTGTCACTTACGTACAATGATATGCAGGCCTCAGTGTTAAGGATGACTATAGAAGATCTTGATGGAAGAAAACTGAAAAGTTGTTTAACGTTAAAGATGCTTCCGCGAAATACGTGTCTCTGGAGTGGAGAAGCCATCTCTCTTATATAGCAGCAAATTCCCCTCATGCAAATAAAGTGTGTGTCAGCAGTTTTCTATTGAAATTGACACAAACCCTTTGACCCTGAATAAGACATTGTATTGTGCTAATCCTGACAAACGTGTATCAACAGTTTCAACAACTCTTGGTGCCACTTCCTCTTCTTGATATTTGAGCCAGAGAGCATATCGGCGGTTTCCAGTCACTAACAAAAAAAAATCACTAATAATATGCAACATCACCTTTCTCTGTAGTTTTGTTCGTCAAAACATCCTATATGTTTAAAGTCTATGTGGTGGAAAATGTCTAATACTGAAGACATAGCAGTGAATTGTACAAGCTGTAATGCATCCTCTGTTCTGTTTATCATGGTTCATGCAGGTGACTGGATAAACACACAAAGGGACACAGTCATAGCCTCCCCCTCAAATCAAATCAAATCAAATGTATTTGTCACATACACATGGTTGGCAGATGTTAATGTGAGTGTAGCGAAATGCTTGTGCTTCTAGTTCCGACAATGCAGTAATAACCAACGAGTAATCTAACCTAACAATTCCAAAACTACTACCTTATACACACAAGTGTAAAGGGATAAAGAATATGTACATAAATATATATGAATGAGTGATGGTACAGAACGCCATAGGCAAGATACAGTAGATGGTATCGAGTACAGTATATACATATGAGATGAGTAAAGTGACATAGTTTAAAGTGGCTAGTGATACATGTATTACATAAAGATGCAGTAGATGATAGAGTGCAGTATATACATATACATATGAGATGAATAATGTAGGGTATGTAAACATTATATTACATTATGTAAGTAGCATTATTTAAAGTGGCTAGTGATATATTTTACATCAATTTCCTTCAATTCCCATTATTAAAGTGGCTGGAGTTGAGTCAGTGTGTTGGCAGCAGCCACTCAATGTTAGTGGGGCGGCCCGTCAGGAAGTCCAGTACCCAGTTGCACAGGATGGGGTCGAGACCCAGGGTCTCGAGCTTGATGACGAGCTTGGAGGGCACTATGGTGTTGAATGCCGAGCTGTAGTCAATGAACAGCATTCTCACATAGGTATTCCTCTTGTCCAGATGGGTTAGGGCAGTGTGCAGTGTGGTTGAGATTGCATCGTCTGTGGACCTATTTGGGCGGTAAGCAAATTGGAGTGGGTCTAGGGTGTCAGGTAGGGTGGAGGTGATATGGTCCTTGACTAGTCTCTCAAAGCACTTCATGATGACGGAAGTGAGTGCTACGGGGCGGCAGTCGTTTAGCTCAGTTACCTTAGCTTTCTTGGAAACAGGAACAATGGTGGCCCTCTTGAAGCATGTGAGAACAGCAGACTGGTATAGGGATTGATTGAATATGTCCGTAAACACACCGGCCAGCTGGTCTGCGCATGCTCTGAGGGCGCGGCTGGGGATGCCATCTGGGCCTGCAGCCTTGCGAGGGTTAACACGTTTAAATGTTTTACTCACATCGGCTGCAGTGAAGGAGAGACCGCATGTTTTCGTTGCAGGCCGTGTCAGTGGCACTGTATTGTCCTCAAAGCGGGCAAAAAAGTTATTTAGTCTGCCTGGGAGCAAGACATCCTGGTCTGTGACTGGGCTGGTTTTCTTTTTGTAATCCGTGATTGACTGTAGACCCTGCCACATACTTCTTGTGTCTCAGCTGTTGAATTGCGACTCTACTTTGTCTCTATATTGACGCTTAGCTTGTTTGATTGCCTTGCGGAGGGAATAGTTACACTGTTTGTATTCGGTCATGTTTCCAGTCACCTTGCAGTGGTTCGCCGCTTTCAGTTTCACGCGAATGCTGCCATCAATCCACGGTTTCTGGTTTGGAATGTTTTAATCGTTGCTATGGGAACGACATCTTCAATGCACGTTCTAATGAACTCGCACACCGAATCGGCGTATTCGTCAATGCTGTTGTTCGTCGCAATGTGGAACATATCCCAGTCCACGTGATGGAAGCAGTCTTGGAGCTTGAAATCAGATTGGTCGGACCAGCTTTGAACAGACCTCAGCGCGGGAGCTTCTTGTTTTAGCTTCTGTCTGTAGGCAGGGAGCAACAAAATGGAGTCATGGTCAGCTTTTCCGAAAGGAGGGCGGGGGAGGGCCTTATATGCGTCGCGGAAGTTAGAATAGCAATGATCCAAGGTTTTACCAGCCCTGGTTGCGCAATCGATATGCTGATACAATTTAGGGAGTCTTGTTATCAGATTAGCCTTGTTTAAATCCCCAGCTACAATGAATACAGCCTCAGGATATGTGGTTTCCAGTTTGCAAAGAGTCAAATTAAGTTCGTTCAGAGCCATCGATGTGTCTGCTTGGGGGGGGAATATATATATACGGCTGTGATTATAATCGAAGATAATTGGTAGAATGCCCAGTATATGTTCTGGAAGTTAAGATATGAGACCTTGCTCAATTTATTTGGGAACTGAGCCCTCATGATAACAGCCAGTCGTATGCAAAAACCAACCCATAAATGCCTACATTTCTAAAAAAACGTTTTGCTTTGCCCCTTCAGAGCTTCAGTAGACCTATACCAAGGTGTGTGAACCTCTCCGTACATTAAACAAATAATGATCGCTTCATTTGCTTTGCGTTTCTGAGTCCTTAGTAGTACATTTCCACTCCAATTATGGCGTCACAAACTTATGGTTGATTTCTCCGTGGTCCAACAGCGAAGGTCTGGCTTGGAACACCAGAGGTTAACTTCTTGTAACTATGGGGGCGCTATTTCATTATTGGATAAAAAAAAACGTTCCCGTTTTAAGCGCAATATTTTGTCGCGAAAAGATGCTTGACTATGCATATAATTGACAGCTTTGGAAAGAAAACACTCTGACGTTTCCAAATCTGCAAAGATATTGTCTGTGAGTGCCAAAGACACACTGGTTGATTCTTATTTATAAAAACCTATTAGGCCTCACTCCCCCCTATCTGAGATGTCTACTGCAGCCGTCATCCTTCACATGCAACACCCATGCTGCCAGTAACATTATGTTAAATGTCCCCAAAGCACACACATCCTTGGGTCGCTTGTCTTTTCAGTTCGCTGCAGCTAGTGACTGGAACGAGCTGCAACAAACACTCAAACTGAACAGTTTTATCTCAATCTCTTCATTCAAAGACTTATCATCATCAATCATGGACACTCTTATCAGACAGTTGTGGCTGCTTTGCATGATGTGTTGCTCTCTCTACCTTCTTGCCCTTTGTGCTGTTGTCTGTGTCCAATAATCTTTGTACCATGTTTTGTGCTGCCACCATGTTGTGCTGCTGCCATGTTGTGTTGCTACCATGTTGTTGTCATGTTGTGTTGCTACCATGTTGTTGTCATGTTGTGTTGCTGCCATGCTATGTTGTTGTCTTAGGTCTCTCTTTATGCTGTGTTGTGGTGTCTCTCTTGTTGTGATGTGTGTTTTGTCCTATATTTTAATTTAATTGATTTATATTTTTAATCCCTGCCCCCGCAGGAGGGCTATTGCCTTTTGGTCATTGTAAATATGAATTTGTTCTTAAATGACTTGCCTAGTTAACTAAAGGTTAAATAAAATTAAATAAACATTTTAAGACCATGAATTAACAGGGTTAAAAAGTGAATATTATGTAAACACGTAACATACATTACGTTAACACTGAATGTGTGTCTGTGCATATACATGTATGATCGTGTCTGCCTGGTGTGTGTGTGTGTGTGTGTGTCCGTTTGTGCGTGTGTGTGAGGTGGAGACTGCGTGTGTGTGTGGGTGGGTGGGGGGGGGGAGAGCACTCCTCTGCCTACTTCCTCCTCTTCAATCTACCCACTAGTAACACTTAAATACACCTCCTGGGAGGAATGTGGCTGAGAATGGAGTCATCATTACAATACATTTATAACAGTGTTTATCTTTGATGTTATCACTTAGGTAATAGGCAGTCATAACACTTAGGTAATAGGCAGTCATAACACTTAGGTAATAGGCAGTCATAACACTTAGGTAATAGTATATATGTATATATGTATTTATACCTGCGTTTTCTGTTTTTCTGTTGCCAGTTCGTTTTGTATTGTCAGGTCGTCCCGGCGTGTTTACAGTTTTTCCCTGCTCTCTAGTTTTTTGTTTCTAGCTTTTCCAGTTCTAACGTTTCTGCCTGCCCTGACCCTGAGCCTGCCTGTCGTCCAGTACTTGTTGGACTCTGATCTGGTTACGAACCTCTGCCTGTCCTCAAACTTCCTTTTGCCTGCTCCCCTTATTATAATAGATTATCTGAGAACTGAACCATCCGCCTCCTGTGTCTGCATCTGGATCATATCCTGACTCATGATAGGATATTCATTTAATATACACTGCACGTTTGTTATAGTAGATAAGAATAGAGTATAATATAATACCATAGCCATTAGCTATTACAATAGCGTTTTCGTTTTTCATTTTAGCTAAAATAGTGCCATAGTGTTTAAATGAATTTACAAAGTGAAAAAAGTTAGGTTTAGATTTTAGACCATTTTCATTTATGAAATGAACCTATTATTAGTATTAGTAGTTGAATTAAATATACTTTATCGATGTCAGAATTTCTGAAATTAATAATTATATCAAAACCACAACCTGTCCTGTTTTATTTGTAACTAAGTTCTGTATGTCAAATCCCCAAAATTCGACCTTAAATACAGGTGAAAAAAAACAAATATAAAATTGTCTGCTTCTGTCACGTTCGTCGTATACATAATGAGCGGACCAAGGCGCAGCGTGAGTAGAGTTCCACATATTTATTAAAGTGAACCTTCAAAAAACAACAAAGAATAAACTAATTTAAAGTTCGTAGCTCACATAGCACTAAACCAAAACAATATCCCACAAAAGTAGGTGGGAAAAGGACCACACTAAGTATGATCCCCAATTAGAGGCAACGATCATCAGCTGCCTCCAATTGGGAACCATACTCACACCAACATAGAATTTCAAGACTAGAACACCCCCTCATCACGCTCTGACCTATTGCACCATAGAGAACCCCAAGGGCTCTCTATGGTCAGGGCGTGACACCTTCTCCATTCCACAGAAATCCCAATTATAGTCAATATTCAGCTTGAATCTTTCCAAAACATGTTTCACAGGATAAATTCTATGTAACGTTTTAAATGAAACTTATGGATACAATATTGTTCAGAATTGTTCACGCTTGCCCCCATTGTATATCACCATATATTACTCATCATTAAATATATCAATTCCAAAATAAGTTACCTGGTCTTCAATTGGGATACCATATACTTCCTGTAAAACACAGTCCTTGAATGAAAATAAGACTGACTTATCGATATTCATTTTCAAACCTGAAACCAAGGAAAAGTCTTCAATACAGGAAAATGCTGTAGAAACCTCATTACTGTCTTTCAAAAATATGGTGGTGTCATCAGCCAGTTGACTTCGTTTAAATTCCTTGCCAAGTGCTGAAAAAGCTTTCTTGATATAAACAGCTATAACTTGAGTAACCAATAAAAAATATAAAAAATGACTAATTCGGCAGCCCTGCCTAATGTCCTGCCCAATATCAAATCTTTGCAATATCCCATGAGCAAATGCATAAAACCAGATTGTTCTTCATCAATTACTGTATATTATGTAAGCCTTGTTTGAACCTCATAGCAAATACAAGGACAAATAACTTTCCACCATTATTCAACA
The DNA here is from genome assembly GCF_013265735.2 of Oncorhynchus mykiss. Lineage (NCBI taxonomy): Eukaryota > Metazoa > Chordata > Actinopteri > Salmoniformes > Salmonidae > Oncorhynchus > Oncorhynchus mykiss. Next base: position 72,168,591 of record NC_048580.1, on the reverse strand, counting down.
GGCTAATGGGCCTCCAGTTGTTTATATAAAGTCATCATCACTCTGGGACTGCTCAAAGATGAGATCGGTAGCTCTCAGATTGCATCTTTGACCCGCTCACATTAAACGATGGTCGGTGACGGCCGCATGCACCGAGTAGGGCAATGACGTAGGATTTTGTCTCCAATCTGAAAAAACTTCTCTGGGACAGCTACATCGTGTCCAAAAATGTCTAGTGTACATCTGGCTTTAAACATGAAGAGAACATCTTGACAGGATGTACAGCGCCTTCAGAAAGAATTCACACTCCCCTTTACTTTTTCCACATTTTCTTATGTTATAGCCTGAATTTAAAATAGATTACATTGAGATTTGGTGTTACTGATCTCCACACAATACCCCATAATGTCAAACTGAAATGTCTTGAGCCAGTATGTGTTCAATCCCTTTACTATGGCAAACCTAAATAAGTTCAGGAGTAAAAATGTGCTAAACAAATCGCATAATAAATTGTATTGACTCATTCTGTGTTAAATGATAACGGTTAACATGATTTTTTAAATTTACTACCCCATCTCTGTATCCCACAATAACATTTATCTGTCGAGTAGTGAATTTCAAGCGAAGATTCAATCATAAAGACCAGGGAAGTTTTCCAGTGTCTCTTAAAGAAGGGCACTGATTGGTAGATGTGTAAAAAATAAAAAAAATCAGACACTGAATATCCTTTTAAGCATGATGAAGTTATTAATGAGGCTTTGGATGGTGTATCAATACACCCAGTCACTACAAAGATACAGTACTTCCTACCTCAGTTTCTGGAGAGGAACGAAACCGCTCAGGGATTTCACCATGAGGCCAATGGTGACTTTAAAACAGTTACAGAGTTTAATGGTTGTGATATGAGAAAACTGAGGATGGATCAACAACATTGTAGTTACTCCACAATACCAAAATAAATGACAGAGTGAAAAGAAGGAAACCTGTACAGAATAAACATATTCCAAAGATGCATCATGTTTGCAACAAGGTTTTAAAGTGATACTGCAAAAAATGTGGCAAAGAAACTAACTTTTTGTCCTGAATACTAAGCATTATGTTTGGGTCAAATCCAACACAACACATCACTGAGTACCCCTTTACATATTTTCAATCATGGTGGTGGCTGCATCATGTTATGTGTATGCTTGTCATCGGCAAGGACTAGGGAGTGATGGTAGGTTTTGAATACAAATTCACGGAATAAGCACATGCAAAATCCTAGAGGAAAACCTGGTTCAGTCTGCTTTCCAACAGACCCTGGGAGATGGATTCACCTTTCAAGAGGACAATAACCTAAAACAAAAGGCCAAATCTATACTGGAGTTGCTTACCAAGACGACATTGCATGTTGAGTGTCCTAGTTACAGTTGAGACTTAAATTATCTTGAAAATCTATGGCAAGACTTGAAAATGACTGTCTAGCAATAATCAACAATCAACTTGACAGAGCTTGAAGAATGTTAAAAATAATAAGGGGAAATTATTGTACAATCCAGGTGTGCAAAGCTCTTAGAGACTTACCCAAAAAGACTCACAGCTGTAATTGCCGCCAAAGGTGCTTCTACAAAGTATTGACGCAGGGGTGTGAATACTTCTGTAAATAGATATTTCTGTATTTCATTTTCAATAAATGTGCTGTTAATGCCTACAAACATGTTTTCTCTTTGTCATTATGGAGTACTGTCTGTAGATGGGTGAACAAATTCCGTTAATAATGCCTTTTGTCTTCAGGCTGTAACACAACAAAATGTGGAAAAACTCATTGAGTATTAGTCAATGCTGAAGGCAGGTCATTATGGTCATTAAATGTTGTTTCCTTGTTTACTACTGATATGCTGACACTAATTTGTTTCAGATATGCCATGTAACATGGCATGTGAAGGTCAAACACATTCCAGATTATGGAGACCCGTGTATGTATTTATTGTACCTTTATTTAACCAGCAAGTCAGTTAAGAACACGTTCTTATTTTCAATGACAGCCAAGGAACACTGGGTTAACTGCCTTGTTGAGGCTGCAGAACAACAGATTTTGACCTTGTCAGCTACAGAGACTCGTTCTTGCAACCTTGTGGTTACAAGTCCAATGCTCTAACCACTAGGCTATCTGCCACATACGTCTGCCCTATCTGAATATCTCATGGGTGTGGCAGACTTATAAGAAGGAAATGTGACATCTTCGTGGGAAACTGACCAGAGAAGTCCCTAAAGAGGCTACTCTGCTTCATAGAGTCCTTGGTAGACTTTTCAATGACATCATGTGAATGTGAAAAAAACTGAGGCTGTGATCCATATAGTTGTGATTTTGAAACACAAATCACACACACCATACACATACACAATCGCTCTCTGGGTCACTGTGATCACACTGTTCTTCAACTGGTCGTTCAGTAGTGTTTCCTTTGAATTAAACGTTGCACACTATTCTGTCAAACTGGATATTTCCCTGGCAACATAATGCACAGAATGGTAGGTGATATTCAAGTAAAGGTCACAGAGATGAAGAGGAAGGGGGGAGTTACTTACCTTCCAAGTAAGATACGTGGACAAACATGTTTTTCTTGTTGCAGGACAACAGTATCTTGTTACATTCGATAGTACCGGTAAAAAAGTATATATATTGAACATTTGTTTGTGGTGGAGGCAAACACACATTCAGGGGCACATTTACTGTAGTGTTTACTGTAGTGTTTACTGTATACTGAAACTTTGATAGTATTGTGATACCATAGTTTGACAAAATGTTCAACATGAGATTTTTATCAGGTTCAGCAAGGTTGGAGCTGGTTTCAGTGACTGCACACTGTGTTCTGGGTAAAACGTGTGTCCTTTGTGTGTGCCAATTATGGTACTGTGATACTACTGAAGTTTCTGTTTAACACTTCAGGAAACAAAAGTGTGTGGTGGAGACTCAATGTATACAATAACTTAGTGTTGGTTGAATTAAACTACGATACCTTGGTGCTGCAATCTCTCTCTCTCTCTCTCTCTCTCTCTCGCTCTCTCTCTCTCTCTCTCTCTCTCTCGCTCTCTCTCTCTCTCTCTCGCTCTCTCTCTCTCTCTCTCTCTCTCAGCCTGTAGCCATTAGTCCAACAATGTTGATAGACATTATTGTGATTTTTTGATAATTATTATTATTTATTTTTTTTCATCACCAATAGGAAAGACAATTGAAATGAATTCTTTAGGCTCTAATCTATGGATTTCACATGACTGGGAGTGTTGGTCCCAGATACATAAAACAATGGTACGGTCGTGGATCTGGTGTGACCACCATTTGATCTATGCAATGTGACACGTTTCCTCCGCATAGCGTTGATCGCCTGTTTATTGTGGCCTGTCGACCCAGAGCATCCCAAACATGCTCAATTGGTGACATGTCTGCTGAGTATACAGGCCATGGGTAAACTGGGACATTTTCAGCTTCCAGGAATTGTGTACAGACCCTTGCAACAGGCAGTGCATAATCTTGCTGAAACATCAGGTGATGGAGGTGGATGAATGGCACGACAATGGGCCTCTGGATATCATCACGGTATCTCTGTGCATTCAAATTACCCTTGATAAAATGCAATTGTGTTAGTTGTCCGTAGCTTATACCTGCACATACCATAACCCCACCACCACCATGGGACACTCTATTTACAATGTTAACATCAGCAAACCGCTCACCCATACACATGGTCTGCAGTTGTGAGGCCGGTTGGACGTACTGCCAAATTCTCTAAAAAACACGTCATTCTCTGGCAACAGCTCTGGTGGACATTCCTGTAGTCATCATGCCAATTGCACGCTCCCTCAAAACTTGAGAAATCTTTGGCATTTTGTTGTGTGTAAAAACTGCACATTTTAGAGTGGCTTTTTATTGTCCCCAGCACAAGGTGCACCTATGTAATGATCATACTGTTTAATCAGCTTCTTGATATGCCACACCTGTCAGGTGGATGGATTATCTTGGCAAAGGATACATTCTTACTGACAGGGATGTAAACAAACTCGTGCACAAAATTCGAGAGAAATATGTTTTTTTGTGCATATGGAACATTTCTGGGATATTTTATTTCAGTACAAAAGCTGAAGAACATACGCACATCCAGGTATACTTTCCGCAAGTGCTGGAGTTGAAGGCAAACTCGTGGAAAACAGAAAGGAAAACACTGCTGCTTATGCTCCCAGGTGATATTTATTTACAACAACGTTATCACCTGGGAGCATGAGCAGCAGTGTGCGGCATTTTCCTTTCTGTTTTCCATCTTTTATTTCAGCTCATGAAACATGGAACCAACATTTTACGTATTGCATTTATATTTTTGTTCAGTGTATTCCCACAGGTGCTCCAGTGTCAAAACGTCATTTCACTCATCCCAACCGTTTTACATTTGGATGTGTTGAGTGATTATTGCATATTAATTTAAACAGTCTTTCACTTCATTTAGAGATTCCCAATTCATATCTACAGAGAGTTACTAGTATTAGTAAATGCACTGAACATGCTCATCAGTTGATACATAGTTGAATGTGGAGTAGATCATCGGTAGACACCCACTAAGCTCAACTTGTGTTTCACTTTATTTGGAGAGATCCAAATCATGTCTACACATAGTTAGTAGACTTACAACAAATAAACTGATAAATTGAAACTGAGATGCTGCTGATATTCTCCACAATTTCTAATCCAATATTTACATGTCTTTTGGGAAAGGGGGAGGGTTTAAGTTGTGCAGTATTTAGCAATTATAATAAGAGTCTGTTATTAGCAGTTGTGATGTGTGAGTAGCATGAATGTGAGTGACTGCATGTGTGCTAACAAACACATTGGATGATTCTTATATTAAATAATAAATTAATCATGATAAACAATTCTTAAGAAAGAGAACAACTCTGTCAGGACCCGGTTACAAACTCGGGTCTCCGGTGTGAGAAACAGTCACTTAGTAAACTGAGCCACTAATATTCGGCAGAACCCAGAAGATGAGGCAGACACAGCAGTACTAGAGACGGTGATTTATATATATATATATTTTTTTTTTTAATTTTTATCCCTTTTTCTCCCCAATTTCGTGGTGTCCAATTGTTGTAGTAGCTACTATCTTGTCTCATCGCTACAACTCCCGTACGGGCTCGGGAGAGACGAAGGTTGAAAGTCATGCGTCCTCCGATACACAACCCAACCAGCCGCACTGCTTCTTAACACAGTGCGCATCCAACCCGGAAGCCAGCCGCACCAATGTGTCGGAGGCTACACCGTGCACCTGGCAACCTTGGTTAGCCTTGGTTAGCGCGCACTGCGCCCGGCCCGCCACAGGAGTCGCTGGTGCGCGATGAGACAAGGACATCCCCACTGACCAAGCCCTCCCTAACCCGGACGACGCTAGGCCAATTGTGCGTAGAGACGGTGATTTAATAAAGAAAAAAGGAAAAGATCTTCAGGCAAAAATATAAATCCACAACGTCAAAAGTAATTCCAAGATAAAAAAAATGTATATCCTCCAAGACACAAGGAAAATCCACAAAGTGGTAAGAACAGCAGGGAAAAAACAAACCTCAAAAGAATAATAAAAAAAATAAACAAGAACAAAACCAGAGTACCTCAAGTTCACAGCATGGCTGGGGCTGGATGCTAACATACAAACACAGAACAAAGAACTGAGGAAAACTAAGGGTTTAAATACAATCAAGGGAAACGAGGCACAGGTGCAAATAATAACTGGAAACAAGGGAAAACAAAAGGGTCAACAAGCACAATGGGGGCAGCTAGTGACCAAAACCGGAACAACCCTGGCCAAATCCTGACGAACTCAACTTAATGATAATTTTAATATTTGTGAATTTTATGAATAGTATATCCAATGGAAGTTGAATAAACTTAACTGGGGATATGTCAAAAGGTTACTGACACACAAGGCAAATAGTTTAATATTCATGAAATTAAGTTACAGTTACATACAATTTTTTTAAATGGTAAATGGGGGTCTAACTGTATAACAAAACATTTTGTAATGAATGTTGTTCAATAATTCACACAAAACATGTGTTAACATGTCATTGGACACAAAAGGCACCGGATTGTGGGAATGACCCACCTGTTGTTATACCCTCTGCTGAGACAGAAATAAAGAGCTGAGTCAACATGGTTCAATTAGAATCACTCAAAGAAGATAATAAATAACAGAAAGTGCTGAGTCAACATGGTTCAATTAGAATCACTCAAAGAAGATAATAATAACAGAAAGTGCTGAGTCAACATGGTTAAATTAGAATCACTCAAAGAAGATCATAATAACAGAAAGTGCTGAGTCAACATGGTTCAATTAGAATCACTCAAAGAAGATCATAATAACAGAAAGTGCTGAGTCAACATGGTTCAATTAGAATCACTCAAAGAAGATCATAATAACAGAAAGTGCTGAGTCAACATGGTTCAATTAGAATCACTCAAAGAAGATCATAATAACAGAAAAGGCACACATAGATTTAGTAATGGTGTCACATTCTATCACTGTGCACACTATTCATGATGTCATGCGATCACTCCTTTGTGGATACCCTCACTGAATTTCAGTCACACTAGTGTAGATGCCGTTGGATAGGAAGACCAGCTGGCTGCCATTCATGCAGGTGACATTCACTGTGGCCCTGTAGTCGAGGTCGATATTTGCTCTCCCCACTCTCAACATCCATGGTCGTCCCTGGCGGGATCTTCAGGTTGATGCTATCTGATTCTGTTATGTTCTCTGTCTCCTGCAGGCTGGTGGATTGCTCCACTCCCACGGTCAAGCTGAACCCTGATGTCACCTCGACCAGATCCGGGATCCCTGCTTTGACCGACAAACTCAAGGTGGATTCTATCTTGTTGCTGACGGACCAGGAGGAAGTATTGGTCAGTGTCTTGCTGTATGTAATGGACTCTTCTTGAACCAAGGAAGTGTCGTTGTGGTGAGACATGGACTTCACATATTCTGGGGTCACCTAAAATCAACACACACACAAAGATACAAATTGTTCAGACAAGACAAAGACAATTTAAGAACTAATCATCAGTGAGGAACTGATCAATTGATTTTTAGAAAGCTAACAATATAATCTAATGTGTGTGTATGTGTGTGTGACTGTCCTAGAAATTAGATGCCTGATGAATGTCAACCCCCATATTGGATTATACGTTTTAAAGTGGACAGCCCCCTTAATGTTAGAGCATCGGTAGAGTTTTCCTGAGTCGTCTACACACACCTGGGGTTTGAAGAGGAACAGGGTGGGATACTTCATGTCGGTCAGCACGGACGACTTGATGATGTTGATGAAGAGGAAGCCCATGCAGTCGATGTCCGAGCCAGACCTGCCCTCCAGCCCCAGGCAGATTCCGGACACCACATCTATGGTGTACTCAGTCTTCAGTGGCCAGCTGGTCATTTAAAAAAAAACTGCCGGTTCTTACTCATGGTGAACTTGCCGGCACCCAGACGTGTGCCGACGCCGTTACCCCATTGAGACAGCTTGGTGATGTGCTCCCTCTGAGGTCAAACTCAAACTCATTGAAAGTGTGTGAATTTCCAAAGGTCTCAACGCGCCCGTCGGTAAGCTCCGCCCGCACAGCTTTGACCTGCCAGCCTTCCACCGCCACTCTGATCTTCTTGAGGGTGGCACCGTTTTTCATGCCGTGGAATTCAAAGGAACTGCCTCCTCCACCACCGATCAACTGCAGTGTGGTTGCCATGTTGAGAGTTTGAGTGTGCGTCAAGTAAACTGAAATGCAAATTTGTACAGATAAATTTAAGAAACCTCCAACTCAAACTCAGGTCTGATTCAGACATTCAAAGCACCAAAAAGCACCTCACTCTTTTGTTTGGGTTACACCCCTGTGTTTCTGTATACGTGTTTGTTTTGGGCTTCGTCCCCATGCCTTTTCACAACATGTTGTATATTTTGGGTGGAGTATTAAACCCCCCAATTACGAATTCCTGCGCCTGTCTCCAATCATTTATACAACAGGTCACATATCAACATTTAGACAGCATAATAAACATATTGCATAACAAATAATGATCACACATTTATCATCCATAGAGATGCACTATAAGTGTTACTTCCTGATCTCACTGAATCTGGTTCTAATTCTCCAGTCCCCCTCTTCCTGGCTCCTCTCCAGCTAATGTCATCTGGCTCAGTGCAGCTCACAGTGTAAAAGGTAAAGGTCACATGTTTCATTAGTGGTTGGAGGATAAGCTTCTATCTGTGTTTTGCCCTGGGGCTGCCGCAGGGGCACAGAGAAGAAGCATTGCCTGAGTTCCAAAATAGCACCCTACTCCATATATGGTGCAAAAGGCCTTGGTAAAAAGTAATGCACTAAATAGGGAATAGGGTGCCATCTGGGAGGATGCCATAGAGAGTTGTGAACCTGCTGGTGCTGCAGTGACAGACAGATCCACATCTCTGTAATGTAGCAGACCTGGGTTCAAATAGTATTGCATTTCTTTCAGGTTCATTACATACATAAATCAAATAAATTACAATAAAATGGCGCCGGAAGAAATGGCAGCAGTTTTACGGGCGCCCAACCAATTGTGCTATTATGTGGGGGTTTTTCACGTTATTTGTAACTTATTTTGTTCATAATGTTTCTGCAACCGATCACTCACCTCGGATTAGACAAAGATCTTCTGGATATCAGGACAGTGATCACTCACCTCGGATTAGACAAAGAGCTTCTGGATATCAGGACAGCGATCACTCACCTCGGATTAGACAAAGAGCTTCTGGATATCAGGACAGTGATCACTCACCTCGGATTAGACAAAGAGCTTCTGGATATCAGGACAGCGATCACTCACCTTGGATTAGACAAAGAGCTTCTGGATATCAGGACAGCGATCACTCACCTCGGATTAGACAAAGAGCTTCTGGATATCAGGACAGCGATCACTCACCTCAGATTAGACAAAGAGCTTCTGGATATCAGGACAGCGATCCCTCACCTTGGATTAGATGAAGATTTTTTCTTCAACAAGCAAGATGCACAGGACATTCTCCAAACACCCGACAGGGCCAACATCCCCGTTATTTGCAAGAGGAAGCGACGCAGGTACAGAGGACAAAGAGCCGGATGCCTGGTCAGCACCCAGAAAAGGCGAGTGGGAAAGCTACCATTACCATCAATACTACTCGCCAACGTGCAATCATTGTACAATATATTAGACGAGGTACGATCACGAATATCCTACCAACGGGACATCAAAAACTGTAATATTCTATGTTTCACGGAATCGTGACTGAATGACAACATGGATATTCAGCTAGCGGGATATACGCTGCACCGGCAAGATAGAACAGCACACTCCGTAAGACGAGGGGGGGGGGGGGGGGGGTCTGTGCATATTTGTAAACAACAGCTGGTGCACGAAATCTAAGTAAGCCTCTAGATTTTGCTCGCCTGAAGTAGAGTATATTGTTATAAATTGCATGCCACTACTTGCCTAGAGAGTTTTCAGCTATACTTTCGTGGCTGTTTATTTACCACCACAGACAGATGCTGGCACTAAGACCGCACTCAGTCAGCTGTATAAGGAAATAAGCAAACTCACCCAGAGGCGGAGCTCCTAGTGGCCGGAAACTTTAATGCAGGGAAACTTTTATCAGTTCTACCAAATTTCCATCAACATGGTAAATGTGCATCCAGAGGGAAAAAAATTCTAGATCACCTGTACTCTACACACAGAGATGCGTAAAAAGCTCTCCCTTGCCCTCCATTTGGTAAATCCGACCACAACGCTATCCTCCTGATTCCTGCTTACAAGCAAAAATTAAAGCAGGAAGCACCAGTGACTCGGTCTATAAAAAAGTGGTCAGATGAAGCAGATGCTAAACTGCAGGACTGTTTTGCTATCACAGACTGGAGCATGTTCCGGGATTTTTCCGATGGCATTGAGGAGTACACCACATCAGCCACTGGCTTTATCAATAAGTGCATTGAGAACATCGTACCCACAGTGACTGTATGTACATACCCCAACCAGAAGCCATGGATTACAGGCAACATCCGCACTGAACTAAAGGATAGAGCTGACACTTTCAAGGTGCGGGACTCTAACCCGGAAGCTTACAAGAAATTCTGCTATTCTGCTAAATTCTGCTACGCCCCCATTCTCATCGATGGGGCTGTAGTTGAGCATGTTGAGAGCTTCAAGTTCCTTGGTATCCACATTAACAACAAACTAGAATGGTCCAAACACACCAAGACAGTTGTGAAGAGGGCACGACAAAGCCTATTCCTCCTCAGGAAACTAAAAAGATTTGGCATGGGTCCTGAGATCCTCAAACGTTTCTACAGCTGCAACATCGAGAGCATGGTTGCATGGTTGCATCACTGCCTGGTACGGCAATTGCACAGCTTCTGACCGCTAGGCACTACAGAGGGTAGTGCGTATGGCCCAGTACATCACTGGGGCTAAGCTGCCTGCCGTCCAGGACCTCTACACCAGGCGTTGTCAGAGGAAGGCCCTAAAAATGGTCAAAGTCCCCAGCCACCCCAGTCATAGACTGTTCTCACTACTACCGCATGGCAAGCAGTATCGGAGTGCCAAGTCTAGGGCAAAAAGACTTCTCAACTGTTTTTACCCCCAAGTCATAAGACTCCTGAACAGGTAATCAAATGGCTATCCGGACTATTTGCATTGTGTGCCCCCCCCCAACCCCTCTTTTTATGCTGCTGCAACTCTCTGTTTATCATATACACTGCTCAAAAAAATAAAGGGAACACTTAAACAACACAATGTAACTCCAAGTCAATCACACTTCTGTGAAATCAAACTGTCCACTTAGGAAGCAACACTGATTGACAATAAATTTCACATGCTGTTGTGCAAATGGAATAGACAACAGGTGGAAATTATAGGCAATTAGCAAGACACCCCCAATAAAGGAGTGGTTCTGCAAATGTTTTGGTCACTTTTGAATGCTGGCGGTGCTTTCACTCTAGTGGTAGCATGAGACGGAGTCTACAACCCACACAAGTGGCTCAGGGAGTGCAGCTCATCCAGGATGGCACATCAATGCGAGCTGTGGCAAGAAGGTTTTCTGTGTCTGTCAGCGTAGTGTCCAGAGCATGGAGGCACTACCAGGAGACAGGCCAGTACATCAGTAGACGTGGAGGAGGCCGTAGGAGGGCAACAACCCAGAAGCAGGACCGCTACCTCCGCCTTTGTGCAAGGAGGAGCACTGCCAGAGCCCTGCAAAATGACCTCCAGCAGGCCACAAATGTGCATGTGTCTGCTCAAACGGTCAGAAACAGACTCCATGAGGGTGGTATGAGGGCCCGACGTCCACAGGTGTAGGCCTACAGCCTAAAACTGTGCAGGACGTTTGGCATTTGCCAGAGAACACCAAGATTGGCAAATTCACCACTGGCGCCCTGTGCTCTTCACAGATGAAAGCAGGTTCACACTGAGCACATGTGACAGACGTGACAGTCTGGAGACGCCGTGGAGAACGTTCAGCTGCCTGCAACATCCTCCAGCATGACCGGTTTGGCGGTGGGTCAGTCATGGTGTGGGGTGGCATTTCTTTGGGGGGCCCTCCATGTGCTCGCCAGAGGTAACCTGACTGCCATTAGGTACCGAGATGAGATCCTCAGACCCCTTGTGAGACCATATGCTGGTGCGGTTGGCCCTGGGTTCCTCCTAATGCAAGACAATTCTAGACCTCATGTGGCTGGAGTGTGTCAGCAGTTCCTGCAAGAGGAAGGCATTGATGCTATGGACTGGCCCGCCCGTTCCCGAGACCTGAATCCAATTGAGCACATCTGGGACATCATGTCTCGCTCCATCCACCAACAGACTGTCCAGGAGTTGGCGGATGCTTTAGTCCAGGTCTGGGAGGAGATCCCTCAGGAGACCATCCACCACCTCATCAGGAGCATGCCCAGGCATTGTAGGGAGGTCATACAGGCACGTGGAGGCCACACACACTACTGAGCCTCATTTTGACTTGTTTTAAGGACATCACATCAAAGTTGGATCAGCCTGGTTTTCCACTTTAATTTTGAGCGTGACTCCAAATCCAGACCTCCATGGGTTGATAAATTTGATTTCCATTGATAATTTTTGTGTGATTTTGTTGTCAGCACATTCAACTATGTAAAGAAAAACGTATTTAATAAGAATATTTCATTCATTCAGATCTAGGATGTGTTATTTTAGTGTTCCCTTTATTTTTTTTAGCAGTGTATGTCACTAAAACTATACATTCATGTGCATACTACCTCAATTGGGCCAACCAACCAGTGCTCCCGCACATTAGCTAACCAGGCTATCTGCATTGTTTTCCACCCACCACCCACCAACCCCTCTTTTACGCTACTGCTACTCTCTGTTCATCATATATGCATAGTCACTTTAACCATATCTACATGTACATACTACCACAATCAGCCGGACTAACCGGTGTCTGTCTGTAGCTTACTTTTAAGCCTCGCCGCTGTATATAGCATGTCTTTTTACTGTTGTTTTATTTCTTTACCTACCTATTGTTCACGTAATACCTTTTTTGCACTATTGGTTAGAACCTGTAAGTAAGCATTTCACTGTAAGGTCTGTTGTATTCGGCGCACGTGACAAATAAACTTTGTTTTGATTTGATACATATACTACATACGTTTTTTTGTGAGAAAATACAAGATATTTGAAAGAAGGTTTACGTATTTATATGGGTCGTGAGATGGAACCCCTTTCTCACCAGGGTTGGTCTAAATTCCAAATAGAGCCGAGAATGACAAATATATTCCAATTCAATTATTGAATTGAAGTAGCAAACACGATACAGAATTTGAATTAAATTAAAGGAAATAGAATTTAATTCAGTGAAATTCAAATGCCTCTTCTATTTTATATAAGGTGTAGTTTATACAAATATACATATTGTACATAACACATCAAACATGTCGTTAATTACAATATAATGTTGTTGAAACAATTGATTTTTCAGGACAAACTCTTAAAGTGAACGTTCAAGGTAAACTAAACCTGTATGAGAATATTCAACATTTTTCTATTTCATTATTCACCAAACAAAATCCTGTATTGATCTAAATTCTTCCCAGAATGCATTAGTTTAATGCTCAAATTGACAGTGAGGCCTTCAAAAAGAAGCAAAACAAATTAAATTGTTGGTGGAAATATAATTGGCTATTCTAAGCAGTAAGGTTAAAAGGGTATGTGAACATTGTTTTCAGAGAAAAGTTATGGAATTTTTTGTATCAAATGAAGAAAAGAAACAACACACCACAGCTTCTGGGGAAACACCAGAACATATTCACTCAATCAGCAATCTACTGCCTCCTTCTGGCCAAGTGTTGTAATTACAAGCTAATGGGGAAACACCCGAATATATTCACTCAAGTATGACTCTACTGCCTCCTACTGGTCAAGTGTTGTAATTACAAGTTTTTGGGAGAATCTTTCCATCGGCACTGGAAACTACAGTATTTGACTGAGTAACTTTGTACAGGAGCCATCAACAGTAATTCAACATTTTAAACTGTATTTAATATTATTTCTCCCTATATTTCAAAACTAGAGTAACACCACTTTTTAAATCAACAGTGACTGTGAGAAGGTAACACATTTTAATCAACAGTAAACTGTGAGAAGTGTTAAAAAGCATATACACAACATGACCAAAAGTATGTGGACACCTGCTAGTCGAACATCTCATTCCAAAATCATGGCCATTAATATGGAGTTGGTGTCCTCTTTGCTGCTATTACAGCCTCCACTCTTATGGGAAGGCTTTACACAAGATGTTGGAACATTGTTGCAGGGACTTGCTTCCATTCAGCCACAAGAGCATTAGTGAGGTTTGACGATTAGGCCAGGCTCACAGTCGGCATTCCAAAAGTGTTCGATGGGAATTGAGGTCAGGGCTCTGTGCAGGCCTGCCAAATTCTTCCACACCGATCTCAACAAACTATTTCTGTATGGACCTTGCTTTGTGCACAGCACAGGGAGCATTGTCATGGTGAAAAAAGGGCCTTCCCCAAACTGTTGCCACAAAGTTGGAAGCACAGAATTGTCTAGAGTGTCATTGTATACCGTTGCTTTAAGATTTCCCTTCACTGGAACTAAGGGGACTAGCCCGAACCATGAAAAACATTCCCAGACCATCATTCCTCCTCCACCAAACTTTACAGTTGGCACTATGCATTTGGTCAGGTGGCGTTCTGATGGCATCCGCCAAACCCAAATTTGTCCGTAGGACTGCCAGATGGTGAAGGGTGATTCATCACTCCAGAGAACGTATTTCGACTGTTCCAGAGTCCAATGGCGGTAAGCTTTACACCACTCCATCCGATGCTTGGCATTGTTCATGGTGATCTTAGGCTTGAGTGTAGATTTCGGCCAAGGAAACCCATTTCATGAAGCTCCCGAAGAACAGTTAGTGTGCTGACGTTGCTTCCAGAGGCAGATTGGAACTCAGTAGTGAATGTTGCAACCGAAGATAAGATGATTTCTTCAGCACTCGGCAGTCCCATACTATGGGCTTGTGTGGCCTACCACTTCGCAGCTGAGCTGTTGTTGCTGCTAGAATTTTCCACTTCACAATAACAGCTCTTGACCACTTGACTAGCAGTGCAGAAATTTGACGAACTGACTTGTTGGAAAGGTGGCATCCTATGACGGTGCCACGTTGAAAGTCACTGAGCTTTTCAGTAAAGACATTCTACTGCCAATGTTTGTCTATGGAGATTGCATGGCTGTGTACTCGATTTTCTACACCTGTAGCTAAAATAACTGGATAACTAAACAACTTTAATCGTTTCATCTGCTTGTCCAGAGGATCTTAAACCCGTTCAGCTCGAGACGCACCAAAGTGTCCACATAGTTTTTAATCTATGGTGGAACGTCGGCTACAGTATGTAGTCTTTTACCAGTGATTCACATTTACAACATGATTCAATCACTGTGGCACATTATGGGAAATTAAATGAATCCATGTAACATGTAGCCTACAACCTAGCCATAACATTGAGTAGGTGAGAGCTGAGTAAATACTGCACCTGTATAAATACCAACCATTAAATGACACAGTGCACTTCAAATGTGCACTTGACTTCAAGTCAACGTAACGGCGTGGTTTCCCGGATAACGATTAAGCCTAGTCCTGGAACAAGGAGCAAGCTCAGTGGAGAATCTCAAACTTGAACATACTTTTCTACTATATACAACTGAAGTGTTTTTTTAAATAGAAAAAACACTACAACAAGAAGAGGCCTGAACCTCTCTGGCACAAGTGGAACGGTAGCGTCCCACCTCGACAAAAGCCAGTGAAATTGCAGGACGCCAAATTCAAAACAACAGAAATACCATAATTAAAATTCCTCAAACATACAAGTATTATACACCATTTTAAAGATAAACTTATTGTAAATCCAACCACAGTGTCCGATTTCAAAAAGGCTTTACTGCGAAGGCACACCATGCGATTATGTTAGGTCAGAGCCTAGTCACAGAAAACCATACAGCCATTTTCCAGCCAAGGAGAGGGCTCACAAAAGTCAGAAATAGCAATTAAATTCATCACTAACCTTTGATGATCTTCATCAGATGGCACTCATAGGACTTCATGTTACACAATACTAGAGGTCGACCGATTATGATTTTTCAACGCCGATACCGATTATTAGAGGACCAAAAAAGCCGATGCCGATTAATCGGCCGATTTAAAAATATATATTTTATTATTTTTTATTTTTTACATTTATATGTAATAATGACAATTACAACAATACTGAATGAACACTTATTTTAACTTAATATAATACATCAATAAAATCAATTTAGCCTCAAATAAACAATGAAACATGTTCAATTTGGTTTAAATAATGCAAAAACAAAGTGTTGGAGAAGAAAGTAAAAGTGCAATATGTGCCATGTAAGAAAGCTAACGTTTAAGTTCCTTGCTCAGAACATGAGAACATATGAAAGCTGGTGGTTCCTTTTATGAGTCTTCAATATTCCCAGGTAAGAAGTTTTAGGTTGTAGTTATTATAGGAATAATTTATATAATTTCTACTATTTCTCTCTATACGATTTGTATTTTGTATACCTTTGACTATTGGATGTTCTTATAGGCACTTTAGTATTGCCAGTGTAACAGTATAGCTCCCATCCCTCTCCTCGCCGCTACCTGGGCTCGAACCAGGAACACATCGACAACAGCCACCCTCAAAGCAGCGTTACCCATGCAGAGCAAGGGGAACAACTACTCCAAGTCTCAGAGCGAGTGACATTTGAAATGCTATTAGCGCGCACCCCGCTAACTAGCTAGCCATTTCACATCGGTTACGCTGCTGCACCTTCTTCACTATGCTCTCTGTGTGGGTGGACCAATTCAGTTTGTCCGTGATATGTACGCCGAGGAACTTAAAACTTACTACCCTCTCCACTACTGTCCCATCGATGTGGATAGGGGGTGCTCCCTCTGCTGTTTCCTGAAGTCCACAATCATCTCCTTTGTTTTGTTGACGTTGAGTGTGAGGTTATTTTCCTGACACCACACTCCGAGGGCCCTCACCTCCTCCCTGTAGGCTGTCTCGTCGTTATTGGTAATCAAGCCTTCCACTGTAGTGTCGTCCGATTGATTGATTGATTGTTTTTTATAAGATAAGTTTAATGCTAGCCAGCAACTTACCTTGGCTTCTTACTGCATTCGTGTAACAGACGGGCTCCTCGTGAGGCAGGTGGTTAGAGCGTTGGACTAGCTACAAGGCAGTTAACCCACCGTTCCTAGGCCATCATTGAAAATAAGAATGCGTTCTTAACTGACTTGCCTACTTAAATAATGGTAATAAAAAAGAAAGAATTGGCGAAATTGGCGTCCAAAATTACAGATTTCCGATTGTTATGAAAACTTGAAATCGGCCCTAATTAATCGGGCATTCCGATTAATCGGTCGACCTCTACACAATACATGTATGTTTTGTTAGATAAAGTTCATACTTATATCCAAAAATCTCCTTTTACATTGGCACGTTATGTTCAGAAATGCATTGTCTCAAACAAACATCCGGTGAAAGTGCAGAGAGCCACATCAAATTACAGAAATACTCATCATAAACATTGATCTACGGTACACGTGTTTAACATACATTTAAAGATAAACTTCTCCTAATGCAACAGCTTGGTCCGATTTCAAAAAGGCTGTACGGCGAAAGAACACTGCGATTATGTTAGGTCAGCGCCTAGCCACAGAAAACCATACAGCCATTTTCCTACCAAAGAGAGGTGTCACACAAGTCAGAAATAGAGTTAAAATGAATCACTTACCTTTGATGATCTTCATCTGATGGCACTCCCAGGTCTCCAAGTTAGACAACAAATGTTAGTTTTGTACGATAAAGTCCATCATACCTCCTTTTTAGACGAAAATTCAAAAAAGTTATATTACAGTTTGTAGAAACATGTCATCAATCTTTAGGATGTTTTTATCATGAATCTTCAATAATATTCCAACCGGACAATTCCTTTGTCTTTAGAAATGAAAAGGAATGGAGCTTGCGCTCACGGCCGTGTGCGTGACTAAATTAATGGCTTTCAGCCAGACCCCTGATTCAAACAGCTCTTATTCTCTCCCCCTTCATAGTAGAAGCCTGAAACAAAGTTCTAAAGACTGTTGACATCTAGTGGAAGCCTTAGGAAGTGCAATATGACCCCATAGACACAGTACATTGGATAGGCAATCACTTGAAAAACTACAAACCTTAGATTTCCCACTTCCTGGTTGGATTTTTCTCAGGTTTTCGCCTGCCATATGAGTTCTGTTATACTCACAGACATCATTCAAACAGTTTTAGAAACGTCAGCGTGTTTTCTATCCAAATCTACTAATAATATGCATATCCTAGCTTCTGGGCCTGAGTAGCAGGCAGTTTAATTTGGGCACGCTTTCATCCAAATTTCCGAATGCTGTCCCCTACCCTAGTGAAGTTTTAAGGAATATGAAAGAAAAAACTTTGATGAGTTAGTTTTCACATTGTCCTGTCTAGCGTTAGCAGCTAAGCTACCTCTCCACAACAGAGTGGACCTGAGAAGCTCTATTCCCTCACTGGAACATATACAAATCAAATCAAAGTGTATTTGTCACGTGCGCCGAATACAACAGGTAGACCTTACAGTGAAAAGCTTACTTACGATCCCTACCCAATTACTTACAGGCTCTAACCAACAGTGCAATTTTTTAGCAAAACATAGGTATTACATAAACAATAGTAAAGAAATAAAAAAAACTGTAGAATGACAGTGAAAATAACAGTAGCGAGGCTCTATTCGGGTGGTACAGGTACAGAGTCAATGTGCGGGGGGCACCGGTTAGTCGGGCTAATTGAGGTAATATGTACATGAATGTACAGTTAAAGTGACTATGCATAGATGAAGAACAGAGAGTAGCAGCAGCATAAGAGAGGGGTTGGCGGGGGGGATGACGGGACACAATGCAAATAGTCAGAGGTAGCCAATGTGCAGCGCCTAACCGCTTAGTCAGGATAATTGAGGTAATATCTACATGAATGTATAGTTAAAGTGACTATATATGATAAACAGAGTGTAGCAGCAGGGTAAAAGAGGTGTTAAATAAGAAAATCTGAGAAAAATAATAGAAAAAAACCTAGGAAATGTAGAAACCTGCAGTTTTGTAGGAGCTTGTGGCGAGACGGATCTATTCGTCACCACCACACCATTTTAACTAATTCAAAATGGGCACTTTTACCATGACATTGAGTCACACAATGCCATGACCCAGATCTCCTGCAGCCACAACGCAGAGTACTAACTACTATACGATCACGGCGAGCTACCAGAGCATGCTTGTAGAGGCTATTCATGCTGGGACAGTGATGTGTATAAGCTGACTAAATGCTGAGTTGGGTAGTTAGCCAGTTCAGCTAATGCTACAGTTTGTAGTTAGATAAAAAATGTAGATGACGCAGTGCGTTTGAACTTATTCAGAAGGATCCCTTTTTGTGTGCTGCAATGCTCTGACACAGATTTTAAACCTGGGTTGCTACAGCCACAGCACAAAGTACTAGCGAGTAGCATACAGTGACATGGACATACTCCTCGCGTTCTATCTCCGTCCTATCTCCTCGCCTCTTTCTCAAAACCCATTATATGAGAAAGCCAGAGGTCGATAGAAAATTACATATTTACCTGATTTGTTTAATATTAATAGTTAGCAATTATTTAATTAACAAACGGTGAGATATTTCTGTTCTGTTTAATTCTGTGTTTCTGTAAACAGATGGTTTCCACTCTATCTTCCTGCAGTTAGTCTGTCACGACTTCCGCCGAAGTTGGCTCTCCTGCCTGTTCGGGCGGTGCTCGGCGGTCGTCGTCGCCGTCCTACTAGCCGCCACCGATCCCTTTTTCGTTTGTCTGTTGGTTTTGTCTTATTAGTTTCACCTGTGTGTATTTTAGTTTATTGACGTCCTTATATGTAGTAGGTTGTCCCGCCCTTGTTTCGTGCGGGGTTGTTTTGGTTTCATGTGTTTTCGTGAATACGTATTGTGTTATTTGCTCCGATACATTTAATCCTGTGTTGGATTATTTCACCCTGTATTTTGGGTTGACCGTGTTTGGTTCCGGAGAATAAACATTCGACTCACTGCACCTGCTCTCTGCGCCTGATTCCACCCACCTTGTTAATACGTGACAGAATCCCGCACCACCAATGGAATCAGCAGGAGCAGCCGCGTCTCCTCTCCCATCGATGGAGGAGAGAGTCCTCCACCACACCAGCGTGCTCCATCGGATTGGTTCTGCCATGGACCAAATGATGGAGAGGATGGATCGATGGGAGAGGAGTGGTCTTCCCACATCATCGCTAGCACCCCCTTCTCCAGCACCTCCTGTTCCTGCGACCACATCTGGCTCCGGGGCTCTGCGGTTGACACTCCCACGGGAGTATGACGGAACGGCGGCTGGGTGCCAGGGTTTCCTCCTTCAACTGGAGCTATACCTGGCTACCGTGCGTCCTGCTCCCTCTGGAGAGGAGAGCGTGAGCGCCCTCGTCTCCTGCTTGACTGGGCGAGCCCTCGAGTGGGCCAACGCAGTATGGAAAGGTCCGGACTCGGCAAGGGATAATTACCCAGAGTTCACCCGCCGATTCCGAGCTGTTTTAGACCATCCACCAGAGGGTCGGGCGGCGGGTGAACGGCTGTTCCACCTGCGGCAGGAGACGAGGAGCGCACAGGACTTTGCTCTGGAGTTCAGGACCTTGGCCGCAGGAGCAGGATGGAACGACAGGGCCTTGGTCGACCATTTCAGATGCAGTCTCAGGGAGGACGTCCGCAGGGAGCTGGCATGTCGGGACACCACCTGCACACTGGATGAGCTCATTGACTTGGCTATCCGTCTCGACAATCTGCTGGCTGCCCGCGGGCGTTCGGATCAGGCCCTGTCGTTTCCACTTCCCAGCCCTCCTGCCCCTATCCCTATGGAATTAGGACGGGCAGCTTCGAGGGAGACCGGAGGAGGAGTGTCCTCCTGCACCAGCTGTGGTCGACGAGGGCACACGTCAGACCGGTGCTGGAGGAACTCGTCTGGGAGTCGGGAGGGCAGGCGGAGCACTGCTCGATCACCCCAGGTGAGTAAGCACCAGACTCACCCAGAGCCTCCTGTCGGTCATGTGTATGTTTTGACTTCTTTCCCTGGGTTTTTTCCCTCTCTACAGCATAAGGCGCTAGTCGATTCAGGCGCAGCTGGGAATTTCATGGATCGTGGGCTTGCGTTAAGGCTAGGGATTCCCCTGGTGTCGGTAGACCAACCTTTCCCCGTGCACTCCTTAGATAGCCGACCATTAGGGTCAGGAGTGATTAGGGAGGTTACGGTGCCACTGGACATGGTAACGCAGGTGGATCATAAGGAGCAGATTAGTCTGTTCCTTATAGATTCACCTGCGTTTCCGGTGGTGTTGGGGGTTCCCTGGTTAGCTCAACACAACCCGGTGATTTCCTGGCGACAGGGGGCTCTTAAGGGGTGGTCAGAGGAGTGTTCAGGTAGGTGTAGAGGAGTTGCCGTTGGTGCGACTACGGTGGAGAGTCCAGACCAAGTTTCCACCGTGCGCATTCCCTCTGAATATGCCGATTTGGCTATCGCCTTCAGTAAAAGGAAGGCGACCCAATTACCACCTCATCGTCGAGAGGACTGCGTGATAAACCTTCTGGAGAACGCTGCACTTCCTAGGAGTCACGTGTATCCATTGTCCCAGGAGGAGACGGTAGCGATGGAAACATACGTTGCTGAATCGCTGAGACAGGGGTACATTCGGCCCTCCGCATCACCCGTCTCCTCAAGCTTCTTTTTTGTGAAGAAGAAGGATGGAGGTCTGCGTCCGTGCATTGATTATAGAGGTCTAAATTCCATCACAGTGGGGTTTAGTTACCCACTACCTCTCATCGCTACGGCGGTGGAATCATTTCACGGGGCGCGCTTCTTCACAAAACTGGACCTGAGGAGCGCGTATAATCTGGTGCGTATCCGGGGAGGAGATGAGTGGAAAACTGCATTTAGTACTACATCTGGTCATTATGAGTACCGCGTCATGCCATACGGGTTGAAGAATGCTCCAGCCGTCTTCCAATCCTTCGTAGACGAGATTCTCCGAGACCTGCTCGGGCAGGGAGTGGTAGTGTACATCGATGACATCTTGATCTATTCTGCCACACGCGCGGCGCATGTGTCTCTGGTGCGTAAGGTACTTGGGCGACTGCTGGAGCATGACCTGTATTGCAAGGCGGAGAAATGTGAGTTTTTCAAACAGTCCGTTTCCTTCCTGGGATATCGTATTTCCACCTCTGGGGTGGTGATGGAGGATGACCGCGTTACAGCCGTGCGTAATTGGCCGACTCCGACCACGGTGAAAGAGGTGCAGCGGTTTTTAGGGTTTGCCAATTACTCCAGTCGGTCCAGTCGAGCTTTACACATTCAAAAAGTGCCTTTTTTCCGTGACATTGGAATATCTCAATTGCATCCTCCTCACATCATCTCTAATTCTCTAAACCGATTGGTGAGAAAACCTGAGTGCCCTCCCCTCTGACCTTCTCCACCAATGTGTACAATAAAATGCTTGAAAAGGTGCTGCTGAGATTTGAACTCAGGATCTCCTGTTTACTAGACAGGCACTTTAACCAACTAAGCCACAGCACCCATGAAAGAGATATATTTTGCAGATATGAACACCCACACCTATTTGAATCAAACCAGTCTCATTAATTTAACCAACATCTCTGTCTTACAAAATCACATCACAAAAGAGATGTCTTTTACTAATATTGGTCATTCGAGGACAGTACATTTTTCACTTGGGTCTCGAGATGAATAAACTCAAGAACCTCTGACATGGATTCTTAAACTATGATTTGGGACCCAAAGCAGTTATTAACATGTCATAGGTGGGTCGCGAGATTTGAGTAAACATTCAGAATCATACACTATTTCTTCATAATGTTGGTCGTTCGAGGACACTGCATTTCTCATTTGGCTCTCGAGCTTAAAAATGGTAAAAACCTCTGAAACAGCAGATTAATCAGTTTGTGTAAGTAATTAACCGGGGAACTTTGTCAAAACCGGGGAACTTTATCAAAAGGCAGAGTTGCTGAGTTTCTTAGCTTTCAGAGTAAGTCTTAACCTGTTCAAAAAACAACCCTTCTGAAAGTACATTGTAGTGCCGCGACCCGAATTCGAACCGGGGTTGATGCGGCCACAACGCAGAGTACTAACCACTATACGATCACGGCTGGCTACAAGAGGTGGCTTTGTAAAGCCTACATAGGCTTGTGAAAGTGATGTGCACAAGCTGGATAAACACTTTTCATATTGGTCTCGATAATGAATGAAGTGAAGAAACAGTCGAGCTTTACACATTCAAAAAGTGCCCTTTTTCCGTGACATTGGAATATCTCAATTGCATCCTCGTCACGTCATCTCTAATTCTCTAAACCGATTGGTGAGAAAACCTGAGTGCCCTCCCCTCTGACCTTCTCCACCAATGTGTACAATAAAATGCTTGAAAGGTACTGCTGAGATTTGAACTCAGTATCTCCTGTTTACTAGACAGGCACTTTAACCAACTAAGCCACAGCACCCATTACAGAGATATATTTTGCAGATTTGAACAGCCACACCTATTTGAATCAAACCAGTCTCATTAATTTAACCAACATCTCTGTCTAGCAAAATCACATCACAAAAGAGATGTCTTTTACTAATATTGGTCATTCGAGGACAGTACATTTTTCACTTGGGTCTCGAGATGAATAAACTCAAGAACCTCTGACATGGATTCTTAAACTATGATTTGGGACCCAAAGCAGTTATTAACATGTCATAGGTGGGTCGCGAGATTTGAGTAAACATTCAGAATCATACACTATTTCTTCATAATGTTGGTCGTTAGAGGACATTGCATTTCTCATTTGGCTCTCGAGCTTAAAAATGGTAAAAACCTCTGAAACAGCAGATGAATCAGTTCGTGTAAGTAATTAACCGGTGAACTTTGTCAAAACCGGGGAACTTTATCAAAAGGCAGAGTTGCTGAGTTTCTTAGCTTTCAGAGTAAGTCTTAACCTGTTCAAAAAACAACCCTTCTGAAAGTACATTGCAGTGCCGTGACCCGGATTCGAACCGGGGTTGCTGCGGCCACAACGCAGAGTACTAACCACTATACGATCATGGCTGGCTAAAACAGTTGGCTTTGTAAAGCCTACATAGGCTGTGAAAGTGATGTGCACAAGCTGGATAAACACTTTTCATATTGGTCTCGATAATGAATGAAGTGAAGAAACAGTCGAGCTTTACACATTCAAAAAGTGCCCTTTTTCCGTGACATTGGAATATCTCAATTGCATCCTCGTCACGTCATCTCTAATTCTCTAAACAGATTGGTGAGAAAACCTGAGTGCCCTCCCCTCTGACCTTCTCCACCAATGTGTACAATAAAATGCTTGAAAGGTACTGCTGAGATTTGAACTCAGGATCTCCTGTTTACTAGACAGGCACTTTAACCAACTAAGCCACAGCACCCATTAAAGAGATACATTTTGCAGATTTGAACAGCCACACCTATTTGAATCAAACCAGTCTCATTAATTTAACCAACATCTCTGTCTAGCAAAATCACATCACAAAAGAGATGTCTTTTACTAATATTGGTCATTCGAGGACAGTACATTTTTCACTTGGGTCTCGAGATGAATAAACTCAAGAACCTCTGACATGGATTCTTAAACTATGATTTGGGACCCAAAGCAGTTATTAACATGTCATAGGTGGGTCGCGAGATATGAGTAAACATTCAGAATCATACACTATTTCTTCATAATGTTGGTCGTTCGAGGACACTGCATTTCTCATTTGGCTCTCGAGCTTAAAAATGGTAAAAACCTCTGAAACAGCAGATGAATCAGTTCGTGTAAGTAATTAACCGGGGAACTTTGTCAAAACCGGGGAACTTTATCAAAAGGCAGAGTTGCTGAGTTTCTTAGCTTTCAGAGTAAGTCTTAACCTGTTCAAAAAACAACCCTTCTGAAAGTACATTGCTGTGCCGTGACCAGGATTCAAACCGGGGTTGCTGCAGCCACAACGCAGAGTACTAACCACTATACGATCACGGCTGGCTACAAGAGGTGGCTTTGTAAAGCCTACATAGGCTTGTGAAAGTGATGTGCACAAGCTGGATAAACACTTTTCATATTGGTCTCGATAATGAATGAAGTGAAGAAACAGTTGAGCTTTACACATTCAAAAAGTGCCCTTTTTCCGTGACATTGGAATATCTCAATTGCATCCTCCTCTCATCATCTCTAATTCTCTAAACCGATTGGTGAGAAAACCTGAGTGCCCTCCCCTCTGACCTTCTCCACCAATGTGTACAATAAAATGCTTGAAAGGTACTGCTGAGATTTGAACTCAGGATCTCCTGTTTACTAGACAGGCACTTTAACCAACTAAGCCACAGCACCCATTAAAGAGATATATTTTGCAGATTTGAACAGCCACACCTATTTGAATCAAACCAGTCTCATTAATTTAACCAACATCTCTGTCTAGCAAAATCACATCACAAAAGAGATGTCTTTTACTAATATTGGTCATTCGAGGAAAGTACATTTTTCACTTGGGTCTCGAGATGAATAAACTCAAGAACCTCTGACATGGATTCTTAAACTATGATTTGGGACCCAAAGCAGTTATTAACATGTCATAGGTGGGTCGCGAGATTTGAGTAAACATTCAGAATCATACACTATTTCTTCATAATGTTGGTCGTTAGAGGACATTGCATTTCTCATTTGGCTCTCGAGCTTAAAAATGGTAAAAACCTCTGAAACAGCAGATGAATCGGTTCGTGTAAGTAATTAACCGGTGAACTTTGTCAAAACCGGGGAACTTCATCAAAAGGCAGAGTTGCTGAGTTTCTTAGCTTTCAGAGTAAGTCTTAACCTGTTCAAAAAACAACCCTTCTGAAAGTACATTGCAGTGCCGTGACCCGGATTCGAACCAGGGTTGCTGCAGCCACAACGCAGAGTACTAACCACTATACAATCACGGCTGGCTACAAGAGGTGGCTTTGTAAAGCCTACATAGGCTTGTGAAAGTGATGTGCACAAGCTGGATAAACACTTTTCATATTGGTCTCGATAATGAATGAAGTGAAGAAACAGTTGAGCTTTACACATTCAAAAAGTGCCCTTTTTCCGTGACATTGGAATATCTCAATTGCATCCTCCTCTCATCATCTCTAATTCTCTAAACCGATTGGTGAGAAAATCTGAGTGCCCTCCCCTCTGACCTTCTCCACCAATGTGTACAATAAAATGCTTGAAAGGTGCTGCTTAGATTTGAACTCAGGATCTCCTATTTACTAGACAGGCACTTTAACCAACAAAGCCACAGCACCCATGAAAGAGATATATTTTGCAGATTTGAACACCCACACCTATTTGAATCAAACCAGTCTCATTAATTTAACCAACATCTCTGTCTTACAAAATCACATCACAAAAGAGATGTATTTTACTAATATTGGTCATTCGAGGACAGTACATTTTTCACTTGGGTCTCGAGATGAATAAACTCAAGAACCTCTGACATGGATTCTTAAACTATGATTTGGGACCCAAAGCAGTTATTAACATGTCATAGGTGGGTCGCGAGATTTGAGTAAACATTCAGAATCATACACTATTTCTTCATAATGTTGGTCGTTAGAGGACATTGCATTTCTCATTTGGCTCTCGAGCTTAAAAATGGTAAAAACCTCTGAAACAGCAGATGAATCAGTTCGTGTAAGTAATTAACCGGTGAACTTTGTCAAAACCGGGGAACTTTGTCAAAAGGAAGAGTTGCTGAGTTTCTTAGCTTTCAGAGTAAGTCTTAACCTGTTCAAAAAACAACCCTTCTGAAAATACATTGCAGTGCCGTGACCCGGATTCGAACCGGGGTTGCTGCGGCCACAACGCAGAGTACTAACCACTATACGATCACGGCTGGCTTAAACAGTTGGCTTTGTAAAGCCTACATAGGCTGTGAAAGTGATGTGCACAAGCTGGATAAACACTTTTCATATTGGTCTCGATAATGAATGAAGTGAAGAAACAGTCGAGCTTTACACATTCAAAAAGTGCCCTTTTTCCGTGACATTGGAATATCTCAATTGCATCCTCCTCACATCATCTCTAATTCTCTAAACCGATTGGTGAGAAAATCTGAGTGCCCTCCCCTCTGACCTTCTCCACCAATGTGTACAATAAAATGCTTGAAAAGGTGCTGCTGAGATTTGAACTCAGGATCTCCTGTTTACTAGACAGGCACTTTAACCAACTAAGCCACAGCACCCATGAAAGAGATATATTTTGCAGATTTGAACACCCACACCTATTTGAATCAAACCAGTCTCATTAATTTAACCAACATCTCTGTCTTACAAAATCACATCACAAAAGAGATGTCTTTTACTAATATTGGTCATTCGAGGACAGTACATTTTTCACTTGGGTCTCGAGATGAATAAACTCAAGAACCTCTGACATGGATTCTTAAACTATGATTTGGGACCCAAAGCAGTTATTAACATGTCATAGGTGGGTCGCGAGATATGAGTAAACATTCAGAATCATACACTATTTCTTCATAATGTTGGTCGTTCGAGGACACTGCATTTCTCATTTGGCTCTCGAGCTTAAAAATGGTAAAAACCTCTGAAACAGCAGATGAATCAGTTCGTGTAAGTAATTAACCGGGGAACTTTGTCAAAACCGGGGAACTTTATCAAAAGGCAGAGTTGCTGAGTTTCTTAGCTTTCAGAGTAAGTCTTAACCTGTTCAAAAAACAACCCTTCTGAAAGTACATTGCAGTGCCGTGACCCGGATTCGAACCGGGGTTGCTGCGGCCACAACGCAGAGTACTAACCACTATACGATCACGGCTGGCTAAAACAGCTGGCTTTGTAAAGCCTACATAGGCTGTGAAAGTGATGTGCACAAGCTGGATAAACACTTTTCATATTGGTCTCGATAATGAATGAAGTGAAGAAACAGTCGAGCTTTACACATTCAAAAAGTGCCCTTTTTCCGTGACATTGGAATATCTCAATTGCATCCTCCTCACATCATCTCTAATTCTCTAAACCGATTGGTGAGAAAACCTGAGTGCCCTCCCCTCTGACCTTCTCCACCAATGTGTACAATAAAATGCTTGAAAGGTACTGCTGAGATTTGAACTCAGGATCTCCAGTTTACTAGACAGGCACTTTAACCAACTAAGCCACAGCACCCATTTAAGAGATATATTTTGCAGATTTGAACAGCCACACCTATTTGAATCAAACCAGTCTCATTAATTTAACCAACATCTCTGTCTAGCAAAATCACATCACAAAAGAGATGTCTTTTACTAATATTGGTCATTCGAGGACAGTACATTTTTCACTTGGGTCTCGAGATGAATAAACTCAAGAACCTCTGACATGGATTCTTAAACTATGATTTGGGACCCACAGCAGTTATTAACATGTCATAGGTGGGTCGCGAGATTTGAGTAAACATTCAGAATCATACACTATTTCTTCATAATGTTGGTCGTTAGAGGACATTGCATTTCTCATTTGGCTCTCGAGCTTAAAAATGGTAAAAACCTCTGAAACAGCAGATGAATCAGTTCGTGTAAGTAATTAACCGGTGAACTTTGTCAAAACCGGGGAACTTTATCAAAAGGCAGAGTTGCTGAGTTTCTTAGCTTTCAGAGTAAGTCTTAACCTGTTCAAAAAACAACCCTTCTGAAAATACATTGCAGTGCCGTGACCCGGATTCAAACCGGGGTTGCTGCGGCCACAACGCAGAGTACTAACCACTATACGATCACGGCTGGCTACAAGAGGTGGCTTTGTAAAGCCTACATAGGCTGTGAAAGTGATGTGCACAAGCTGGATAAACACTTTTCATATTGGTCTCGATAATGAATGAAGTGAAGAAACAGTCGAGCTTTACACATTCAAAAAGTGCCCTTTTTCCGTGACATTGGAATATCTCAATTGCATCCTCCTCACATCATCTCTAATTCTCTAAACCGATTGGTGAGAAAATCTGAGTGCCCTCCCCTCTGACCTTCTCCACCAATGTGTACAATAAAATGCTTGAAAGGTACTGCTGAGATTTGAACTCAGGATCTCCTGTTTACTAGACAGGCACTTTAACCAACTAAGCCATAGCACCCATGAAAGAGACATATTTTGCAGATTTGAACACCCACACCTATTTGAATCAAACCAGTCTCATTAATTTAACCAACATCTCTGTCTTACAAAATCACATCACAAAAGAGATGTCTTTTACTAATATTGGTCATTCGAGGACAGTACATTTTTCACTTGGGTCTCGAGATGAATAAACTCAAGAACCTCTGACATGGATTCTTAAACTATGATTTGGGACCCAAAGCAGTTATTAACATGTCATAGGTGGGTCGCGAGATATGAGTAAACATTCAGAATCATACACTATTTCTTCATAATGTTGGTCGTTAGAGGACATTGCATTTCTCATTTGGCTCTCGAGCTTAAAAATGGTAAAAACCTCTGAAACAGCAGATGAATCAGTTCGTGTAAGTAATTAACCGGTGAACTTTGTCAAAACCGGGGAACTTTGTCAAAAGGAAGAGTTGCTGAGTTTCTTAGCTTTCAGAGTAAGTCTTAACCTGTTCAAAAAACAACCCTTCTGAAAATACATTGCAGTGCCGTGACCCGGATTCGAACCGGGGTTGCTGCGGCCACAACGCAGAGTACTAACCACTATACGATCACGGCTGGCTAAAACAGTTGGCTTTGGAAAGCCTACATAGGCTGTGAAAGTGATGTGCACAAGCTGGATAAACACTTTTCATATTGGTCTCGATAATGAATGAAGTGAAGAAACAGTCGAGCTTTACACATTCAAAAAGTGCCCTTTTTCCGTGACATTGGAATATCTCAATTGCATCCTCGTCACGTCATCTCTAATTCTCTAAACCGATTGGTGAGAAAACCTGAGTGCCCTCCCCTCTGACCTTCTCCACCAATGTGTACAATAAAATGCTTGAAAGGTACTGCTGAGATTTGAACTCAGGATCTCCTGTTTACTAGACATGCACTTTAACCAACTAAGCCACAGCACCCATTAAAGAGATATATTTTGCATATTTGAACAGCCACACCTATTTGAATCAAACCAGTCTCATTAATTTAACCAACATCTCTGTCTAGCAAAATTACATCACAAAAGAGATGTCTTTTACTAATATTGGTCATTCGAGGACCTCTGACATGGATTCTTAAACTATGATTTGGGACCCAAAGCAGTTATTAACATGTCATAGGTGGGTCGCGAGATATGAGTAAACATTCAGAATCATACACTATTTCTTCATAATGTTGGTCGTTCGAGGACACTGCATTTCTCATTTGGCTCTCGAGCTTAAAAATGGTAAAAACCTCTGAAACAGCAGAAAGGAAGAGTTGCTGAGTTTCTTAGCTTTCAGAGTAAGTCTTAACCTGTTCAAAAAACAACCCTTCTGAAAGTACATTGCAATGCCGTGACCCGGATTCGAACCAGGGTTGCTGCAGCCACAACGCAGAGTACTAACCACTATACGATCACGGCTGGCTACAAGAGGTGGCTTTGTAAAGCCTACATAGGCTGTGAAAGTGATGTGCACAAGCTGGATAAACACTTTTCATATTGGTCTCGATAATGAATGAAGTGAAGAAACAGTCGAGCTTTACACATTCAAAAAGTGCCCTTTTTCCGTGACATTGGAATATCTCAATTGCATCCTCCTCACATTCTCTCTAATTCTCTAAACCGATTGGTGAGAAAACCTGAGTGCCCTCCCCTCTGACATTCTCCACCAATGTGTACAATAAAATGCTTGAAAAGATGCTGCTGAGATTTGAACTCAGGATCTCCTGTTTACTAGACAGGTACTTTAACCAACTAAGCCACAGCACCCATGAAAGAGATATATTTTGCAGATTTGAACACCCACACCTATTTGAATCAAACCAGTCTCATTAATTTAACCAACATCTCTGTCTTACAAAATCACATCACAAAAGAGATGTCTTTTACTAATATTGGTCATTCGAGGACAGTACATTTTTCACTTGGGTCTCGAGATGAATAAACTCAAGAACCTCTGACATGGATTCTTAAACTATGATTTGGGACCCAAAGCAGTTATTAACATGTCATAGGTGGGTCGCAAGATATGAGTAAACATTCAGAATCATACACTATTTCTTCATAATGTTGGTCGTTCGAGGACACTGCATTTCTCATTTGGCTCTCGAGCTTACAATTGGTAAAAACCTCTGAAACAGCAGATGAATCAGTTCATGTAAGTAATGAACCTACGATATGCTGGGGAACTTTGTCAAAAGGCAGAGTTGCTGAGTTTCTTAGCTTTCAGAGTAAGTCTTAACCTGTTCAAAAAACCTTGCAGTGCCGTGACCCGGATTCGAACCGGGGTTGCTGCAGCCACAACGCAGAGTACTAACCACTATACGATCACGGCTGGCTACAAGAGGTGGCTTTGTAAAGCCTACATAGGCTGTGAAAGTGATGTGCACAAGCTGGATAAACACTTTTCATATTGGTCTCGATAATGAATGAAGTGAAGAAACAGTCGAGCTTTACACATTCAAAAAGTGCCCTTTTTCCGTGACATTGGAATATCTCAATTGCATCCTCCTCACATCATCTCTAATTCTCTAAACCGATTGGTGAGAAAACCTGAGTGCCCTCCCCTCTGACCTTCTCCACCAATGTGTACAATAAAATGCTTGAAAAGATGCTGCTGAGATTTGAATTCAGGATCTCCTGTTTACTAGACAGGCACTTTAACCAACTAAGCCACAACTAAGCCATCAAGATATATAGTTTGCAGATTTGAACACCCACACCTATTTGAATCAAACCAGTCTCATTAACTTAACCAACATCTCTGTCTTACAAAATCACATCACAAAAGAGATGTCTTTTACTAATATTGGTCATTCGAGGACAGTACATTTTTCACTTGGGTCTCGAGATGAATAAACTCAAGAACCTCTGACATGGATTCTTAAACTATGATTTGGGACCCAAAGCAGTTATTAACATGTCATAGGTGGGTCGCGAGATATGAGTAAACATTCAGAATCATACACTATCTCTTCATAATGTTGGTCGTTCGAGGACACTGCATTTCTCATTTGGCTCTTGAGCTTAAAAATGGTAAAAACCTCTGGAACAGCAGTTGAATCAGTTCGTGTAAGTAATTAACCTACGATATGCTGGGGAACTTTGTCAAAAGGCAGAGTTGCTGAGTTTCTTAGCTTTCAGAGTAAGTCTTAACCTGTTCAAAAAACAACCCTTCTGAAAGTACATTGCAGTGCCGTGACCCAGATTCGAACCGGGGTTGCTGCGGCCACAACGGAGAGTACTAACCACTATACGATCACGGCTGGCTACAAAAGTTGGCTTTGTAAAGCCTACATAGGCTGTGAAAGTGATGTGCACAAGCTGGATAAACACTTTTCATATTGGTCTCGATAATGAATGAAGTGAAGAAACAGTCAAGCTTTACACATTCAAAAAGTGCCCTTTTTCCGTGACATTGGAATATCTCAATTGCATCCTCCTCACGTCATCTCTAATTCTCTAAACCGATTGGTGAGAAAACCTGAGTGCCCTCCCCTCTGACCTTCTCCACCAATGTGTACAATAAAATGCTTGAAAAGGTGCTGCTGAGATTTGAACTCAGGATCTCCTGTTTACTAGACAGGCACTTTAACCAACTAAGCCACAGCACCCACGAAAGAGAAATATTTTGCAGATTTGAACACCCACACCTATTTGAATCAAACCAGTCTCATTAATTTAACCAAAATCTCTGTCTTACAAAATCACATCACAAAAGAGATGTCTTTTACTAATATTGGTCATTCGAGGACAGTACATTTTTCACTTGGGTCTCGAGATGAATAAACTCAAGAACCTCTGACATGGATTCTTCCCAAAGCAGTTATTAAAATGTCATAGGTGGGTCGCGAGATATGAGTAAACATTCAGAATCATACACTATTTCTTCATAATGTTGGTCGTTCGAGGACACTGCATTTCTCATTTGGCTCTCGAGCTTAAAAATGGTAAAAACCTCTGAAACAGCAGATGAATCAGTTCGTGTAAGTAATTAACAGGGGAACTTTGTCAAAACCGGGGAACTTTGTCAAAAGGCAGAGTTGCTGAGTTTCTTAGCTTTCAGAGTAAGTCTTAACCTGTTCAAAAAACAACCCTTCTGAAAGTACATTGCATTGCCGTGACCCGGATTCGAACCGGGGTTGCTGCGGCCACAACGCAGAGTACTAACCACTATACGATCACGGCTGGCTAAAACAGTTGGCTTTGTAAAGCCTACATAGGCTGTGAAAGTGATGTGCACAAGCTGGATTAACACTTTTCATATTGGTCTCGATAATGAATGAAGTGAAGAAACAGTCGAGCTTTACACATTCAAAAAGTGCCCTTTTTCCGTGACATTGGAATATCTCAATTGCATCCTCCTCACATCATCTCTAATTCTCTAAACCGATTGGTGAGAAAATCTGAGTGCCCTCCCCTCTGACCTTCTCCACCAATGTGTACAATAAAATGCTTGAAAGGTACTGCTGAGATTTGAACTCAGGATCTCCTGTTTACTAGACAGGCACTTTAACCAACTAAGCCACAGCACCCACGAAAGAGATATATTTTGCAGATTTGAACACCCACACCTATTTGAATCAAACCAGTCTCATTAATTTAACCAACATCTCTGTCTTACAAAATCACATCACAAAAGAGATGTATTTTACTAATATTGGTCATTCGAGGACAGTACATTTTTCACTTGGGTCTCGAGATGAATAAACTCAAGAACCTCTGACATTGATTCTTAAACTATGATTTGGGACCCAAAGCAGTTATTAACATGTCATAGGTGGGTCGCGAGATATGAGTAAACATTCAGAATCATACACTATTTCTTCATAATGTTGGTCGTTCGAGGACACTGCATTTCTCATTTGGCTCTCGAGCTTAAAAATGGTAAAAACCTCTGAAACAGCAGATGAATCAGTTTGTGTAAGTAATTAACCGGTGAACTTTGTCAAAACCGGGGAACTTTGTCAAAAGGAAGAGTTGCTGAGTTTCTTAGCTTTCAGAGTAAGTCTTAACCTGTTCAAAAAACAACCCTTCTGAAAGTACATTGCAGTGCCGTGACCCGGATTCGAACCGGGGTTTCTGCGGCCACAACGCAGAGTACTAACCACTATACGATCACGGCTGGCTACAAGAGGTGGCTTTGTAAAGCCTACATAGGCTGTGAAAGTGATGTGCACAAGCTGGATAAACACTTTTCATATTGGTCTCGATAATGAATGAAGTGAAGAAACAGTCAAGCTTTACACATTCAAAAAGTGCCCTTTTTCCGTGACATTGGAATATCTCAATTGCATCCTCCTCACATCATCTCTAATTCTCTAAACCGATTGGTGAGAAAATCTGAGTGCCCTCCCCTCTGACCTTCTCCACCAATGTGTACAATAAAATGCTTGAAAAGGTGCTGCTGAGATTTGAAATCAGGATCTCCTGTTTACTAGACAGGCACTTTAACCAACTAAGCCACAGCACCCATGAAAGAGATATATTTTGCAGATATGAACACCCACACCTATTTGAATCAAACCAGTCTCATTAATTTAACCAACATCTCTGTCTTACAAAATCACATCACAAAAGAGATGTCTTTTACTAATATTGGTCATTCGAGGACAGTACATTTTTCACTTGGGTCTCGAGATGAATAAACTCAAGAACCTCTGACATGGATTCTTAAACTATGATTTGGGACCCAAAGCAGTTATTAACATGTCATAGGTGGGTCGCGAGATTTGAGTAAACATTCAGAATCATACACTATTTCTTCATAATGTTGGTCGTTCGAGGACATTGCATTTCTCATTTGGCTCTCGAGCTTAAAAATGGTAAAAACCTCTGAAACAGCAGATGAATCAGTTCATGTAAGTAATGAACCTACGATATGCTGGGGAACTTTGTCAAAAGGCAGAGTTGCTGAGTTTCTTAGCTTTCAGAGTAAGTCTTAACCTGTTCAAAAAACCTTGCAGTGCCGTGACCCGGATTCGAACCAGGGTTGCTGCAGCCACAACGCAGTGTACTAACCACTATACGATCACGGCTGGCTACAAGAGGTGGCTTTGTAAAGCCTACATAGGCTGTGAAAGTGATGTGCACAAGCTGGATAAACACTTTTCATATTGGTCTCGATAATGAATGAAGTGAAGAAACAGTCGAGCTTTACACATTCAAAAAGTGCCCTTTTTCCGTGACATTGGAATATCTCAATTGCATCCTCCTCACATCATCTCTAATTCTCTAAACCGATTGGTGAGAAAACCTGAGTGCCCTCCCCTCTGACCTTCTGCACCAATGTGTACAATAAAATGCTTGAAAAGATGCTGCTGAGATTTGAATTCAGGATCTCCTGTTTACTAGACAGGCACTTTAACCAACTAAGCCACAACGAAGCCATAAAGATATATAGTTTGCAGATTTGAACACCCACACCTATTTGAATCAAACCAGTCTCATTAACTTAACCAACATCTCTGTCTTACAAAATCACATCACAAAAGAGATATCTTTTACTAATATTGGTCATTCGAGGACAGTACATTTTTCACTTGGGTCTCGAGATGAATAAACTCAAGAACCTCTGACATGGATTCTTAAACTATGATTTGGGACCCAAAGCAGTTATTAACATGTCATAGGTGGGTCGCGAGATATGAGTAAACATTCAGAATCATACACTATTTCTTCATAATGTTGGTCGTTCGAGGACACTGCATTTCTCATTTGGCTCTCGAGCTTAAAAATGGTAAAAACCTCTGAAACAGCAGATGAATCAGTTCGTGTAAGTAATTAACAGGGGAACTTTGTCAAAACCGGGGAACTTTGTCAAAAGGCAGAGTTGCTGAGTTTCTTAGCTTTCAGAGTAAGTCTTAACCTGTTCAAAAAACAACCCTTCTGAAAGTACATTGCATTGCCGTGACCCGGATTCGAACCGGGGTTGCTGCGGCCACAACGCAGAGTACTAACCACTATACGATCACGGCTGGCTAAAACAGTTGGCTTTGTAAAGCCTACATAGGCTGTGAAAGTGATGTGCACAAGCTGGATAAACACTTTTCATATTGGTCTCGATAATGAATGAAGTGAAGAAACAGTCGAGCTTTACACATTCAAAAAGTGCCCTTTTTCCGTGACATTGGAATATCTCAATTGCATCCTCCTCACATCATCTCTAATTCTCTAAACCGATAGGTGAGAAAATCTGAGTGCCCTCCCCTCTGACCTTCTCCACCAATGTGTACAATAAAATGCTTGAAAAGGTGCTGCTGAGATTTGAACTCAGGATCTCCTGTTTACTAGACAGGCACTTCAACCAACTAAGCCACAGCACCCATGAAAGAGATATATTTTGCAGATTTGAACACCCACAACTATTTGAATCAAACCAGTCTCATTAATTTAACCAACATCTCTGTCTTACAAAATCACATCACAAAAGAGATGTCTTTTACTAATATTGGTCATTCGAGGACAGTACATTTTTCACTTGGGTCTCGAGATGAATAAACTCAAGAACCTCTGACATGGATTCTTAAACTATGATTTGGGACCCAAAGCACTTATTAACATGTCATAGGTGGGTCGCGAGATATGATTAAACATTCAGAATCATACACTATTTCTTCATAATGTTGGTCGTTCGAGGACACTGCATTTCTCATTTGGCTCTCGAGCTTAAAAATTGTAAAAACCTCTGAAACAGCAGATGAATCAGTTCGTGTAAGTAATTAACCGGGGAACTTTGTCAAAACCGGGGAACTTTATCAAAAGGCAGAGTTGCTGAGTTTCTTAGCTTTCAGAGTAAGTCTTAACCTGTTCAAAAAATAACCCTTCTGAAAGTACATTGCAGTGCCGTGACCCGGATTCGAACCGGGGTTGCTGCGGCCACAACGCAGAGTACTAACCACTATACGATCACGGCTGGCTACAAGAGGTGGTTTTGTAAAGCCTACATATGCTGTGAAAGTGATGTGCACAAGCTGGATAAACACTTTTCATATTGGTCTCGATAATGAATAAAGTGAAGAAACAGTCGAGCTTTACACATTCAAAAAGTGCCCTTTTTCCGTGACATTGGAATATCTCAATTGCATCCTCCTCACGTCATCTCTAATTCTCTAAACCGATTGGTGAGAAAATCTGAGTGCCCTCCCCTCTGACCTTCTCCACCAATGTGTACAATAAAATGCTTGAAAGGTACTGCTGAGATTTGAACTCAGGATCTCCTGTTTAATAGACAGGCACTTTAACCAACTAAGCCACAGCACCCATGAAAGAGATATATTTTGCAGATTTGAACCCCCACACCTATTTGAATCAAACCAGTCTCATTAATTTAACCAACATCTCTGTCTTACAAAATCACATCACAAAAGAGATGTCTTTTACTAATATTGGTCATTCGAGGACAGTACATTTTTCACTTGGGTCTCGAGATGAATAAACTCAAGAACCTCTGACATGGATTCTTCCCAAAGCAGTTATTAACATGTCATAGGTGGGTCGCGAGATATGAGTAAACATTCAGAATCATACACCATTTCTTCATAATGTTGGTCGTTCGAGGACACTGCATTTCTCATTTGGCTCTCGAGCTTAAAAATGGTAAAAACCTCTGAAACAGCAGATGAATCAGTTCGTGTAAGTAATTAACAGGGGAACTTTGTCAAAACGGGGGAACTTTGTCAAAAGGCAGAGTTGCTGAGTTTCTTAGCTTTCAGAGTAAGTCTTAACCTGTTCAAAAAACAACCCTTCTGAAAGTACATTGCATTGCCGTGACCCGGATTCGAACCGGGGTTGCTGCGGCCACAACGCAGAGTACTAACCACTATACGATCACGGCTGGCTAAAACAGTTGGCTTTGTAAAGCCTACATAGTCTGTGAAAGTGATGTGCACAAGCTGGATAAACACTTTTCATATTGGTCTCGATAATGAATGAAGTGAAGAAACAGTCGAGCTTTACACATTCAAAAAGTGCCCTTTTTCCGTGACATTGGAATATCTCAATTGCATCCTCCTCACGTCATCTCTAATTCTCTAAACCGATTGGTGAGAAAATCTGAGTGCCCTCCCCTCTGACCTTCTCCACCAATGTGTACAATAAAATGCTTGAAAGGTACTGCTGAGATTTGAACTCAGGATCTCCTGTTTACTAGACAGGCACTTTAACCAACTAAGCCACAGCACCCATGAAAGAGATATATTTTGCAGATTTGAACCCCCACACCTATTTGAATCAAACCAGTCTCATTAATTTAACCAACATCTCTGTCTTACAAAATCACATCACAAAAGAGATGTCTTTTACTAATATTGGTCATTCGAGGACAGTACATTTTTCACTTGGGTCTCGAGATGAATAAACTCAAGAACCTCTGACATGGATTCTTCCCAAAGCAGTTATTAACATGTCATAGGTGGGTCGCGAGATATGAGTAAACATTCAGAATCATACACCATTTCTTCATAATGTTGGTCGTTCGAGGACACTGCATTTCTCATTTGGCTCTCGAGCTTAAAAATGGTAAAAACCTCTGAAACAGCAGATGAATCAGTTCGTGTAAGTAATTAACAGGGGAACTTTGTCAAAACCGGGGAACTTTGTCAAAAGGCAGAGTTGCTGAGTTTCTTAGCTTTCAGAGTAAGTCTTAACCTGTTCAAAAAACAACCCTTCTGAAAGTACATTGCATTGCCGTGACCCGGATTCGAACCGGGGTTGCTGCGGCCACAACGCAGAGTACTAACCACTATACGATCACGGCTGGCTACAAGAGGTGGCTTTGTAAAGCCTACATAGGCTGTGAAAGTGATGTGCACAAGCTGGATAAACACTTTTCATATTGGTCTCGATAATGAATGAAGTGAAGAAACAATCGAGCTTTACACATTCAAAAAGTGCCCTTTTTCCGTGACATTGGAATATCTCAATTGCATCCTCCTCACATCATCTCTAATTCTCTAAACCGATTGGTGAGAAAATCTGAGTGCCCTCCCCTCTGACCTTCTCCACCAATGTGTACAATAAAATGCTTGAAAAGGTGCTGCTGAGATTTGAACTCAGGATCTCCTGTTTACTTGACAGGCACTTCAACCAACTAAGCCACAGCACCCATGAAAGAGATATATTTTGCAGATTTGAACACCCACACCTATTTGAATCAAACCAGTCTCATTAATTTAACCAACATCTCTGTCTTACAAAATCACATCACAAAAGAGATGTCTTTTACTAATATTGGTCATTCGAGGACAGTACATTTTTCACTTGGGTCTCGAGATGAATAAACTCAAGAACCTCTGACATGGATTCTTAAACTATGATTTGGGACCCAAAGCACTTATTAACATGTCATAGGTGGGTCGCGAGATATGAGTAAACATTCAGAATCATACACTATTTCTTCATAATGTTGGTCGTTCGAGGACACTGCATTTCTCATTTGGCTCTCGAGCTTAAAAATGGTAAAAACCTCAGAAACAGCAGATGAATCAGTTCGTGTAAGTAATTAACCGGTGAACTTTGTCAAAACCGGGGAACTTTGTCAAAAGGAAGAGTTGCTGAGTTTCTTAGCTTTCAGAGTAAGTCTTAACCTGTTCAAAAAACAACCCTTCTGAAAGTACATTGCAGTGCCGTGACCCGGATTCGAACTGGGGTTGCTGCGGCCACAACGCAGAGTACTAACCACTATACGATCACGGCTGGCTACAAGAGGTGGCTTTGTAAAGCCTACATAGGCTGTGAAAGTGATGTGCACAAGCTGGATAAACACTTTTC
The DNA here is from genome assembly GCF_013265735.2 of Oncorhynchus mykiss. Classification (NCBI taxonomy): domain Eukaryota; kingdom Metazoa; phylum Chordata; class Actinopteri; order Salmoniformes; family Salmonidae; genus Oncorhynchus; species Oncorhynchus mykiss. Next base: position 72,129,047 of record NC_048580.1, on the reverse strand, counting down.
ATATTGGTCTCGATAATGAATGAAGTGAAGAAACAGTCGAGCTTTACACATTCAAAAAGTGCCCTTTTTCCGTGACATTGGAATATCTCAATTGCATCCTCCTCACGTCATCTCTAATTCTCTAAACCGATTGGTGAGAAAACCTGAGTGCCCTCCCCTCTGACCTTCTCCACCAATGTGTACAATAAAATGCTTGAAAAGGTGCTGCTGAGATTTGAACTCAGGATCTCCTGTTTACTAGACAGGCACTTTAACCAACTAAGCCACAGCACCCATGAAAAAGATATATTTTGCAGATTTGAACACCCACACCTATTTGAATCAAACCAGTCTCATTAATTTAACCAACATCTCTGTCTTACAAAATCACATCACAAAAGAGATGTCTTTTACTAATATTGGTCATTCGAGGACAGTACATTTTTCACTTGGGTCTCGAGATGAATAAACTCAAGAACCTCTGACATGGATTCTTAAACTATGATTTGGGACCCAAAGCAGTTATTAACATGTCATAGGTGGGTCGCGAGATATGAGTAAACATTCAGAATCATACACTATTTCTTCATAATGTTGGTCGTTCGAGGACACTGCATTTCTCATTTGGCTCTCAAGCTTAAAAATGGTAAAAACCTCAGAAACAGCAGATTAATCAGTTCGTGTAAGTAATTAACCGGTGAACTTTGTCAAAACCGGGGAACTTTGTCAAAAGGAAGAGTTGCTGAGTTTCTTAGCTTTCAGAGTAAGTCTTAACCTGTTCAAAATACAACCCTTCTGAAAATACATTGCAGTGCCGTGACCCGGATTCGAACCGGGATTGCTGCGGCCACAACGCAGAGTACTAACCACTATACGATCACGGCTGGCTAAAACAGTTGGCTTTGTAAAGCCTACATAGGCTGTGAAAGTGATGTGCACAAGCTGGATAAACACTTTTCATATTGGTCTCGATAATGAATGAAGTGAAGAAACAGTCGAGCTTTACACATTCAAAAAGTGCCCTTTTTCCGTGACATTGGAATATCTCAATTGCATCCTCCTCACGTCATCTCTAATTCTCTAAACCGATTGGTGAGAAAACCTGAGTGCCCTCCCCTCTGACCTTCTCCACCAATGTGTACAATAAAATGCTTGAATAGGTGCTGCTGAGATTTGAACTCAGGATCTCCTGTTTACTAGACAGGCACTTTAACCAACTAAGCCACAGCACCCATGAAAAATATATATTTTGCAGATTTGAACACCCACACCTATTTGAATCAAACCAGTCTCATTAATTTAACCAACATCTCTGTCTTACAAAATCACATCACAAAAGAGATGTCTTTTACTAATATTGGTCATTCGAGGACAGTACATTTTTCACTTGGGTCTCGAGATGAATAAACTCAAGAACCTCTGACATGGATTCTTAAACTATGATTTGGGACCCAAAGCAGTTATTAACATGTCATAGGTGGGTCGCGAGATATGAGTAAACATTCAGAATCATACACTATTTCTTCATAATGTTGGTCGTTCGAGGACACTGCATTTCTCATTTGGCTCTCAAGCTTAAAAATGGTAAAAACCTCAGAAACAGCAGATGAATCAGTTCGTGTAAGTAATTAACCGGTGAACTTTGTCAAAACCGGGGAACTTTGTCAAAAGGAAGAGTTGCTAAGTTTCTTAGCTTTCAGAGTAAGTCTTAACCTGTTCAAAAAACAACCCTTCTGAAAGTACATTGCAGTGCCGTGACCCGGATTCGAACCAGGGTTGCTGCAGCCACAACGCAGAGTACTAACCACTATACGATCACGGCTGGCTACAAGAGGTGGCTTTGTAAAGCCTACATAGGCTTGTGAAAGTGATGTGCACAAGCTGGATAAACACTTTTCATATTGGTCTCGATAATGAATGAAGTGAAGAAACAGTCGAGCTTTACACATTCAAAAAGTGCCCTTTTTCCGTGACATTGGAATATCTCAATTGCATCCTCCTCACGTCATCTCTAATTCTCTAAACCGATTGGTGAGAAAACCTGAGTGCCCTCCCCTCTGACCTTCTCCACCAATGTGTACAATAAAATGCTTGAATAGGTGCTGCTGAGATTTGAACTCAGGATCTCCTGTTTACTAGACAGGCACTTTAACCAACTAAGCCACAGCACCCATGAAAAAGATATATTTTGCAGATTTGAACACCCACACCTATTTGAATCAAACCAGTCTCATTAATTTAACCAACATCTCTGTCTTACAAAATCACATCACAAAAGAGATGTCTTTTACTAATATTGGTCATTCGAGGACAGTACATTTTTCACTTGGGTCTCGAGATGAATAAACTCAAGAACCTCTGACATGGATTCTTAAACTATGATTTGGGACCCAAAGCAGTTATTAACATGTCATAGGTGGGTCGCGAGATATGAGTAAACATTCAGAATCATACACTATTTCTTCATAATGTTGGTCGTTCGAGGACACTGCATTTCTCATTTGGCTCTCGAGCTTAAAAATGGTAAAAACCTCAGAAACAGCAGATGAATCAGTTCGTGTAAGTAATTAACCGGTGAACTTTGTCAAAACCGGGGAACTTTGTCAAAAGGAAGAGTTGCTGAGTTTCTTAGCTTTCAGAGTAAGTCTTAACCTGTTCAAAAAACAACCCTTCTGAAAGTACATTGCAGTGCCGTGACCCGGATTCGAACCAGGGTTGCTGCAGCCACAACGCAGAGTACTAACCACTATACGATCACGGCTGGCTACAAGAGGTGGCTTTGTAAAGCCTACATAGGCTTGTGAAAGTGATGTGCACAAGCTGGATAAACACTTTTCATATTGGTCTCGATAATGAATGAAGTGAAGAAACAGTCGAGCTTTACACATTCAAAAAGTGCCCTTTTTCCGTGACATTGGAATATCTCAATTGCATCCTCCTCTCATCATCTCTAATTCTCTAAACCGATTGGTGAGAAAATTTGAGTGCCCTCCCCTCTGACCTTCTCCACCAATGTGTACAATAAGATGCTTGAAAGGTACTGCTGAGATTTGAACTCAGGATCTCCTGTTTACTAGACAGGCACTTTAACCAACTAAGCCACAGCACCCATTAAAGAGATATATTTTGCAGATTTGAACAGCCACACCTATTTGAATCAAACCAGTCTCATTAATTTAACCAACATCTCTGTCTAGCAAAATCACATCACAAAAGAGATGTCTTTTACTAATATTGGTCATTCGAGGACAGTACATTTTTCACTTGGGTCTCGAGATGAATAAACTCAAGAACCTCTGACATGGATTCTTAAACTATGATTTGGGACCCAAAGCAGTTATTAACATGTCATAGGTGGGTCGCGAGATATGAGTAAACATTCAGAATCATACACTATTTCTTCATAATGTTGGTCGTTCGAGGACACTGCATTTCTCATTTGGCTCTCGAGCTTAAAAATGGTAAAAACCACTGAAACAGCAGATGAATCAGTTCATGTAAGTAATGAACCTGCGATATGCTGGGGAACTTTGTCAAAAGGCAGAGTTGCTGAGTTTCTTAGCTTTCAGAGTAAGTCTTAACCTGTTCAAAAAACAACCCTTCTGAAAGTACATTGCAGTGCCGTGACCCGGATTCAAACCGGGGTTGCTATGGCCACAACGCAGAGTACTAACCACTATACGATCACGGCTGGCTACAAGAGTTGGCTTTGTAAAGCCTACATAGGCTGTGAAAGTGATGTGCACAAGCTGGATGAACACTTTTCATATTGGTCTCGATAATGAATGAAGTGAAGAAACAGTCGAGCTTTACACATTCAAACAGTGCCCTTTTTCCATGACATTGGAATATCTCAATTGCATTCTCCTCACGTCATCTCTAATTCTCTAAACCGATTGGTGAGAAAACCTGAGTGCCCTCCCCTCTGACCTTCTCCACCAATGTGTACAATAAAATGCTTGAAAAGGTACTGCTGAGATTTGAACTAAGGATCTCCTGTTTACTAGACAGGCACTTTAACCAACTAAGCCACAGTACCCATGAAAGAGATATATTTTGCAGATTTGAACACCCACACCTATTTGAATCAAACCAGTCTCATTAATTTAACCAACATCTCTGTCTTACAAAATCACATCACAAAAGAGAGGTGTTTTACTAATATTGGTCATTCGAGGACAGTACATTTTTCATTTGGGTCTCGAGATGAATAAACTCAAGAACCTCTGACATGGATTCTTAAACTATGATAATGAATAAAGTGAAGAAACAGTCGAGCTTTATAGGCTGACTTTGGTCGTCATGAGAACGGTGTTTCCTCTGACAAATTGGTGTGGCTGGCTTCCGGGTTAAACACGCGGGTGTTAAGGAGTGTGGTTTGGTAGGTCATGTTTTGGAAGGACGCATGACTCGACCTTTGCCTTACCTAAGCCCCCGTTGGGGAGTTGCAGCAATGAGACAAGATTGTGATTGGATATTATGAAATTGGGGAGAGAAACAGGGTTAAAAAAACAGGAAGTAAAAGCTTTTCACCATGAGAGTTCTGTGACAGTCTATAGTTCTGTGCTTGTGATGGACAGAGGAGCTAAGTGGCTTCAGCTACATTACCATTCAAAGGTGTGGACACATCTACTCATTCCATGGTTTTTCTTTATTTGTACTATTTTCTACATTGTAGAATAATAGTGAAGACATCAAAACTACGAAATAACACATATGGAATCATGTAGCAACCGAAAAAGTGTTGGATGGTTGAGGAGCAGCACTTGGGGATCTTGGAGGGCTGGTGTCCTGGTCGTTGGGAGCTCGGGTAAGTAGATGATTGGTCACTGGTTCGGGTCCCTGTTTTTGACCTTGTGGGAGATCTGTCGATGTGCCCTTGAGCAGGGCGTTGACCCTGGTTTCTTCTGTGGGTCGCTCTGGATGGGAGTCTGTTAGATGACTGAATGTAATGGAAATGTTGAGCAGCTTCAATGCAAGTAAATTGTCTGTTTTAATATTCAAAAAGAAAAAAAAAGAAGAAAAAAAAAGAAAACAGTCCTAATATAATTTATATCTATATATTTAATCTATAGAAATTACAGAAGGACAAGGCAGGAAGGAAATACATTTCGTAATGAAAATGACTCCCATCATAATATTATGATAAATATGTCCACTAACTCAAATTGTCCACTAGATGTCAATATACGACGGGAAAATGTCTCATGTTCCTGTCAGTCCATGGCAATGGAAAACACTACTTCACCTCCCCCTATAGCAGCTGTGTGAAGATACATCCCCTGACAATTAGCCATTCTGTTAGCTATTTTCTCCCACAAGGTCAAAAACAGGGACCCGAACAAACGACACAGAGCAAATGAGCAAATGAGGTGAGATAAGGGAGGTAAAGGCAAAAAAAAGGCCATGATGGCGAAGTAAATACAATATAGCAAGTAAAACACTGGAATGGTAGATTTGCAATGGAAGAATGTGCAAAGTAGAAATAAAAATAATGGGGTACAAAGGAGCAAAATAAATAAATAGATTAAATACAGTAGGGAAAGAGGTAATTGTTTGGGCTAAATTATAGGTGGGCTATGTACAGGTGCAGTAATCTGTGAGCTGCTCTGACAGTTGGTGCTTAAAGCTAGTGAGGGAGATAAGTGTTTCCAGTTTCAGAGATTTTTGTAGTTCGTTCCAGTCATTGGCAGCAGAGAACTGGAAGGAGAGGCGGCCAAAGAAAAAATTGGTTTTGGGGGTGACTAGAGAGATATACCTGCTGGAGCGTGTGCTACAGGTGGGAGATGCTATGGTGACCAGCTAGCTGAGATAAGGGGGGACTTTACCTAGCAGGGTCTTGTAGATGACATGGAGCCAGTGGATTTGGCGACGAGTATGAAGCGAGGGCCAGCCAACGAGAGCATACAGGTCGCAATGGTGGGTAGTATATGGGGCTTTGGTGACAAAAAGGATTGCACTGTGATAGACTGCATCCAATTTGTTGAGTAGGGTATTGGAGGCTATTTTGTAAATGACATCGCCAAAGTCGAGGATTGGTAGGATGGTCAGTTTTGCAAGGGTGTATGGCAGCATGAGTGAAGGATGCTTTGTTGCGAAATAGGAAGCCAATCCTAGATTTAACTTTGGATTGGAGAGGTTTGATATGGGTCTGGAAGGAGAGTTTACAGTCTAACCAGACACCTAAGTATTTGTAGTTGTCCACGTATTCTAAGTCAGAGCCGTCCAGAGTAGTGATGTTGGACAGGCGGGCAGGTGCAGGTAGCGATCGGTTGAAGAGCATGCATTTAGTTTTACTTGTATTTAAGAGCAATTGGAGGCCACGGAAGGAGAGTTGTATGGCATTGAAGCTTGCCTGGCGGGTTGTTGTGTCCAAAGAAGGGCCAGAAGTATACAGAATGGTGTCGTCTGCGTAGAGGTGGTTCAGAGAATCACCAGCAGCAAGAGCGACCTCATTGATGTATACAGAGAAGAGAGTCGGTCCAAGAATTGAACCCTGTGGCACCCCCATAGAGACTGGCAGAGGTCCGGACAGCAGACCCTCCGATTTGACACACTGAACTCTATCAGAGAAGTAGTTGGTGAACCAGGCGAGGCAATCATTTGAGAAACCAAGGCTGTTGAGTCTGCCGATGAGGATGTGGTGATTGACAGAGTCGAAAGCCTTGGCCAGATCAATTAATACGGCTGCACAGTAATGTTTCTTATCGATGGCGGTTAAGATATCGTTTAGGACCTTGAGCGTGGCTGAGGTGCACCCATGACCAGCTCTGAAACCAGATTGCATAGCAGAGAAGGTATGGTGAGATTCGAAATGGTCGGTAATCTGTTTGTTGACTTGGCTTTCGAAGATCTTAGAAAGGCATGGTAGGATAGATATAGGTCTGTAGCAGTTTGGGTCAAGAGTGTCCCCCCCTTTGAAGAGGGGATGACCGCAGCTGCTTTCCAATCTTTGGGAATCTCAGACGACACGAAAGAGAGGTTGAACAGGCTGGTAATAGGGGTGGCAACAATTTCGGCAGATAATTTTAGAAAGAAAGGGTCCAGATTGTCTAGCCCTGCTGATTTGTAGGGGTCCAGATTTTGCAGCTCTTTCAGAACATCAGCTGAACGGATTTAGGAGAAGGAGAAATGGGGAAGGCTTGGGTGAGTTGCTGTGGGGGGTGCAGTGCTGTTGACCGGGGTAGGAGTAGCCAGGTGGAAAGCATGGCCAGCCGTAGAAAAATGCTTATTGAAATTTATCAGTGGTGACAGTGTTTCCTATCTTCAGTGCAGTGGGCAACTGGGAGGAGGTGTACTTATTCCCCATGGACTTTACAGTGTCCCAGAACTTTTTTGAGTTAGTGTTGCAGGAAGCAAATTTCTGCTTGAAAAAGCTAGCCTTGGCTTTTCTAACTGCCTGTGTATAATGGTTTCTAGCTTCCCTGAACAGCTGCATATCACGGGGGCTGTTCAATTCTAATGCAGAACGCCATAGGATGTTTTTGTGTTGGTTAAGGGCAGTCAGGTCTGGGGAGAACCAAGGGCTATATCTGTTCCTGGTTCTAAATTTCTTGAATGGGGCATGTTTATTTAAGATGGTTAGGAAGGCATTTTTTTAAATATCCAGGCATCCTCTACTGACGGGATGAGATCAATATCCTTCCAGGATACCCCGGCCAGGTCGATTAGAAAGGCCTGCTCGCTGAAGTGTTTCAGGGAGCGTTTGACAGTGATGAGTGGAGGTCGTTTGACCGCTGACCCATTACGGATGCAGGCAATGAGGCAGTGATCGCTGAGATCTTGGTTGAAGACAGCAGAGGTGTATTTAGAGGGCAAGTTGGTTAGGATGATATCTATGACGGTGCCCGTGTTTAAGGCTTTGGGGAGGTACCTGGTAGGTTCATTGATAATTTGTGTGAGATTGAGGGCATCAAGTTTAGATTGTAGGATGGCTGGGGTGTTAAACATGTTCCAGTTTAGGTCGCCTAGCAGCACGAGCTCTGAAGATAGATGGGGGGCAATCAGTTCACATATGGTGTCCATAGCACAGCTGGGGGCAGAGGGTGGTCTATAGCAGGCGGCAACGGTGAGAGACTTGTTTTTAGAGAGGTGGATTTTTAAAAGTAGAAGTTCAAATTGTTTGGGTACAGACCTGGATAGTAGGACAGAACTCTGCAGGCTATCTTTGCAGTAGATTGCAACACCGTCCCCTTTGGCAGTTCTATCTTGTCTGAAAAGGTTGTAGTTTGGGATTAAAATGTCTGCATTTTTGGTGATCTTCTTAAGCCAGGATTCAGACACAGCTAGAACATCCGGGTGGGCAGAGTGTGCTAAAGCAGTGAATAGAACACACTTAGGAAGGAGGCTTCTAATGTTAACATGCATGAAACCAAGGCTATTACGGTTACAGAAGTCGTCAAAAGAGAGCGCCTGGGGAATAGGAGTGGAGCTAGGCACTGCAGGGCCTGGATTCACCTCTACATCGCCAGAGGAACAGAGGAGGAGTAGAATAAGGGTACGGCTAAAAGCAATAAGAATTGGTCGTCTAGAACGTCTGGAACAGAGAGTAAAAGGAGGTTTCTGGGGGCGATAAAATTGCATCAAGGTATAATGTACAGACAAAGGTATGGTAGGATGTGAATGCAGTGGAGGTAAACCTAGGTATTGAGTGATGAAGAGAGAGATAATGTCTCTAGAAACATCATTGAAACCAGGAGATGTCATTGCATGTGTGGGTGGTGGAACTAATAGGTTGGATAAGGTATAGTGAGCAGGACTAGAGGCTCTACAGTGAAATAAGCCAATAAACACTAACCAGAACAGCAATGGACAAGGCATATTGACATTAAGGAGAGGCATGCTTAGTCGAGTGATCAAAAGGGTCCAGTGAGTAGAGAGGTTGGTTGGGGGTCACGGCGATTTAGACAGCTAGCCAGGCCATCGGTAGCAAGCTAGCATAGGATGGAGGTCTGTTATTAGCCACCTCTTGCGTTCCGTCAGTAGATTAGTGGGGTTCCGTGTGGTAGAGGGGATTAATCCAAATCACACAACAACAAAAAAAACAACAACAATAGATATAGTTATAGAGGCCCAAGAAGAAAAATAATAATAATAATAATAATACAAATAAATAAATTGTCCGATTGTCTATTCAGATAGCAGCCGATAAGACATTTAACGGTTAGCTGGCCGCAGATTTGGCGTTCAGGTAACGTCGCGACGGAGGAGCCAGCCGGATAACTCCTTCGGGTAGATAACTTCGGCAGTCCAGTTGTGAAGGCCCGGTGGGGCTCCGCGTAGGCAGTAAAACGGGTCCGGATAGGTGATTGTAGCCCAGGAGTGATTGATGGAACTCTTCAGCTGGCTAGCTTCGGAATAATTGATGTTTGCTCCGGAATCGAAGAAAGCCGATAGTCACACGGATAGCAGGTAGCTAGCTGTGAGATCCAGGTATGAATGTCCAGAGTTAGCGGTTGAAATCCAGGGACATGGAGAGAAAAATTGGTCCGGTATGTTCCGTTCCGAGCCGCGCTGCGCCGTACAAAACTGGCGATAGATTTTCGAGCTAAAGGATAGCTGATGACCACAAACCGTGGTTAGCTGAATACTAACGATTAGCCAGTAAAGAAGCTAACTAGCTTCTGATTAGCTTCTGATTAGCTTCTGGATTAGCTTCTGGCTAGCTTCTGGCTAGCCCCTGGCTAGCTTCTGGCTAGTTTCTGGCTAGCTTCTTGGAGGATTACAGATTTGAGGTAAATAATACTTTTTTTATAAATATAAATTGGTGAGGCGGGTTGCAGGAGAGTGTTTTGAAGATGAGTTTATGGAAAATTAAAAAATATATATAAAAAGGTATGTGAAAAAAGTTGTAAATATATATATATATACGGGACACGACAAGACGAGGACAAAAGACTTCTGAACTGCTATGCCATCTTGGAATGAATGTTTAAGTCTAAGGCACAGCTTCTCAGTGCAAGAGGCATCACTACAATCCCTGATTTGAATCAAGGCTGTATCACATTGGGAGTCCTGTAGGACAGTGCACAGTTGGTCTAGAGTCATCTGGGGGTAGGCTGTCATTGTTAAAAAAATAATTTGTTCTTGACTGACATGCCTAGTTAAATGTAAAAAAAAAAACAACAAAAAAAAACACTGACACTCCAACATGCACACACATTTACTCTGTTTATCATGTATCCTGATGCCTAGTCAGCTGACCCATATACATATCTACCTCGATCACTCCAGGATCCCTGGACGGTTTAAATATGATATTGGAACGGACCCTGTACAGCTTTTCTTACTTTCTTATTTTTATTTCTCAGTGTGTTTGCTCTACCTTATGTTATGTTTAGTACTACATTGATATTGATTGCTGCATTGTTGGGTTTGGAGCTGGCAAACAGCTGGCGCTGTCAAGATTTCACTGTACACTGCAAGTGATATTAAAAATCAAGAAACACACACACTCACACAAAACAGGATGTTCCGGACCCATAGTAATCATTAAGAAGTATAATATTCCTAGTGACACACCTATTGCTTTGCTAGGCCTGGGCAGTATTTAACACGTTCCAACTGACCAGAACTTAGCTTAGCATACTACCAAATATGGTATAGTAGGAAGATCTACAATAGAAATCCCTAATCACATTTGTAGGCGGTGTCATGGCGATATTGGCTAGCAACGATCGTAGGAACTGTACAGTGTACATTCCGAGGCAGAGCTCATGCGTAGAAACATGTAATCTTGTCTAATAGTGTAGGCCTTCAAATGCGCTCCTTTGATATAAAGTTGTTTTTGACGAAAATGAAAATGTGTCAGTAACATGGTGAACTACTTAACCCTTGTGTGGTGTTCATGTTTTTGTTATTCACCCAATGTTCGCGGGTCTAATGGACCAACAACGTTATTTGGTTTTTAAAACAATACAGCCATATCAATTTACGTAAAAATACTTAATACTTAGAAGTCGACTTATATCAATTACAAGAAATATAGACAGCGTATATGGTTAGTATTTGCCATTTACCTCTGCTAGATCACATTTATCAATAAAAGTGCTATTTTCACCCAAAAAAAACGTATATATAAAATGTGATTTTTATGAACGAAAATCAATTATTTTAATTTTTTATTTTTTATTTTTTTTATTTCACCTTTATTTAGCCAGGTAGGAAAGTTGAGAACAAGTTCTCAATTACAACTGCGACCTGGCCAAGATAAAGCGTAGCAATTCGACACATACAACAACACAGAGTTACACATGGAATAAACAAAACATACAGTCAATAATACAGTTGAAGAAAATCTATATACAGTGTGTACAAATAAGGTAAGAAAAGGGAGGTAAGGCAATACATAGGCCGCAGTGGTGAAGTAATTACAATATACCAATTAGACACTAGAGTTTTTTTATTTATTTTATTTTACCTTTATTTAACCAGGTAGGCAAGTTGAGAACAAGTTCTCATTTACAATTGCGACCTGGCCAAGATAAAGCAAAGCAGTTCGACAGATACAACGACACAGAGTTACACATGGAGTAAAACAAGCATACAGTCAATAATACAGTATAAACAAGTCTATATACAATGTGAGCAAATGAGGTGAGAAGGGAGGTAAAGGCAAAAAAAGGCCATGGTGGCAAGGTAAATACAATATAGCAAGTAAAACACTGGAATGGTAGTTTTGCAATGGAAGAATGTGCAAAGTAGAAATAAAAATAATGTGGTGCAAAGGAGCAAAATAAATAAATAAATTAAATTAAATACAGTTGGGAAAGAGGTAGTTGTTTGGGCTAAATTATAGGTGGGCTATGTACAGGTGCAGTAATCTGTGAGCTGCTCTGACAGTTGGTGCTTAAAGCTAGTGAGGGAGATAAGTGTTTCCAGTTTCAGAGATTTTTGTAGTTCGTTCCAGTCATTGGCAGCAGAGAAATGGAAAGAGAGGCGGCCAAAGAAAGAATTGGTTTTGGGGGTGACTAGAGAGATATACCTGCTGGAGCGTGTGCTACAGGTGGGAGATGCTATGGTGACCAGCGAGCTGAGATAAGGGGGGACTTTACCTAGCAGGGTCTTGTAGATGACATGGAGCCAGTGGATTTGGCGACGAGTATGAAGCGAGGGCCAGCCAACGAGAGCGTACAGGTCGCAATGGTGGGTAGTATATGGGGCTTTGGTGACAAAACGGATTGCACTGTGATAGACTGCATCCAATTTGTTGAGTAGGGTATTGGAGGCTATTTTGTAAATGACATCGCCAAAGTCGAGGATTGGTAGGATGGTCAGTTTTACAAGGGTATGTTTGGCAGCATGAGTGAAGGATGCTTTGTTTCTAGATTTAACTTTGGATTGGAGATGTTTGATATGGGTCTGGAAGGAGAGTTTACAGTCTAACCAGACACCTAAGTATTTGTAGTTGTCCACGTATTCTAAGTCAGAGCCGTCCAGAGTAGTGATGTTGGACAGGCGGGCAGGTGCAGGTAGCGATCGGTTGAAGAGCATGCATTTAGTTTTACTTGAGTGATTGATGTGCAGAAGATGAATGTGCAAGTAGAGATACAGGGGTGCAAAGGAGCAAGATAAATAAATACAGTATGGGGATGAGGTAGTTGGATGGGCTAATCAAGACATGGGTGGAATTAATCCTGTTTATCTTGAACAAATATAAATGAAACAAGGTTTTCATCACTACTGACGTTTATTGCTTTGAACTGAACAAATTACAAGGACGGTATTTTATGTACAGTATTTTATGGAAATGATAAATGAGCCAAATTGAACACAAATTAAGGCTGGTCTACACACCACATGAGGGACAGAGTTGTACTGTGTGTGTGTTGCAAATGTATTTCTTGCACTTGATGCATGTGTACCCTGTCTTCCTGTCCTTCTTGGGTCCACACGCATTGCAGAGCTTCTTCTTGTTGCTACCGGCTGCAATCTAGAATGATGAAAACACTTAGTTCAGGAGTTTTACTAACATGTCACTCACTCACTCACATATATAGTTACAGCAGGCCAAGGTAGGAGAGTCAGACACACACATGCAACAACATCACTCACACTTAGTTCCGGTATTGAAGTTGTTGGTTCTGTGGTTTCTGGCGAATGGGGCACCAGCATCCTCCTCCTGATTCCTCCTTGCAATGGGTGCAGAAGCTGGGTCCTTGGGATATGTTGCCTCCTCTTTCCAATGCCTTACCCAGCTCCTCGAGAAAGAGCCGTCTCCTCTGGAGCTTCCCTCTGTTCCAATCTGGGTTCAGCGCCATCCAGATGACAAACACGTTGTACACCAAGATGTTCAAGATGTTGAAGAATATCACAAGATGCCAGCGTAGGGTTCTTCTTTTGCAGCTGTAGTCAGTCACCAGCTTGTCTAAATTGTCCACCCTTTCTTTTGTGGCATTGTAATCCATTACGATTTCTGTTTTTTGATATTCCTGGCCACAGATTCCCCAGTCCCTATTCAGCCTACTCATTTGCTAGTTTCTTTGGAAAGTACGACATTGGGGACGTGTTGGCCATGAACAAACTTAAAGGAATTGATAGGCCTGTTCCTTGTATTTTTTATATATATTTTTAACTAACCTTTATTTAAGTAAGCAAGTCAGTTAAGAGCTCATTCTTATTTACAATGACGGCCTACCACAGCCAAACACAGACGACGCTGGGCCAATTGTGAGCTGCCCTATGGGACTCGCCATCACAGCCGGATGTGATACAGCCTGGAATCAAAGCAGGGACTGTATTGACACCTCTTACACTGAGATGCAGTGCCTTAGACCCCTGCACCACTCGGGAGCCCCCAATATTCAACTGCTGAGGTGGGAGCTCTGGCTTGTTTTTTCGTACTGTTCCTACCATCGTCAACTTCACCTTGAGGAGCTCCTGTCCCAGCTTGTGCAAAGTAAAAAAGTTATTGCATGTGATGTTGTGGCCACGGAGTCCCTGTGTCACGTCCAGGACAACCTGCATCCGTTGGTCCTTCTCAGGAGCTCCTCCATCTGGCTTCCCCGTATACACTTGCAAGTTCCATGAATATAATGAAGCAGCATCACAGGCAGCCAAGATCTTGATTCCATATTTTGTGGGTTTAGACGGTATGTATTGCCTGAAGGGGCAGAGGCCCCTAAATGGCATAAGCTGCTCATCAACAGTAACTTTGGGCCCGGGGTTGTAAAACACGGGCAGGCGGTCCACCCACTTGTCACACACTAACCTGATTGCAGCTAGCTTGTCTCTCTGCACAGACCTGATTGCAGCTAGCTTGTCTCTCTGCACTGACCTGATTGCAGCTAGCTTGTCTCTCTGCACAGACCTGATTGCAGCTAGCTTGTCTCTCTGCACTGACCTGATTGCAGCTAGCTTGTCTCTCTGCACTGACCTGATTGCAGCTAGCTTGTCTCTCTGCACTGACCTGATTGCAGCTAGCTTGTCTCTCTGCACTGACCTGATTGCAGCTAGCTTGTCTCTCTGCACTGACCTGATTGCAGCTAGCTTGTCTCTCTGCACTGACCTGATTGTAGCTAGCTTGTCTCTCTGCACTAACCTGATTGCAGCTAGCTTGTCTCTCTGCACTGACCTGATTGCAGCTAGCTTGTCTCTCTGCCGCCGAGCTGGTCTGGTGTCTCGGTTATCGAAGCGGATAATCCTGGAGACATTGTTGCATGTTTCATTTTTACTTGTTTTCACCTACACACACACAAACACACTTTTCCACACTTGTATTACCTTCGGGTCCAGCGGACCTGAAACACACATATGTTATATAAATGTATATGTATATATGTACAGTGTGCATTCAATGAAAATGTGTTATTTTACATGTTCTTCACAGAAAATGAGCCAAGGCCAACGAGTGAGTCTCAGGTTGAATTTCTTTTTTTCATTTTTCTGTTAGTAAACATTGAAAATGGGTCCCACAGAACCACACACCACAAGAGGTTTAAGATATTGGCTGAAATCTAGGTTGTGCCTTTTTAGATTTTGAGGAATGTAATTTATTTGTCGAACCCCAAACCCAATAAAAATATCCAGTAAGTCTGCAGTTTTAAAGTAAAATAATTTATGCCTATTATTTCTCAGTAGTTTTTGTGAAGCATTTAATGTTGACAAGGTATAGGTCAACTTTGTCACACTTTGATAATGTGTTCAATTAATTTGTTTTACAGACATTCATATTTCAACTAAATGTAATACATTTCACACAGAATTTGAAATAAAGTGTTTGAACTAAAACAACCAATAGCGGCCTGCGTTTCAAGTTCCTGCTACTGCGCTAATATGTCTTCACAACACTCTCTCAGAGTAGAAGAAACATATTTCTTAAAGATATAACAGGCCATGAAATATTTATGTCGCCCTGATTTTGTATGGCACTGCAGTGAATAATTGATTGTTTTGGGGTACGTGGGAAATACGTATTTTCAGCATCCAACTGTTCCCTTTATTGGAGAACAGATTCACATGCTGCTTTGACTGTCATCCAATGTGTCGTTGTTTCACAAGAGTCCCGCCACTGAATTAAATAGAACAGAAATTATATTAGGCTATGACATGTATCATATTGTATCTCTATGGCCTTTGCTTATATGTTTGCTGGACCCCAGGAAGAGTAGCTGCTGCCTTGACAGGAACTAATGACGATCCTTAATAAACCCCAGGAAGAGTAGCTGCTGCCTTGGCAGGAACTATTGAGGAGACATAATGAATTGAATTTGTTCAACTCCTGCGTCCTCTGTCTTCCATCATCTCTCGCCTCCTTTTGAAAAAGGTCAAGAGGTGGCGAGGAGCGGGAACGTGGAAGAAAAAGCACTTATATGAAATGAGTCTCCATCTCCACTCGAACGTTATCAGGCAAATCACATTTACAGGGGTGGATCCCAAAATAAATGTGTAAAGTCATAAAAACAAATTAAGTTAGCTGTGCGAGACGTTTTATAGATTAAAAAAAAAGATACAAGTAACATTATTGTTTTTAAATGTGTGCATTCCTTTCTCCGACGACAAAACAAACGCTGATTCAATGAGGGTGTGGCAGTTTTCCAAACACTTCCACAAAGGATGAAAGGTGGCTATTCAGGACGGGAGGACACTCTTCTGTTCGCCTACTAACAAAATGACATCTCCTCGACTACTTATCGGTTTCCAGGTCCCAGAGGAGAGAGGAATGACTTTTTTTCCCAGATTAGAAAAGGCCTATGGGTTCAACAACAATTACAAGAGGCTTGAAATGTTGAATGTTGACTTGAAATCTTACTGAGGTAGATCAGACAAGCTCCTAAACCAATTTAGTGGTGCATTAATATCATAGCATGAATTTTCACTTCATCCTGCCCAGCTCAAGGCATATTATCCTGGTAGGATGAAGGGGTGGATGGAGGGATGTTGGATCTCCTTCAAATGGGCAGGGATGAAGGGAATTGTAAAGCACGGAGGGATGGAGGTTGGAGCTTCTTCAAAGGGAAGAAATATTGATCTGAATCATATGACCGGCCAGGGAAGTTGAAAGACAAACTTAAAAGAGCTCTTACGTCTACCACAGGCAAGGTATTCATCCCATAATGCTTTAAGTGAGGATAGAAATATTATTATTATTGTATTAGCAGCAGCATACCACCCTGCATACCACTGCTTGCTTGCTTCTGAAGCTAAGCAGGGTTGGTCCTGGTCAGTCCCTGGATAGGAGACCAGATGCTGCTGGAAGTGGTGTTGGAGGGCCAGTGGAGGGCACTCTTTCCTCAGGTCAAAAAAAAATGCCCTAGGGCACCCTACACTGCCCTGTGTAGGGTGCTGTCTTTCAAATGGGATGTTAGACGGGTGTCCTTACTCTCTGAGGTCATTAAAGATCCCATGGCACTTATCGTATGTGTAGGGGTGTTAACCCGGTGTCCAGGCTAAATTCCCAATCTGGCCCTCAAACCATCACAGTCACCTAATAATCCCAAGTTTACAATTGGCTCATTCATCCCTCTCCCCTGTAACTATTCCCCAGGTTGTTGCTGTAAATGAGAATGTGTTCTCAGTCAACTTACCTGGTAAAAATGAAGAACATTTGTATTATTTTAAAGCTGATATGTTTTGTGTGTCAGAGTGAACAAAAGCTCAGAAATCATCGCACTGTCGTGAGCAATGCCGAAGCCCAATATAACACACCGACAATTATGTAACTGTTTAGTTTGACATGAAGATTGAGGTGAGTACAGCCTTTTCCTTGGTGCAACTAAAACAACAAAATGGTAGAAAAGACACAGATACAAAGGTTATTTAGGTGTGCAGGCCAGAAGGCCATTGACTTTGACCTGACAGCGCTACAGATCCATTGACTGACCTGACAGCGCTACAGATCCATTGACTTTGACCTGACAGCGCTACAGATCCATTGACTTTGACCTGACAGCGCTACAGATCCATTGACTTTGACCTGACAGCGCTACAGATCCATTGACTGACCTGACAGCGCTACAGATCCATTGACTTTGACCTGACAGCGCTACAGATCCATTGACTGACCTGACAGCGCTACAGATCCATTGACTTTGACCTGACAGCGCTACAGATCCATTGACTGACCTGACAGCGCTACAGATCCATTGACTTTGACCTGACAGCGCTACAGATCCATTGACTTTGACCTGACAGCGCTACAGATCCATTGACTGACCTGACAGCGCTACAGATCCATTGACTTTGACCTGACAGCGCTACAGATCCATTGACTTTGACCTGACAGCGCTACAGATCCATTGACTGACCTGACAGCGCTACAGATCCATTGACTGACCTGACAGCGCTACAGATCCATTGACTTTGACCTGACAGCGCTACAGATCCATTGACTGACCTGACAGCGCTACAGATCCATTGACTTTGACCTGACAGCGCTACAGATCCATTGACTGACCTGACAGCGCTACAGATCCATTGACTTTGACCTGACAGCGCTACAGATCCATTGACTGACCTGACAGCGCTACAGATCCATTGACTTTGACCTGACAGCGCTACAGATCCATTGACTGACCTGACAGCGCTACAGATCCATTGACTTTGACCTGACAGCGCTACAGATCCATTGACTTTGACCTGACAGCGCTACAGATCCATTGACTGACCTGACAGCGCTACAGATCCATTGACTTTGACCTGACAGCGCTACAGATCCATTGACTTTGACCTGACAGCGCTACAGATCCATTGACTTTGACCTGACAGCGCTACAGATCCATTGACTGACCTGACAGCGCTACAGATCCATTGACTTTGACCTGACAGCGCTACAGAACCAATCGACATGATAGAGCTAACAGATCCATTGACTTTGACATGATAGAGCTAACAGATCCATTGACTTTGACCTGACAGCGCTACAGATCCATTGACTTTGACCTGACAGCGCTACAGATCCATTGACTTTGACCTGACAGCGCTACAGATCCATTGACTTTGACCTGACAGCGCTACAGATCCATTGACTGACCTGACAGCGCTACAGATCCATTGACTTTGACCTGACAGCGCTACAGATCCATTGACTTTGACCTGACAGCGCTACAGATCCATTGACTGACCTGACAGCGCTACAGATCCATTGACTTTGACCTGACAGCGCTACAGATCCATTGACTGACCTGACAGCGCTACAGATCCATTGACTTTGACCTGACAGCGCTACAGATCCATCGACATGATAGAGCTAACAGATCCATTGACTTTGACATGATAGAGCTAACAGATCCATTGACATGACAGAGATAAAATATTTTTCAAAAACAGCTACAGATGCAACAGGTACTGGCTGAAAGAGCAAAGCACAGCCTGGCTGAAAGAGTTGATTTGACTTCTCACACATTTTGAGTCCTGAAAAGTGAACTCCAAAAGTATTGGGACAGTAACACATTTTTATTGTTTTGGCTCTGTACTACAGCACTTTGGAGTTGAAACGATACAATGGCTATGAGTAGAAGGGCACAAGGGGAGACCCAGATGCAGACACGGGAGACAGATGGTTTGAGTCTTGATATTTATTAACTTCTTGATGCACCCATCCCATTAGCGGGATCATTTTCATCAACCACCGCTGAATTGCAGAGCGCCAAATTCAAATGAAATCACTAAAATATTTCATTTTCATGAAATCACAAGTGCAATATAGCAAAACACAGCTTAGCTTGTTGTTAATCCACCTGGCATTTCAGATTTCAATAACGCTTTTCGGCGAAAGCATAACAAGTGTATAGGTAAGGACATGTCTCTCAGTAGACAAAATATTACAAACAGCTAACAGCCAAGTAGATTGGTCACAAAAGAAAGAAAAGCAATAAATTAAATCGCTTACCTTTGATGATCTTCGGATGTTTGCACTCACGAGACTCCCAGTTACACAATAAATGTTCCTTTTGTTCCATAAAGATTATTTTTATATTCAAAAACCTCCATTTGGTTGGCACGTTATGTTCAGAAATCAACAGGCTCGAGCGGTCACGACATCGCAGACGAAAATTCCAAATAATATCCGTAATGTTCATAGAAACATTTCAAACGTTTTTATAATCAATCCTCAGGTTGTTTTTCCAATATATAATCGATAATATATAAACCGGGAATGTAGCTTCTTCAATAGGAGAGAAAATGGCTGCTCCAAGCTGTTGGGCATACAAAACGCTGCTGACACCCGGCCATACAATGATCTTTCTCTCTCATTTTTCAAAATAAAGACTGTTCACACCATGGGGAAGGAATAGGAAAGGGAATCTGGTTGATATCCTTTTAAATGGAGCGAAGGCAGACTATGGAACATGGAGCTTTCAAAATAGTGGCCACTTCCTGGTTTGATTTTCCCCAGGTTTTTGCCTACAATATCAGTTCTGTTATACTAACAGACAATATTTTGACAGTTTTGGAAACTTTAGAGTGTTTTCTATCCTAATCTAACAATTATATGCATATTCTAGATTGAGGGCCTGAGAAATAGGCAGTTTAATTTGGGTACGTTTTTCATCCAAACATCAAAATACTGCCCCCTACAATCGAAAAAGGGGTAGGCAAGAGATGTTCATGGACAGACAAAAGGCAAACGACAAACCAGTTCAGAGTCCAGGAGGTACAGAGTGGCAGGCAGGCTCGAGGTCAGGGCAGGCAGAAAGGTCAGGCAGGCGGGTACGGAGTCCAGAAAACAGGCAAGGGTCAAAAACCAGGAGGACTAGCAAAAAGAGAATAGAAGCAGGAGTACGGGAAAAACACGCTAGTTGACTTGAAAAGCATACAAGACGAACTGGCACAGAGAGACAGGAAACACAGGGATATATACACCAGGGATAATAAGCGACACCTGGAGGGGGTGAAGACAGTCACAAGACAGGTGAAACAGATCAGGGTGTAACAATGAGTTTGAAGTGCAAACTGTCAGCTTCAATACATATTTATCATTCATTTCTATTGGGCACAAAATAATCTGAAACACAACCAAAACAAACAGCAAATGCATCCAACAAATCCGTAACGTCACAATCTTGATGTAATCATTACATGCTAGGAATATGGGACCAAATACTAAACTTTTGACTGACTACTTTACTATGCATAAAAGTGAATTTTTCCCAATAATTTTGGTCTCCTAAAATGGTTGGACTATGTCCAAAATGTTCTGTAATTTGTAAATGGTTCATAGATGACGAAACCCTAAAATTAAAGCTGACAGTCTGCACTTTAACCTCATAGTCATTGTATCATTTCAAATCCTAAGTGAAGGAGTACAGAGCCAAAACAACAGCAAAGGGTCACCAATACTGTTGGAGCTGTACATTATCTCTGTATATGTCTCACTGTATTTCTGTCCATACTGTATCGTTATATATATCTGCCTGTTTTTTGACTGCTCCAACACCTGTTTACTGTTTACCACGACGTCGTCATTTATTTATTTTTTCCCTGTGTACGATATTGTTGGATTCCTGTCATTGTTGTTGAGCACCCCTCATTTTGAGAACTTTCTGCTGTTTGCCAGAGCGCGACGGCCTACCTGAACTCAATTTTCTCTTGTGTTTACATGCTTTAACGCTTCAATGCTTTGAACACCGAGGAAGTAGCTGAAAACTTTATCCTGTTGAAAATCATGCTCACTGGTGTGATGATGAATAGACTATTTTTGCAACTCTTGTTCATATTTTGTAATTACTCTTCCCCTTCATAAATTAGAACAATTGGACCCATCATGGTTTTATTCTTCAGCTGCTATCACCTCTTATTGATCCTCAGTGAACTGTGGGTAATGTGAAATATGACTTTCTCTCTCTCTCTCCCTCCCTCTCTCTGTGGGAGGGAGCTATACATAATTCATGGAGAGGAAGTCATTAGGATGTGTGAAATGCATTATTCCTGCTAGGGTTGGATGTGTACGTGGAGAAAGCACAGAGGATGATTAATATGCATTGATGTGATGCATGTTCAGTACCAGTCAAAAGTTTGGACAGGATTTTTCTTAATTTGTACTCCTTTTCTACATTGTAGAATAATAGTGAAGACATCAAAACTATGAAATAACTCATATGGAATCATGTAGTAACCAAAAAAGTGTTAAACAAATCAAAATAGATTTTATATTCTTCAAAGTAGCCACCCTTTGCCTGGATGACATCAGTGGTACCAGCAGGTCACTATCTAATACCTGTGTTGACACTAACATAGCCTTGACCTTGTGGAATGCCTGCTCCTGTGGGTCGCCCCACATCCACTCTGTCTCTTTTTTTCAACAGCTCAGTGACGGGGTGTGGCACTGATGACAGAACCGGCAAGAATTTGCCCAAGTAGTTCAGCAGTCAGTGATGTTAGTTGGACTGGGCATCTCGGAGACGGCTTTCACTTTGCTGTCATCCGGCTTTATCCCATCCGCTCCGATCACATGACCGAAGTACTGGATCTCCGACTTCCCAAAGTGACACTTGTCTTTGTTCAGCTTTAGTCATGACTCTTTGTTGGTCTGTAGCACTTTGCTCAGATTCCTGTTGGGTTCTTCCTTGTTTGCACCGTAGACCAGTATGTCAACCATCACAACGACTGTGCCCTTATGTCCTCTCAGGAGCTCATCTCCCTCTGAAAGATTCTCTGGCACGCTGATTATTCCAGAAGCAGAATCTTCCCACAGCGAAAGTTGTCAGTTCTCTGCAGTTCTGTTCAAGCGGTATCTGCTAAAAACCGCTAGATGCATCGAATGGGGTGAAGACACTCGCCCCGGATAGGTTTGGTGCTATATCCTCCAAAGTAGGTAAAATAAACCTATCCCGTTTTGGTGCTTCGTTGAGTTGTTTTAAGTCTACACATGTTCTCACTTTGCCACCAGCATCATGGGAGCACTCCGGTCTGTAGGCTTGGTTACTCCCTCGATGAGGCAATTTTTCTCCATTCTGTTCAGTTCTTCCTCCGCTTTTGGAAAGAGTGGAAAAGGAATTCTGCGTGGCGAAGTCAGAGAATAGGGGACTGCATCAGGCCTAAGCTCAATCTTGACTGGTTCAGTAGTCCTATCTCTCCTAACACATCTGTGCTGATCTCATCTGCTCTGAGGACCAAACCCATATTTCATGCAACGGTTCTGCTATTAGCATATACTTTTTTTATTTTATTTTACTTGTGGCTAGGAATTTCCCCATATAATCATTCCTGCCACCTTGACTGTGAACGTCAGTTTCAATGTTAACCAGCAGGCGGCGCTGTGGAAACTCTGGTAAGTGCTCTGAAACGTCACTATACGTCACTATATTCACTGGGAGCTCAACATGCCACTCTTCTTCAGAATCCGACTGCTTAGTGACTGTCCTCGGGGCCTGATTGGTGTCACAGTTTTGCTCCAGGTCCAGCTAACACATCTGACTCCAATAATCAACTAATCATGATCTTCAGTTTAGAGTACACTTTGATTAATCAGCTGTTTTTGCCAGGGATGGAGAAAAAGTGTGAGAGCAATCAGGCCCTGGAAGACTGGAGATACCCACCCCTGCGTGGAACACTAATGTTACAGTTGAAAAAGCAGCAGGTTAAAGTGGTTAAAGTCTGTTGGATCTGTACAACAATGGTTGAAGACGTTTTCTCAAAGGCTGTTTTTTTTTTTTTTAGGGTAGATAAAAGATCAAATCAAATCAAATAGTATTTGTCACACAGGTGTAGTAGACCTTATCGGGAAATGCTTACTTTACAAGCCCTAAAAAAACAACAATGCAGTTTTAAGAGAAATAAACTAAAGTTTAAAAAAAAAGTAACACAATAAAATAACAATAACGAGGCTATATAGAGGGGATACCGGTACCGACTCAAAGTGCGGGGGTACAGGTTAGACGAGGTAATTGAGGTAATGGACTGAGAGTCTAACGAGGAATCTAGCGATCACACAGCGACAACACAGTTTGTTTTACCCCCCTGCCTTCTGTTCCCCTACCCTGCGACTCAGCCTGTGATGAATGTAACCATGGCCACAATGACTAATGTCTCTCTCTCTTACTTTACCAGTGGTGTTTAGAGAGGTTTTCAGACGTTGTCCAATAGATGTGGAGGTTAGCAATAATAATGCAACAACAGGCTCAGCATTTCCTCTAAGCAAGCCATTTTAGCAAGCACCTATAAATAATGGGCCCAATGAGATCAACATTTCAAAATGTTTTGAAACGAAAAAAGTATTTTCATGCAGTTCCACATAAAAGTTAACATGTGAAAATTGACTCATAACTACACCTATACAACACCATGGTATATATTCTTTAAACAGGGTTTTTGCAGACATTGGCAGGTCAAATTCAAGCACTTAATAGTCATTTTCAATGACCTCAATGTTATACAATTGTATAATTTATATAAATGATATATTGCCACGTTAAGAATAGTAAAAATGTTTGGCCTTGCCAATGCACTGATATTTTCTTACATTCTAAAAATATGTGAGAATAATGTGGCCATTACCTGACAAATAGATCGGATACATGCATTAATCTCACCATTTTAATCTCACAGTCACTGTTTTTATAATGAGAAAGTGACCAAAAAACAGGTTCCTTTTTTTTAACTGAAGGGTTTCTTATGGAAAGCCAAGTTGAAGCCATAATTAGATGTTGCGGTCCTCGTAATAACCGAATATGGATTTACTGCAACAACCATTTACAAACGGATAAAACATTTAAATCACAGATAATTATAAAGGGAGCAGGAGAACTTATAAATTGGCTAAAAATAATTGCAAGGACTTTTCAAGCACCATTAAAGACGTGTATTTTTCAAGGACTTTTCAAGCACCATTAAAGACGTGTATTTTTCAAGGACTTTTCCAGTACTCCAAATTCAAGATCAAGTATGCTACTTTGCGCTCCTTGAATTGTATGACATTTGTCATCTTATTTCATTACCAGATCATATTGACAAGCCCACTAGACTATGTAATTTCATTATATCCAGAAAAAATTCATAGAAATAGCTTGGGTGTTGCGCAATAGTCTATCCTACACAATTGCGCACAGTGGACTCGGTGTCCAGTACCAGGCACAAAAACATATGAAAACATGAACTCATTACCAAATCCAATTTGATTGATTAGCAGATGTTATTGCGGGTGTGTAGAGAAATGCTTATGCTTCTTGCTCTGACAGTGCAGTAATATCTAACCAGTAATATCTAATCAATTACACAACATATACCAAATACACACAAATCTAAGTAGGAATGAATTAAGACTATACATATGGACAAGCGATGTCAGAGCGGAACGGACTAAGATACAGTATAATAGTATAGAATACAGGATATACATGAGATGAGTAATGCGAGATATGTAAACATTATTAAAGTGGCTAGTGTTCCATTCCTTAAAGTGGCCAGTGATTCCTAGTCTATGCCTATAGGCAGCAGCCTCTAATGTCCTAGTGGTGGCTGTATAACAGTCTGATGGCCTTGAGATAGAAGCTGTTTCCCAGCTTTGATGCACTTATACTGACTTCGCCTTCTGGATGATAACGTGGTGAACAGTGGCTCGGGTGGTTGATGTCCTTAATGATCTTTTTGGCCTTCCTGTGACATCAGGTGCTGTCGGTGTCCTGGAGTGTGGGTAGTTTGCCCCTGGTAATGCGCTGGGCAGACCGCACCACCCTCTGGAGACCCTTGCTGTTGCAGACGGTGCAGTTGCCGTACCAGGCGGTGAATTTATTTAGCCTCCTGAGTTTGAAGAGGCTTTGTTGCGCCTTCTTCACCACACTGTCTGTGTTGGTGGTGGATTTAATTTTGTCAGTGATGTGTAACCAAGTAACTTGAAGCTTTCCACCTTCTCCACTGTGGTCCTGTCGATGTAGATGGGTGAGTGCACCCTCTGCTGTTTACTGAAGTCCACGATCATCTCCTTTGTTTTGTTGACGTTGAGTGAGAGGTTGTTTTCCAGGCACCACACTCCCAGAGCCCTCACCTCCTTCCTGTAGGCTGTCTTGTCATCTTTGGTAATCAAGCCTACTACTGTTGTGTCGTCTGCAAACTTGATGATTGAGTTGGAGGCGTGCATGGCCACGCAGTCATGGGTGAACAGGGAGTACAGGAAGGGGCTGAGAAAGCACAGTTGTGGGTCTCCAGTGTTGAGGATCAGCAAAGTGGAGATGTTGTTTCCTACCTTCACCACCTGGGGGCGGCCCATCCGGAAGTCCAGGACCCAGTTGCACAGGGCGGGGTTCAGACCCAGGGCTTTGATCTTAATGATGAGCTTGGGGGGTACTATGGTGTTGAATTCTGAGCTATAGTCAATAAACAGCATTCTTACATAGGTATTCCTCTTGTCCAGATGGGATAGGGCAGTGTGCAGAGTGATTCCGATTGCATCGTCTGTGGATCTATTGGGGCGGTAAGCATATTGAAGTGGACCTTAATGTTTTCTCTGTTAAATCTAACAAGACCCTGCTGTAAATCAAGCAGACAACAACAGAAGATCGACCTCATTTCACTAGGGGGATCCCGATTGGCGCAGCGGTCCAAGGCACTGCATCTCAGTGCTAGAAGGTATCACTATAGACCCTGGTTGAATTCCAGGCTGTATCTCAACCAGCCATGATTGGGAGTCCCATAGGACAGAGCACAATTGGCCCAGCGTCGTCCGGTTTAGGGTTTGGCCGGGGTAGGCTGTCATTGTAAATCGGAATTTGTTCTTAACTGACTTGTCTGGTTAAATAAAAGGGATATTAGATGCAATGTGAATACAGGCACAACTGTCTTCACCAGTGTCACAAATGAGACACCCAAATATTCTGGATATTCTTTGCCAACAACTTTTTTTTCCAGCACTTGGGCTATTGTTTTATTGCATGCGTTATCACAAAAGATGTCATTCAGAAATTATTTCCTGGATCAGATGATGATTTGTGAAAATAACACAGCGTAACTCATCAGCTGGACACCAAATGCGCAAAATTGTTGAAGAACCACTTTAAGTATCCAGGTAAGGTGACTATTTTCGGTTAGAAGCATTCGATTGCGCAATTGCATTCATTATTTTGGATTTGTGGATTTGTGTGCCCTTGAAAACTTTTTTCACCACGTAACATAATGAGACACAAAATGTTACAAATGCAAAAAACTGTTCAACAGATCCATGATTCTTACAGGGTTCAATTTCAATTTCTAATTTAACTGAATAACGCTTAATATAAAGTCACACGATTTTGGACAAGACACCAACCACGAGAAAGGGTTATCCTTTTACTGTAGTGGGGTAAATCAGGGTCACACAGTGTTTCTTGAGTCTTAAACAAATCTACTAGGAAACAAAAGTATACACCTCACACACATGGGCTTAAGACAAGAAGACACCTGTACCATGTCAGATATAGAGTTGAAATGTATTTCATCACAGAAGATAGGTTCCTTCCCCAGGCAGTATTGTATCTGTTGTTCATGTCTGGATGCTACTCCTACGTTGTATCGTTCTATATTATTTGTTATATTAAACTTACCACCTGCACTTGCTTCTCGACTTCCAGTGTCTACGTTACATTGTTACGTTACAGCCTTATTCTAAAATGTATTGAATATTTGTTTCCCTCAGCAATCTACACACAATACCTCATAATGACATCACAATACCCCATAATGACATCACAATACCCCATAATGACATCAGAATACCTCATGATGACAAAGCAACATTTTAGCAAATGTATTAAAAATAGAAACCACAATACCTTAATTATGTAAGTATTCAGACCCTTTTCTATGAGACTCGAAATTGAGCTCAGATGCATCATGTTTCCATGGATCATCCTTGAGATGTTTCTACCACTTGATTGGAGTCCACCTGTGGTAAATTCAATTGATTGGACATGATTTGGAAAGGTACACACATGTCTATATAAGGTCCCACAGTTGACAGTGTATGTCAGAGCAAAAACCAAGCCATGAAGTCGAAGTAATTGTCCGTAGAGCTCCGATACAGAATTGTGTCGAGGCACAGATCTGGGTAAGGGTACCAAAACATTTCTGCAGCATTGAAGGTCCCCAAGAACACAGTGTCCTCCATCATTCTCAAATGAAATAAGTTTGGAACCACCAAGACTCTTCCTAGAGCTAGCCGATGGGTCAAACTTGGGGGAGAAGGGCCTTAGTCAGTGAGGGGACCAAGAACCTGATTGTCACTCTGACAGAGCTCTAGTGTTCCTCTGTGGAGATGGGAGAACCTTCCAGAAGAGCCACCATCTCTGCAGCACTCTACCAATCAGGCCTTTATGGTAGAGTGGCTAGATGGAAGCCACGCATCAGTAAAAAAGGCACATGACAGTCCGCTTGGAGTTTGCCAAAAGGTACCTAAAGACTCTCAGACCATGAGAAACCAGATTCTCTGGTCTGATGAAACCAAGATGGAACTCTTTGGCCTGAATGCCAAGCATCACGTCTGGAGGAAACCTGGTCCCATCCCTACGGTAAAGCATGGTGGTGGCAGCATCATGCTGTAGGAATGTTTTCCAGTAGCAGGGACTGGGAGACTAGTCAGTATCGAAGCAAAGATGAATGAAGCAATGTACAGAGAGATCCTTGATGGAAAACTGCTCCAGAGCGCTCAGGACCACAGACTGGGGCTAAGGTTCACCTTCCAACAGGACAACGACCCTAAGCACACAGCGAAGACAAAGCAAGAGTGGTTTCTGAATGTCCTTGAGTGACCCAGCCAGAGCCCAGATTTGAACCTAATCGAACATCTCTGGAGAGACCTGAAAATAGCTGTGCAGCAACGCTCCCCATCCTAACTGACAGAACTTGAGAGGATCTGCGGAGAAGAATGGGAGAAACTCCCCGAATACAGGTGTGCCAAGCTTGTTGCGTCCTGTCCAAGAAGACTCGAGGATGTAATCAGTGCAAAAGGTGCTTTGACAAAGTACTGAGTCTTATGCAAATGTGATATTTCAGTTTTTTATTTTTAATACATTTGCAAAAATGTCTAAAAAAAACTGTTTTTGCTTTGTCATTATGGAGTATTGTGATGTCATTATGGAGTATTGTGATGTCATTATGGGGTATTGTGATGTCATTATGGAGTATTGTGATGTCATTATGGAGTATTGTGATGTCATTATGGGGTATTGTGTGTAGATTGATGAAGAAAAAACTATTTCATCCATTTTAGAATAAGGCTGTAAAGTAACAAAATGTGGAAAAAATCAACGGGTCTGAAAACTTCCCTAATGCACTGTAGCTATGATAATAATATATATAATATCTTAATGTAATGACATGACATTTTTTGCAGATTATTATCAATGACTTCTCAACAGCTGTTACAAGTTGTCCAGTGTAGTAAATCCTCACTGGTACCCTAGTTTATAGAAATACCCATATACAGGTTATCTTCTATTGGTTCACAGTGCTTCTACATCTGCATTGCTTGCCGTTTGGGGTTTTAGGCTGGGTTTCTGTACAGCACTTTGTGACATCGGCTGATGTAAAAAGGGCTTTATAAATACATGTGATTGATTGATTGATTGGTTACCAGGATAAGAGATTTAGCAGCATGGGGTCGAACAAACATGCATGTGTAATCATTTACATGTAATCTGATAAAAATAAAAACAACTATTGAGTTACCAGCAAAAAAAACATTGTAATCAGATTACAAATACTTTTGAAAAACTAGATTACTTATTGGATTACTTTTAACTTCAGAAAGGATGTTTGTGAAAAAATACATTGATACCTTTGTTTTCACAATGGGATTCAATTCAGCATTGAACACAGGCGCAAGTTTAAGTTCGTTCCACCTGAGCGAGACCACTATGATGACACACCAAATGATGACCACCAATTAGAGACCACTATGATGACACACCAAATGAGTTTGATGGATAATTTTTGTCTTCTTCTAACGCCTCTTAAAGCGAAAGTAATCCAAAAGTAACAAAAAAGTAATCAGACTACTTTACTGAGTTTGTTATCCAAAAGTTACATTACTGATTAAAATTTTAGACAAGTAACTAGTAACTACAACAGATTCGATTTAGAAAGTGACCAAGCCAAACCCGAGCTGAGGCATCAGACGACAATCCTGTTACTGTTACAGTATGACTGTTTCCAACTGACACAGTACGGGTGACTGATTTCTTAATCTAACCACTTCTCGTCAGAAACATGAACTTCTGTCGTTCATCTTCAGAGGGTTCAAGTCATTCATCTTGAGCGGGTTCAAATGATTAATCTTCAGAGGGTTCAAGGGAAATAATAACTTTATGTATGAGTACTCACTTTGAGTGTAATACTCTTCGCAACATAGGGTATCACTTATCTGGGATACATAGCTGTACATTGCTTTGGTCGATTTTCTTTGTTCGGGTACCGAAGACATTTTCTCTGGTGTGACACACACACACACACACACACACACACACACACACACACACACACACACTGCTGTAAGGTTATCTATGGATAACAGTAGTACGAGGCTGGATCTCTCCGAGGCAGCTGTCCAACACAGATCTCCTAATCTGAGGATAATGCGGTAATCTGTTGTTGGTGAGATATCTGATGAGAGCGGATCTGATTTGGTCTGGTCACGTCTGGATTATGTCATCTGTCTCGGTCCTCAGATCCTGCCCATGATAAACTCATTGCGTAATGACAGAATTGAATCAAATTCATCTGGGGTTTCCGGACTCCATGATCTTATATTCACTCAATTCAAATGGGGTGGCTGGAATCAAGTAAATGTCACAGCGATTTAAAACAAATATTGTTATGCTGACAATGTTTATTTTCTGCTGAAATAGACAATGTTTCTGAGCTCATGGGAACATTTCTAGAACATATTTACACACCATCCACACTGATGATAACCACGAATCCACTACTACTTATACTGTAGTACTACAGTCATATAACGTATAGGCATAGATGCAGGAGGATGGCACCCACACTGCCGACAATAAAATTTCTTAGACTCCCACCAGTCATCGCCAAGGTTTCCTATACCATCCATTTGAATCATTCCCATTGTATGAGTGAAACAGGAGACAAGTGGAACTGAAATACTAGCTCTCAACCATACCAACCAAATCACTGGTCACCCATAAAGTTGTCCTTCTATTGCCTCATCAAAAATGCCTCATCAAAAAATCTTAAGGCAACTGCATGGTGCAGGGCACGTTTTGGATTGTTTGACTGATCTTCTGACCAATGTACATACTTTTTACTTTATGATCACGGATGATGATGTTCATGTGCTTCTACTGATAGGGTGACAGGTAGCCTAGTGGCTAAAGCGTTGGGCCAGTAACCAAATGGTTTCTTGGTTTGAATACCCAAGGTGAAAAATCTGTCAAAGTGCCTTTGATCAAGACGCCTAACCCTAATTTGCTCCAGCTGACCCTGTTAAACACCACATGTCACTGCACCTATCATACTACTATGGCTGACCCTTGTGGTGGTTCATTTCTTTACTATCAAATGAGGAGACAAACTTATCACACAAGTCAGAGTTATACTTAAACTAAATCTTTATTCACTTATTAATAAGGGAGCAGGTCAATACAACGCACACATATCAATTGAATCGATCGAGTGCTCTACGATAATGATGGCTGGTTGACGAATCACCCTCCGATGATTCGTTGAGAGCCACGAGACAAAAGTAAAAAGGTATTTTATAGCTAAGATACACCCCCTCTCAGTCTACATGACGAACAACAGCTGTATGGAATGGGTCGCAAGGTTAAGATTTGTATGAAAGATACTTAAAATTCACAGCAGACAGTATCTGCTGTAAAAACAGTTCTCTTTGTGTAGAGACCAAGGTCTGGCCCTGAGATCATCTGGCCCTGGAACCATCTCTCCCTGGTACCATATAGAACAGAAACATTAACTCATGCTCTGGAATGCTCTTTAGGTTTTATCACCCAAAAGACATTGCAAATCTCCTGTCAGTGTTATCTCCCCAAGGCCCACTTTCAGTTCACAGAGACACAATAGTTATAAGAACCCTCTATTATGTTGCATAAAACAACCATTTGATGCAATATTATAACATAATCTTGCAATTTTGCTCTCATACCCTGTTAAACACCACATTTCACTGCACCTCTCATACTACTATGTTTGACCCTGTTAAACAACACATTTCACTGCACCTATCATACTATTATCAAGACACAAGGCGATTCCCAAATGCAGACACAGGAGGCAGATGGTTGGAGTCTCACAATGTTTATTAATCCAAAGGGGTAGGCAAGATAATGGTCGTGGACAGGCAAAAAGGTAAAAACCAGTTCAGAATCCAGGAGGTACAGAGTGGCAGGCAGGCAGAATGGTCAGGCAGACGGGTACGCAGTCCAGAAAACAGGCAAGGGTCAAAAACCGGGAGGACTGGCAAAAGAGAATACAAGTGGGAGTACGGGAAAAACACTGGTTGACTTGAAAGACATACAAGACGAACTGGCACAGAGAGACAGGAAACTCAGGGATAAATACACCGGGGAAAATTAGCGACACCTGGAGGGGGTGGAGACAATCTCAAGGACAGGTGAAACAGATCAGGGCATGACAACTATGGCTGACAATGTTAAACAACACATTTCACTGCACCTATCATGCCACTATGGCTGACCCGGTTAAACAACACATGTCACTGCACCTATCTGGTGTATGTGGCAATAATTCAGTGTTTTGTGCTACAAATAGACAAGCAAATGTCACATAAATGTTGTTATTATCATTAAATGTTATTACAATGTTATTCTTATTATTGTTGTTATTATTGTTATTATTATTATGTTATCATTGTTATTATGTTATTATGTTATCAGTATTATTATTATTATTATTATTATTATTATTATTGATGATGCTGATATTATTATTGTTGTTATTATTATTTATTTTGATATTATTATTATTATTATTATTATTATTATTATTATTCTATTATTATTATTATTGTTGTTGTTATTATTATGTTATTATTGTTATTATATTATTATGCTATGATGATTATTATTATTGTGTGTGAAGAGGAGACAAGAGAGCACACAAATCTACCATGATGCTCAATGGGACAAACTATCCCTAAATAATAAATGATTTGGACAACTTGAAGTGCATGAAGGCACTCTTAATTGAGGTGGTAGAAAGAAAGGCAGAGAGAGAGAGATGGAGGGGGAGTTATTTTAGAGAGTGTGAGAGAGACTTAAGAAGGAGGGAGACAGAGAGTGAGAAAGGCAGAGAGAGAGAGTATGGGAGAAGAAGAGAGAGAAAAAGATGGAGGGAGAGTTATTCCAGAGAGCGTGAGAGAGAGACAGAGGGCGAGATTGAAAGTGAGAAAGATACATATTTTGAGAGAGGAGGTAACAGCGGGATAGAGATACATTTTTAATCACAATGTGTCACTCTGATAAGGAGGGAGTAAGAGAGCGAGGGAGCAGAGGAGAGGAGATGTACGCCTGTCTTCTTCCTCTGCGGCGCGTGTGTGCACCTTTAAAGATTAACCACTGGGCACAGACGTCAGTTCAAAGTCTCATTTTGATTTACATTTGGTTGAATTGAATTTAAGTCCCTTTCTCTAGCCTTGATCTCTGTGTCTCTCTCCAACTGTCTGTCATGCTGCCTGTCTGTGTCAGTCTCGCTCTCTCTCTCTCTTTCGCTCCTTTTCTGTCCCTAATATATCTTCTCCCTCCATCTCTCTTCAGACACATTCCTGCAGCCTAAGCTTTAACATGACCCTGTGACATGAGTGTTATTAACTTCTTGGTGACAGGGGGCAGTATTTTCACGTCCGGATGAAACGCATGCCCAAATTCAACTGAATGCTACTCATCCCCAGAATATAAGATATGCATATTATTAGTAGATCTGGATAGGAAACACTCTGAAGTTTCTAAAACTGTTTGAATCATGTCTGTGAGTATAACATAACTTATTTAGCAGGAAAAACCCAGAGGACAAACCATTGACTTTTTTTTTATTTTTAGGTCACTCTTTTCAATGGGTTTTCATTGGGAATCCAGATTTCTAAGGGACCTTCTTGCAGTTCCTATCGCTTCCACTGGATGTCAACAGTCTTTAGAAATTGGTTGAGGTTATTCCTTTGTGTAATGAAGAAGTACGGCCGTCTTGAATGAAGGTCACTTGAAGTGTACTGTTAGATACAGGCGTGTGACCAGAAAGCTAGCTCCAGTTTGTTTTCCTCCTGTATTGAACACAGATCATCCAGTCTTCAATTTTACCGATTATTTCCGTTAACAAATACCTAAAGTTGTATTACAAAAGTAGTTTGAAATGTTTTGGCAAAGTTTACAGGTAACTTTTGAGATATGTTGTAGTCATGTTGCGCAAGTTGGAACCAGTGTTTTTCTGGATCAAACGCGCCAAATAAATGGACATTTTGGATATATATCAATGGAATTAATCGAAACAAAAGGTCCATTTGTGATGTTTATGGGACATATTGGAGTGCCATCAAAAGAAGCTCGCCAAAGGTAAGGCATGAATTATATTTATATTTCTGCGTTGTGTGTCACGCCTGCAGGGTTGAAATATGGTTTCTCTCTAAGTTTACAGAGGTGCTATCCTCAGATAATAGCATTGTTTGCTTTTGCCGAAAAGCCTTTTTGAAATCTGACACGTTGGCTGGATTCACAACAAGTGTATCTTTAATTTGCTATCTTGCATGTGTGATTTAATGAAAGTTTGATTTTTATAGTAATTTTTTGAATTTGGCGCTTTGTATTTTCCCTGGCTTTTGGCCAGGTGGGACGCGTCCCACATATCCCAGAGAGGTTAATTAGGCTGAAGGCCACTGAGACACAGGCTGCTGGGTCTGAAATTACACCCTATTCTCACATAGTGCACTATAAAGGACTTAGGGTTCCATAAGGCTCAGGTAAAAAGTAGTGCACTATATAGGGTATATGGTGTCATTTCAGACACAACCACTGAGTAGAACAGTGACTATTGTTCTTACTGAGAAACAAAAAAGTAATTACAATCTCAAAGCAAATGAGAACAAGAGGTCCTACATAATCCCTGCCCCCACCCAGTCATACGGTCGCACAATTTGAAGTTAATGCTGATGCTGAGAATTATCTTCTTCATATTTCTTTGGAATTATCCCAGCATGCCGTAGTCAGTTTGTTTGTTTGCTTGTCTTACCATGACAGTGGGTCTGGTGATAGCTGTCAGACAATGTAGGCTGACATTATTCCATTCTAACTCAGTGAGATTTACAGAGAAGCAGCAGCAGTTCTAACTGGCAGTGTTCGTCAGACTCTGGCCCCTCGCTTCCTTCCATCCTGCCTTCGTTCAGGTAATCACTGATCTATAAATGTGTTGACAGGGTAAAACACGATTTCCACCCCATTGCTTCCACCAATCAAACCTTGTCTGATCAGCAATTTCCTCATAGATGGATGGGAAGGAAGGGGCGTGTTTAAAGTATTCCTCAGAGACCCTGTCCTGGCTGTCTAAGACCCTTCAGTTCCAGCTCTCTGAGGTGCCTGCTGACTGGCTCTCTACAGCGATTGTCTCACATGCAGGGAGAAACCAAGTGTTAAAAACCAGCAAGCTCTAAGGCGAGAGAGATATGACATCTCAGATGTGGTTGAAAAATTACAGAAGGCAATAATCGCGTCTAGCGACTTGCATGGGCCGAGGCCCAGCGTGACGACTCAATTACGATATAGGACATTGTTTGGATGGCTGAACATATTTGAGCTGTCACAAGAGTCAAAACACACCTTATCTATGGCTTTCTCCGGGGCGTGACGTTCCCACAGAATCCTTGGAGCACGGATACCGTAGGAGATGTGAAGACTGAGGAAACATGAACCGACAAACTTCATATAACTGTCACGGCTGATTAAAGGAGCGGACCAAGGTGCAGCGTGGTCAGCGTACATGTTCTCTAATTAAGAAAAGACGCCGAACAAAACAATGCACACTACAAAACAAAACCGTAAGGCTTAAGGCTAAGTGACATAAAGAAAGTCAACTTCCCACAAAACACAGGTGGGGAAAAAGGTTATGGTTCCCAATCAGAGACAACGATAGACAGCTGTCCCTGATTGAGAACCATACCCGGCCAAAACATAGAGATTGAAAATCGTAGGAAACACAAAATATAGAAATGCCCACCCCAACTCACGCCCTGACCAAACCACAATAGAGACATAAAAAGGATCTCCAAGGTCAGGGCGTGACAATTACTGTGAATTAAATTGTCCTGTTTGGATTGTTTCAAGAGTTCATAAAGAGCTGCAAAATGTTGATATGTCTTATTGCATTGTATGTTTTCTGGTTGATGTATTTCAAAGTGACTGAATTGAAGTGAAATGTTTTGTTGACGGGTTATCAGGCACATTCCTGTTGTCCAGTCATTCAAATTGAGTTGATTAGATTGGAATCTGAGTGTGTTGTTCTTGACTTTTTGTTTTCACTGGCAAAGTGAGTTCCCGTTTGAATTTGGTTAAAAGG
Source organism: Oncorhynchus mykiss (assembly GCF_013265735.2). Lineage (NCBI taxonomy): Eukaryota > Metazoa > Chordata > Actinopteri > Salmoniformes > Salmonidae > Oncorhynchus > Oncorhynchus mykiss. The sequence goes on along the minus strand of NC_048580.1, from coordinate 72,093,125 downwards.
GCAGTGAATTCGCTCATACTTTGAGGACTTGTTAGAAAGCATTTGTTTTTTCTTTTAGAGAATTCTGATCTGAAGACACGTGTAAACATGTTAAGTCTTAGTTAGTTGATAGTAATTTACTCTGTATTATTCTGTAGTGTGTCATGTATTTCATATACATTGTAACTGTTTTGAGTGTCAAATGTTTTGAGACTATTAAATGCTATTAATTGAATTGAGTTAAATGCATTCTTAGTTTTAAAGAATAATTATTTGATTTACTATGCATTCATAATTTAGTCAGTTGGACAATATTATTGTCACGTTCTGACCCTAGTTATTGTGTTAATTGTTTGTTTTAGTTGGTCAGGACATGAGTTGGGTGGTCATTCTATGTTTTGTGTTTCTAGGTTGGTTTTCTGTGTTCGGCCTAGTATGGTTCTCAATCAGAGGCAGGTGTCGTTAGTTGTCTCTGATTGAGAATCATACTTAGGTAGCCTGGGTTTCACTGTTGTTTTGTGGGTGATTGTTTCTGTGTCTGTGTTTTACACCATATGGTACTGCGGTCGGTTTCGGTTATTCATGTTACGTTTATTGTTTTTGTATGGAGTGTTCAGTTTGTGTTTAAATAAACAACCATGGACACTTACCACGCCGCATATTGGTCCTCCGATCCTTCTCGCCTCTCCTCTTCAGACGAAGAGGAGGAAAACCATTACACTTATTCACACTACACATGTCATATATGACCGACCGACTTGATTCGGTCTTTCAGGCGATTGAGAAATCTGTGTGTAAAACTAGTTGAATGTACAGGGAACCCAGAAATTATGGAAAGCTGTTAAATCACTGAAGGGTTTGGTCTCCTCTTCTCTCCCCAATAAATTAATGCAGATTCTGGCCCTATTACTGACAAAATGTATATCATTAATACATTTAATCACCCTTTTATCTCTGCAGGCTTTATATTTGAATGTATTTCAAAGCCAACTCTTGAAAAGGGTAGATTGGATGTAGATGGTTAAAATCTATTGAATGATACTGAAAATGCCGGTCAGGAGTTTTCTTTTTGGAAATTCACTGATAAAGAAGTCCTGGATGCTTTGTTAATTAACATTCAACAAAAAAAAATCCATAGGTGCTGATAATTTGGAACCTGTCTGCTTAAGTGTGCAGCACCCATTAATGCTGGCTCAGCAGCCCACATTTTTTACTTCATGTTGTTATCAGTAAGTTTTCCAAAAGCCTGGAAATCTGTGCATGTGCTTGTCTCAGGATGGTAAGTTGGTGGTTGAAGATATCCCTCTAGTGGTGTGGGGGCTGTGCTTTGGCAAAGTGTGTGGGGTTATATCCTTCCTGTTTGGCCCTGCCCGGGGGTATCATCGGATGGGGCCACAGTGTCTCCTGACCCCTCCTGTCTCAGCCTCCAGTATTTATGCTGCAGTAGTTTGTGTCGGTGGGCTAGGGTCAGTTTGTTATATCTGGAGTACCTCTCCTGTCTTATCTGGTGTCCTGTGTGAATTTAAGTATGCTCTCTCTAATTCTCTTTTTCTCTCTCTACTGTGAATATTATTATCTGACCATGCTGGTAATTTATAAACATTTGAACATCTTGGCCATGTTCTGTTATCATCTCCACCCGGCACAACCAGAAGAGGACTGGCCACCCCTCATAGCCTTGTTCCTCTCTAGGTTTCTTCCTAGATTTTGGCCTTTCTATGGAGTTTTTCCTAGCCACCGTGCTTCTACACCTGCATTGCTTGCTGTTTGGGGTTTTAGGCTGGGTTTCTGTACAGCACTTTGAGATATCAGCTGATGTACGAAGGGCTATATAAAAACATTTGATTTGATTTGATTTGTGCTGCCACTCCATAAGGTTGGGATACAAATAGTCTTGACAACTATCGCTCCATTTCAAGACTAGCGTTCAGAGCCACACTGGACCCCCTTTGCCGAGGAGTAGGGTTGATCTGAGTGTTCCGTCCTAACTACAGCAGTCAAGCATCCAAGCTAACTGGCCAACGTTGGCTTCCTTTGCTAGCTACTTCCAAACACAAATGAGAGAACAGCTCACTCTGACCATTTTACTCGCCATAGCAGAGCTGGTTACACTGTTTTTATGTTATCGAGAGCATTGGTGACTTCAACTGTGCTGCTGGCAACAATTTAATTACGTTTATTTTTCCAAAGTTTACTTACCCTCCTCACCCGTTGAATATGGCAGGTGTAAGTAAATTCATCAGTTATTCTGCGCTCTGGCTAAGACCAGAGCGCTCTGAAATAGGAGTAGAATGCCAGAATGCCAGAATTACCAGTTAAGTCTATCGACAGTTGTCGCAGTCACATCATAAACATTCTACTGAAATAGTTTGTTGCATAGTGGAGTATTTTGTTTAGACATGTAGTTACCTAGCTAAACAATGAACCATAATCTCAAGGTTACAACCCTGCATGAACCTGCAGGTAGCTAACCAAGCAGGTTCAATGTTAGCTAGCCAACATTAGGCTATAACTAGCAATGCAAATGGCTCTGAGATACAAATAATATTACTACACAGATCATACATGCAATGTCAGCTAGCTAGCCAGCCAGCTAACGTTAGCTAGCTAGCTCACAGTACATTTTAACTTGAAATTAAAACAACTTTCTGACAAATTTAGAAATGTGTTATATCTACAAATGTAGCTAGCTAGACTATTGTACCCGTACATGAAAGGATGCTTCTCCCTCTCTGTCACAGATGCCATGGTTGTCCTTAGTTATACGATGTAATCCGGAGACAGGTGTTTTATACACAACAGCCTTCTGTGTGTTCTCTTTTCAATTCCGTCTGCATATTTGCAATCAAACGCCTGAATTTTCTCCATCTCCTTAGCTGTCATACTCTAATTCCACTGATTTCATAACTCAGTCCTTCAGAAAGTGGAAAGCAACACTTATGCAGTTCTACTACAGGATATCTTTCAAAACATCTGTGTTAGTAAGGATTACCTACACATACTGACCAGCTCATATTATAGACCGAAGGGTGCTATATATCAGACCAATCCGAACTCAGCTCTCAGCACGTCCAGCCCACTCATTATCTCAGCCAATCATGGCTAGTGCTTTTCTGTGGCTAAACCAACTTGGCTGGTAATTTAACAATTTCATGAATATTTACAGATGGAATACAGGTGTGTTATTAAGGCACATGAGAGTTTACATTCCAGAAGGCATTTCTGCCAAAAGACGCATTTAGATTTTTATTTAAAAGCTTACGTTCAAATAGCTTTCCTGTGAAGTAGATTGTCAACAATCATAGCAGTAACCGTTTGAAGTTGCGTGGGATTTCGATGTGGCCACTTGCTAATGCTAATGCTAAGGTTAGCCAAAGGCAAACCAACTCGTCGCCAACTACAAGTGTTTGTCATATCAGCAAACAAAACAGCAAACAACCCAGCTCCAATGTAAAACCAAAACTAGAAATGAATCGACAGGACATAACATTAGTTGGTTAAGCTAGTTAAATGAGTAGTTTATAGTTTAGTTAACTAGGCAGCTTCCTGACATTCCCAACAGTTGAAAGTTTTTAAAACAGGATGAATGCAGCCAGAGGGAAGAATTGGGCCACCGCCCTCCTCACCCGCACGATGCTCCTAACCCGATCTGCTGAAAAGTGTACGCACGACATATGCCTAGTTTCCTGAAACGAGTCACATGTACACTGCCTTCGGAAAGTATTCAGAACCCCTTGATTTTTTCCACATTTTATTGCGTTACAGCCTTATTCTAAAATAGCCAAAACATTTACAAGCTGATTGCTAAAATATGTACATTTAACAGTAAGTCAAATTAATTGGGTAGTGTATTTATGGTTTGTGTTATGGGGTTACATGTGGTTAGACGTAGCCTAGGACCACAGAGTACCTGCCAGACCACGTCATCAATTTAGTTTACCCCTCTTCTCTTTTTACCTTTTCTTTTTGTACAACTCAGGTTATCTGGAGTCATTCCACAGTGCCCTGCTGAAAAATACTCCAAAGCTGGGGCATTTTGGGTACACAAACATGAGGGAGCCTTGCGGTTATGGAGCACAACAAGATTGTCAGACAGAAACCAGCAAAGTACACTGAAAGTTATAAAATCAAGACTACGACCGTAATGACACAACCAACTCATTCTTCTCTCTGCAGATTCAATACTAATAAATACCCATGTAAAGGGATAATAGCGACAAGAATGATCTGTCAAAGTCAATGGGCTGGGGGAGGTTTACAGACAATTACTTGGAGATAAGAAGGGGGGTTTTTGGTTGTGCTTAGAAAGTAAATGTATTGTTGTGCATGAGATCGATTGAGATGACATTTCTCATCAATCTCCCATACACAACATTTCATGCTGTGCAAGAACTGCCTTCCTAAGACTTTTTGCAGTGTCTTTAGAGCCCCAGGCCATTCACTTTGTTGACAGCCCTCTCAAAAGCAGCTCCCAATGTCCCCTCATTGTGCCTAAACAATACGCTAGCCGGTCCTATTCGGTTGATATCTTTACCAACAAAGGCATGTTGCCCTATGTCCCAGCAAATGTTCTGCAAGAAGACCAAACAGTTGGTGGTTAATGAGCCCATAATTGAAACAGTTTTGAAACTTCAGAGTGTTTTCTATCCAATACTACTAATAGCATGCATACATTAGCAACTGAGACTGAGGAGCAGGCCGTTTACTCTAGGCACCTTTCATCCAAGCTACTCAATAGTGCCCCTGCAGCCATAAGAAGTTAAGCTGTTTTCTAGTGATATTTATTTAGATACATCCATAACAATGAGCTAATGTGGCACGATTTTGCCTGGCATAGATATGTGCTCACTCGTCAGGACACTGTTGTTCAGAAGAGCTAGCCAACAACACAGCTAACACAATCCCTTCAAACTGAAGCTGAAAAGACTGCAAACTACCTGCAATTCGTTTTGTTTACCTTTTCTCAATTGACATTTTTTTGTATATATCCATAGAAATGATGCCAGCTGATGCATGATTTTGACTGCCTGAGAAACGCTGCCTGCCTCTCTCTCATCCCGACTCCCAACAGGTTTATTAATGGAGATTGAATTTCAATATTGAAACAATGTTGCAAAGGTCGGAGAGACAGAAAGCAAGGTTTATACAAATCTCTGCTGTTGAAAACCAAATGCTAGTCTAAAAAAAATGTGATATAATGTCTAGATACTTTTTATAGTGGAGATCAAGTTTATAAATCTTCAAGGGTATTGTGGTTATGGGCAATCTCAGGTCTAGTCCCATTGTCTGACCTCTGTGTATGTTTCGACAGCAATTTGAAACCAGAAAGTTACACATGAAAGCCTGGTTTTAGCCAAGAGCAAAGTGCTTGGCTATGGGAACTGAAGAATTTAATTTACCTTATTATACATTTAATTTACCTTATTATACCTTGAGGGCTATTAGAGACAGAATCGAAAGAAAGCTCTAGCAAAGAAAGTCTTTTGCAAATTGCTTGGCTGTGAGAGCACTTATGTTAAGCAGAGAGACAGGTGTATTTAATACACCTTATTAGGTCTACCTAGAGGGCCATTAGACAGCATGTGTCCAGTCTGGCCTGAAGGAAAACATTACAGTCAAAGTAGAGCTGTGATTAGACGAAGGGCTCGATTCAATCTGTATCGCTGAAGTTCAGAGTTGCAGCGTAATCATAATTTAAAGGCAATGTTCCCGCGTTAGTGGAGACTGCCTTCACGGAAAACGCTGCACATGTTGTCTCATCAGAAATTACCATTACATTTAGATTGCTAAATCTGTAACGCTACAGCAATACAATAAAGACGGAGCAGAGCCCTACGAGAAGCTGAGTCATTCGTGGTGGACTGATTCATGACGCACACGCACGCACACGCACACGCACACGCGCGCACACACACACACACACACACACACACACACACACACACACACACACACACACACACACACACACACACACACACACACAGCTCTCCTCCCTGGTGGACTGACTTCTCACAGACCTTAATTACAGCGTCACTCTTATATTGGTTCAATGTGTGTGTGTGTATATGTGTGTGTGTGTGTGTGTGTGTGTTATATCTGACGGACATTGGTAAACCAAAGAGAGCAGAACGTTCAGCACCACTCAGCCAGTCAGCCAGTCAGCCACTCAGCCAGTCAGCCAGTCAGCCAGTCAGCCACAGAGTGAGATTTATCTCTGCTGCATATTTGAATAAGTTGCCCCGGAGCTTTCACACAACAGTCTCTACAAATACAAAGTCATCTCTGTTTCCCTGTTTGCTTCCAACTCCTCACTTTTACTTGTCTGTTGGAATAAACCAATAGTTGTGCTTCTGTAGCCTTGGTACTCTAGTTAGCAAGCACTAATCAGACCACTGCTGGCCATAGGATGCAACTCACCATTCGGCTAGCTGATATCAGACCAGTGTCTGCAGCCGATGTGGTGGTATTTCGGCAGCAGTTCAACAGGGGACCGACAATGGCAGTCCAACAGTCGGTATGCTGCTTTCGTGTCGCCCCACAGCTGTTATCCACTCTAAAGCCAATGAGACAAATGAGAAGTGAGGTGCTGTCTTTACTGATGATGGGCCGGTGCTAGCTTGCTATCAGGGTTTTGGACACCGGGGGGAGATAATGGTTACATCTGTTGATAAGCATTACTGATGTCATAGGTTCTCATTCTCACATCCCCATTTTATACCCAGTCCTCCAAGTGGCCTGGCCTTATACTATGATTGGTTTTAGAGCTCATTTTCTTTACTTTCACATTGTTTTCGATTTTCCTGTTTAAAATCGATAGAAACCAAATCTGTTTTGTGAAAGTGTCTTTTTTTTTTGTAGATTAAGAACGAGAACCCAATGTGTTACTGCTTTATGCTAGAGTGCAAGGTGCCAATGCATCTATTTTGTATGCATTTGGAAAACATTTAACCTTTATTAATACAGACGTTTTTCTCGTTGACAAAAAATATCTTTGCAAGAGAGACGTAGCTGATCAAGACTGCAGACAGACATGTTTGAGTGAAAAGCTGGACTTTAAACTGTCAAAACCACCCAGCAACAAAGATAGTCCTCTCAGTCTTTGTGCCCTGGACATCCAGGTGTCCAAACTTTACATTCCCATTCTGTTAGTTATGTCACAAAGCTTATGCAAGCACTTTAGTGAGTGTTGAAGCCTCAGAGATTTTGAGTGATGATGTCACACTGTCCTCCCGTCTTAGCATGTTTAACAAAAAATAAAGAATCATCTGTGGCTAACTGACATTTAAAGAAGTGTCCAAACAACATTCTCTCAGCCATCCATTGTCCAATAACAGCTCTCTCAGTCCTCCACTGTCCAATCAGAAATCTCTCTCAGGCCTCCACTGGGAGCTGGCATTTGCATTCCTTCACCTTACTGTGTGCTGTAATTAGGGCAGAGTACAGTAGGACATCTCTGTGCTTTAAATTTGGGCAGCATCTGCCGCATGGCCCCCACCATGGTTGTCTGTCACGCACTTTGAGGCTGAATTTCAAACCAAATACTTTGAGCACTCAATCACTTGATATGCGCATTTACAAATCAATCGAGTCAATCTCAAACTCTAGTTGTCGAGTCATCAAGGGCTCCACTGCGCCCTTCGGAAGCCTCTTTATTGAGTGGACATTCTATGCTGACTCGGCACCCTTGGCAGAAATTTCTCTCCAAGCGGCCTGTCATGTGCCTTTTACTGAGGAGTGGGGATTCCTATGATTCCTGAAGATTCACAGGAATCTTAGCATGTTACCTAGCAACAACAGTCACTACTACTGTACGTCACCCTCAAAAATAGTTAGACTAAATCAAGATAAATAAATAAAAAATCTTTAATTAATGTGACTTGCGACAACAGCCAGACTTTAGATATTGTAACTTTTTTTTATATCTTTTATACTTTTTAAACTACTAAACGTTTTGCCCTTCTTTTTGTCCTCCATCCACTTGCAAGGGATTTCCTCAACATTCTAAAAGGCCCGATTGGGATGTCATCAATATCTCATTCCGATAAAGTTACCGCTGTTTTAGAAACCATATCAACATTTTCAGTAACTTTTTATAAACAAATAACATTTTGACCACTTTCCCAACCAGTTGAACAAACAGTTAGCGTTTATGAAATCTTCCAATTACTTCTTTGTTTTTCAAATCTAAAAGAGGATTAGGAATAGCTTCCACCAATCAATAAATGATAACGTCACAAAAAACGATGTGCACGCTTCAATGGGGCAGAAGTCCGTGAGTTGTTGTGATTCTGGATGGCCAGACAGCTAACCAACAATGACAAGAAACTGCCATGTGGAGAAGTGTGACTCGTTTAAGCTCGTTTCATCTGGTTCTTGATACCATGTCTTGTTTTGAGGTGTTTTGACTGATTTCATGTCAATGCTAATATGTATAAAAATTTGCTAGCTAGCTAACCAACAACTGTAGCAATGTATTTGAGAGACAACAAGTGCTCATTGTGCTAATTTATTTACGTTTTCAATAAACATTGGAGATTAAATATAGTTTGCGTTGTCAACAATCTAAGCCAACGCCGTCTGTTTTGCCCAAAAGTTGAGCACACGTCTGTTTTGTTGCTAAACAACCAACCCATCTATAGGTAGAGCTGTTCTAGTAACCAATCAACTGCCCTCATTATAGATGCAAGAAGTCATGTCAGAAGCTAGCAGATTCCTTATTTATGCAAATTCCAATAAAACCACATCACGTTTTGAAGTTTACTTTACTTGCTTTGTCTAACAACACCATCATGTGTTGTGGTTCAGAGCGCAGTATGCTTTAGCCATGGAGGGAGCGGGCCTGCTAAGGCAACTGTTGCCTAGCATCACGTGCCTCAGAGGAAGACAGAGTCTTCATAGCGCGATAAATTCCCATGATTTGTGAATCTGTTTCGGACCGAAAAGCTAGCACTAACATTTGTAATGCTTCCCCAGTCTTGACAATCTGGAATGATACAGAGAAGATTTCGAATGCTCACTAGCTTCGTCCTCCTTCTTAGGATTGTGCCCAGTGCTCTAAATAACTCAACTGGTTAGTTTGTCTGTCTGTAAAGAGATGGGCGGGCTGTACGTTGATCCTGCTGCTCTGATTGGATAGTGTGAAACTGTCTCCGTTCACTCCCTTCGTATTTCACCCTGTCACTTCTCATCACACTTCTTTCACTTTTCACACGCAACAACTGTACACTGACACTGACCACAACCACAACTATTGACCACACAACTACTGACCATGACACACAACTACTGACCACAATTACTGACCACAACCACATAAGTACTGACCACAATCATACAACTACTTACCTCACAACTACTGACCACAACAACACAACTGCAGACCATATCTACTGACCATGAACACACAACTACTGACCACAACCACTAAACTACTGATCACCGCTACTGAACACACAACTATTAAAACACACAACTACTGACCACAACCCCACAATTACTGACCACACAACTACTGACCACAACTACTGACCACAACTACTGACCACAACTACTGACCAAGACAAATGACAAAAATGTGCATCAAATAACCCACCGACAATAACTCTTGAACCGTTCAAGCTGGAGACACCAAACCAACTTCCACATATTCAGGCTATCCTATCCACTGCCACAGAAATACTTTCAAAGAGCGGAAACAAGTCATTCAATTTCTTATAATGGAAAGTGACCGTGTAGTTTATTTTGATGTTTAATTTCTAGGAGGTCTTAGTCGCACGATTTTACACCTAGTTAACGAGTTTTGAGTATTTTTTTAAAGTTTGATCATGAACACGTAAACGTTAATACCTTGCTAGCTTAGCCTGAAGCCGAAACCACAAATACCACCAACGGAATCAGAATTTTTGAGCGAGATTAGAGAGTGTCAATTCACATACACTGCGTAGCATATGCCAACTTAATTGTCATGAAAATCCATAATAAACAGTTGAATTGATTGTGTTCTGTGTAGCCCTTGTGAATTATTGTTCTGTGTTCCTTTTTACTCACCGTATATGTCCCATGGGAGCCACCGTACCTGCCTCCCGTTATGTTGGCTCACAAACAGTGAGGAGAGCTGTAGCTAATACACCCTAGCAGCATATCAATAAATTATCTAGTGTTATTCTTTCTACATACCAGTAACGGGGAGTTCCTTGAGTTTCCTAGCCATAGCCTGCCTAGGCTATGTGGCTGTGCTCAAAATCAACAAAGGTAAGCATAAAGATGTTGTTTTCAAATGTATTATTTGCACTGGCAGCTAAACTTATCAACACTAAATATATAACATTACTTTTTAACTATATCTGTCACAATTCCAGACGTAACAATGCACAGTCTTTTCTGGCAATTGATTTGCTCACTTTACATGCTTTGCTTTGAAGCACTTGAGCCAGTCACTTCATATGAAACCAAAGAGCAGCTATCCAACCAGTCACTTCATATGAAACCAAAGAGCAGCTATCCAACCAGTCACTTCATATGAAACCAAAGAGCAGCTATCCAACCAGTCACTTCATATGAAACCAAAGAGCAGCTATCCAACCAGTCACTTCATATGAAACCAAAGAGCAGCTATCCAACCAGTCACTTCATATGAAACCAAAGAGCAGCTATCCAACCAGTCACTTCATATGAAACCAAAGAGCAGCTATCCAACCAGTCACTTCATATGAAACCAAAGAGCAGCTATCCAACCAGTCACTTCATATGAAACCAAAGAGCAGCTATCCAACCAGTCACTTCATATGAAACCAAAGAGCAGCTATCCAACCAGTCACTTCATATGAAACCAAAGAGCTAACCAACTAGCTAGTGCAACACTAAATGCAGTGCTCGATCCCATAAGCAAGCTACATAGTTAGCTAGCTACTGTAGTAACATTATTTTATCACAATGAACAAGTTTTAATTTAACAACAAACAGCCTGCTCTGACCCGAGTCGTACAGTATTGAGTCTGCTGCTGCGTGTTTAGCTTACCCAACATTACAGTGCAGCAATTGGTGCTCTGGAAACATGCTGATTTACACACTGATGGATGATGGGAAGGTCTACAACTTAATCAGCAAACTGTCAAACTATATAAGTGAAGCTACAAACTGTTAATCAGTGCAGTGCCCAACATACTTAGCTAGCGCTAGCTAAAATTCCCTCCCTGTGTTTTGTTCAGTGAAGATAGCTAGCAGCAGGCAGGCAACACCAAGCTTAAATCTTATGAAGTGTTCACTTTGAAATTCAGCTTGACTCTCGGCTACCTCTCAGCTAACGGGACGAACACATGAAGAGAGAGAAGAGACAGGAGGCAGAGATTAAAGAGCATACTTCATGAACAAACGCCTCTCTCTTCTCTTCACTGGCAAACTCATCCGTTGTGTGATGCTTAAAAGCTTTGTATCTTACTGTTAGCTAGTAAATGTATGCAGCTTGTTTGTTTCTCCCTGACACTTTTTTACTTACTTGCAATAATATTATTTTGAGCACAAGTTTATAGGAAAAATAAGCAAACAAACAAACAAACAAACAGATGGGTCTTCTTCATGGAAGCTAGCTAAGGCAGAGATCCACTATATATACTTTTTGTATGTGGACACCCCTTCAAATGAGTGGACTCGGCTATTTCAGCCACACCAGTTTCTGACAGGTGTATAAAATTCAGCACATAGCTATGCAATCTCCATAGACAAACATTGGCAGTAGAATAGCCTCACTGAAGAGCTGTGACTTTCAATTCGTCAAGTTTCTGCCCTGGTAGAGCTGCCATGGTCCACTGTAAGTGCTGTTATTGTGAAGTGGAAAGGTCTAGGAGCAACAACGGCTCAGCTGCAAATTGGTAGGCCACACAAGCTCACAGAACAGGACCGGCGAGTGCTGAAGTGCGTAGCATGTTAAAATCGTCTGTCCTCGGTTGCAACACTCACTACCTAGTTCCAAACTGCATCTGGAAGCAACGTCGGCAAAATAAACTGTTCGTCGGGAGCTTCATGAAATGGTTTTCAATGGCATTGGACTGGAGCAGTGGAAACACGTTCTCTGCCGTGATGAATCTGCTTCACCATATGGTAGTCAGACAGACGATTCTGGGTTTGGTGGATGCCAGGAGAAAGCTACCTACCCAAATGCATAGTGCCAACTGTAAAGTTTGGTGGAGGAGGAATAATGGTCTGGGACTGTTTTTCCTGGTTTGGGCTAGGCCACTTAGTTCCAGTGAAGGGAAATCTTAACACTACACCATATAATTGTACATTCTAGACGATTCTGTGCTTCCAACTTTGTGGCAATATTTTGGGGAACGCCTTTTCCTGTTTCAGCATGACAATACCCCTGTGCACAAAGCGAGGTCCACACATAAATGGTTTGTTGAGATCGGTGTGGAAGAAATTGACTGGGCCTGCACAGAGCCATGACCTCAACCCCATCGAACGCCTTTGGGATGAATTTTAACGCCGACTGTGAGCCAGGCCTAATCGCCCAACATCAGTTCCAACCTCACTAATGCGCTTGTGGCTGAACGAAAGCAAGTCTCCGCAGCAATGTTGCGTCATCCAGTGGAACATCTTCCCAGAAGAGTGGAGGCTGTTATAGCAGTAAACGGAGTGTCCACATACGTTTGTTCTTGTACTGTAGATACTCTGAGGAGTTTGGACCAGTTATTTGTATAGTAGATTACTTGGTATGCAGGAAGTGTTTCTGTGTTTGTTGCCTCGGTGGAACAGACGCATGTAAAGAAACATCATTGCTTGTTTGGTTTGTTTACTGTCTCACTTTTGACAGTGATATGTTGAATTCAGTTCTAGTCAGCTATGCTATTTGAAGCTATTGTGTGCTCTGAAACACTATGGTGTCAGAGTGATCCGAGAGAACACTGTCAGGAGTGTTAAAATGCTTTAATTCAGTTCTTGTCACTTATGCTATTTTATGTTATGCTGGATTGTCCCAGATCTGCAGAGTAGAGATTCAAAAGAGTCTTTCATGTGAATAACTGTCATTACCAGACAACTGAAGGGCATTTTAAAACAACCGGGGAACGAAAGAGGGAAAGGTCCTTAGATGAAAGAGAGATGGAGAGAAAAGTGGAGAGATGCCATGAATGTGTCTTTCATGTTGACCCAGCTGGAAACATGTAGAGGAATAATACAACTCAGAGAATAACAACCAATATAAAGAGACCATCATTATATTGTTTGGAATCCATTACATTACTTATGGCACTATGTAGACAACTCTACAACTTTGCAGATATGAGACCCCCCCCCCCCCCCCCCCCAGACCTGTGCAAAGGTATCTTCTGATGCCTCACCCTTCTAAATAGCATTCTCATTACTCATAATACCCTGGGTACAGATACCCATCCATATAAACAGCACTACAGTATGATTGCAACAGCTTTAAATAATACATAGGCTACTGGCATGACTGTCTTGATCAGGTCAGGTTACAGGAGACCACAACCCTACAGATTATTTCTCAACCATAACAGAGGAGGAGAGATCTGTGGGTCTGAAGACGTGGGGTGGTTTATTGCCCCCACGCCCCTTGTAAATCTCAGGCCACAGACAAATTCCTTTGTCCTGTCACTATGGAGAACCAACCTCAGAACATTAAACATGACGATTAAACATGATTAAACATGACGATAGATGGACTATGAAAATTTAAATAAAGTGGTGGTCCTAAATGACCTAAAACAGGGCATTTTTACTCAGATTAAATGTCAGGAATTGTGGAAACCTGAGTTTAAAGGTATTTGGCTACGGTGTCTGTAAACTTCCGACTTCAACTGTGTGTGTGTATGTATACACACTGTATATTCTGGATATTCTGGACAGTGATCTTTCTGATATTTCTTCATTTTTACCCTTTGTATTATGTGTGCATTGTTTTGTATTACTACAATGTTGGAGCTAGAAACACAAGCATTTCGCTGCACCTGCGACCAATAAACTTTGATTTGATTTGATATCTCTGTTCATCCAGGGTTTTTGGTTGGGGTATGTGTGCATAGTTATGGTGGGTACAACATCATCAACACATTTCCAAATGTTCCTCCTTCCTCCCTCTCTCCTCTCCTCTCCTGCCTGCCTTCCCCTCTTCTTCCTCCCTCTCTCCTCTCCTTCCTCTCTCTTTCCTCTCCTGCCTGATGCCTGCCTCCCCTTCTCCTCTCCTCCCTTTCTTTCCTCTCCTGCCTGATGCCTACCTCCCCTTCTCCTCTCCTCCCTCTCTTTCCTCTCCTGCCTGATGCTTGCCTCCCCTTCTCTCCTTTCTCCCTTTTTTCCACTCCTGGCTGCTTCCCCCTCTCCTTCCTCCCCTCCTCTCCTGCCTGCCTGCTTCTCTCCTCTCGGTCCTCCCTCTCTCCTCTCCTGCATCCCCTCCTCCCCATATCTACATTTTTGTCATTTAGCAGATGCCCTTATCCAGGGAGACTTCCAGTTTATTGCGTTCATCTTAGCTAGGAAAGACAACCACATATTTCCTGCCTGCCTCCCCCTCTCCTGCCTGTCTGCCTCCTCCTCTCCTGCCTGTCTGCCTCCTCCTCTCCTGCCTGTCTGCCTCCTCCTCTCCTGCCTGTCTGCCTCCCCCTCTCCTGCCTGTCTGCCTCCTCCTCTCCAGCCTGTCTGCCTCCTCCTCTCCTGCCTGTCTGCCTCCTCCTCTCCTGCCTGTCTGCCTCCTCCTCTCCTTCCTGTCTGCCTCCCCCTCTCCTGACTGCCTGTCTGCCTCCTCCTCTCCTCTCCTGCCTGTCTGCCTCCTCCTCTCCTCTCCTGCCTGTCTGCCTCCTCCTCTCCTGCCTGTCTGATTCCCCATCTCCTCTCCTGCCTGTCTGACTCCCCCTCTCCTCTCCTGCCTGTCTGACTCCCCCTCTCCTCTCCTGCCTGTCTGCCTCCTACTCTCCTGCCTGTCTGACTCCCCATCTCCTCTCTTGTCTGTCTGCCTCCCTCTCTTCTCTCCTGCCTGTCTGACTCCCCATTCCTCTCCTGCCTGTCTGACTTCCCCTCTCCTCTCCTCTCCTCTCCTCTCCTCTCCTCTCCTCTCCTCTCCTCTCCTCTCCTCTCCTCTCCTCTCCTCTCCTCTCCTCTCCTGCCTGTCTGACTCCCCATCTCCTCTCTTTTCTGTCTGACTCCCTATCTCCTCTCCTCTCCTCTCCTCTCCTGTCTGTCTGCCTCCCCCTCTCCTCTCCTCTCCTGTCCTGACTGCTCCCTTGTGCTGCTGCGATCCTTCCACTCATTATTTCCCAAGTCTAATGAACTGAGCTAATCACATCAGATGAGGGGAAATCAAATGGAATTCTTAACGCAGAGTATTCCGCTTCACATCATGGCCTGGAGCTGAAACCTCTAAATATCTGCTAATCTATTTCTGGATGACACAAGGTGTTATATTATATTGATGGTGCTATAGTACACTGAAGAAAGTAAGGTTTAAAATGGTTCTTACTCAGCTTTTAAAAGGGAAACTTCAACAATGTGGGGTGTTGTTCCAGTCTAGCTACAAAATTGTGAGTGATGAAATGGTGTTTCAGACATAATTATGCACTATATCTGTATTTTTAAATGTTCACGCCAGGAGAGTCATTGGTTGAATTCATTGGTTGATTGAGCCTGCTGTCTGATTAAAAACATTTTGGAGTCATGTTTTGCAGCAATCGGTGTTTCAAGGCAAGCTAGTCAAGTTTAACAAGCTAGTTAGCTGTGAATTTGTCATACCTAAAATGTCCTGTAGTCTAACGTTATAGCTAACTGGCCTCTTGTTAGGTGCAAAATTGGAGAAATGTTTTGATGATGATGGCGTACAGTAAAGTAAAATTAAGTTAAATTGGTCTTGGAGTAGCTATACCTGTGTGTTGTAGCTAGCTAGCTAGCTAGCATGTGTCTGTGAGATATCTCACATTAGTTTTGCCTGTTCACCCCGCTATCATCCAGAAGGCGAGGTCAGTACAGGTGCATCAAAGCTGGGACCGAGAGACTGAAAAACAGCTTCTATCTCAAGGCCATCAGACTGTTAAACAGCCACCACTAACATTGAGTGGCTGTCGCCAACACACTGACACTGACTCAACTCCAGCCACTTTAATAATGGGAAATGATGTAAATATATCACTAGCCACTTTAAACAATGCTACCTTATATAATGTTACTTACCCTACATTATTCATCTCATATGCATACGTATATACTGTACTCTATATCATCGACTGTATCCTTATGTAATACATGTATCACTAGCCACTTTAACTATGCCACTTTGTTTACATACTCATCTCATATACTGTACTTGATACCATCTACCATCTACTGTATCTTGCCTATGCTGCTCTGTACCATCACTCATTCATATATCCTTATGTACATATTCTTTATCCCCTCACACTGTGTACAAGACAGTAGTTTTGGAATTGTTAGTTAGATTACTTGTTGGTTATTACTGCATTGTCGGAACTAGAAGCACAAGCATTTCGCTACACTCGCATTAACATCTGCTAACCATGTGTATGTGACAAATAACATTTGATTTGATTAGCTAGCTAGCTTGTGTCTGTGAGATATCTCACATTAGTTTTGGAGTAGCTATACCTGTGTGTTGTAGCGAGCTAGCATGTGTCTGTGAGATACTTCACATTAGTTTTGGAGTAGCTATGCCTGTGTGTTGTAGCTAGCTAGCATGTGTCTGTGAGATACCTCACATTAGTTTTGTAGTAACTAAACCTGTGTGTTGTAGCTAGCTAACATGTGTCTGTGAGATACCTCACATTAGTTTTGGAGTAGCTATACCTGTGTGTTGTAGCTAGCTAGCTAACATGTGTCTGTGAGAGATCTCACATTAGTTTTGGAGTAGCTATACCTGTGTGTTGTAGCTAGCTAGCATGTGTCTGTGCAATACCTCATATTCTACACCATTTATTTTACCAGGCAAGTCAGTTAAGAACAAACTCTTATTCGCAATGGTGGTCTAGGCACAGTGGGTTAACTGTCTTGTTCAGATAACAGATTTTTACCTTGTCAGCTCAGGGATTCAATCTTGCAACCTTTCAGTTACAAGTCCAACGCTCTAACCACTAGGCTACCTGCCACCCCTACCATGCTGCTATAGTAGAAAAACCGACAGTACCAACGATTGCCCAAGAAAGTGTTATAGCGTTTTTGACTTTCTCCCACAAACAATTTGGATACAAATAAATTAATGACTCTCAAAAGGAGATGTGAAAGGTCCCATAACAACAATTACCCCTTGTATCAAACGGACTCTGATCAACTCACTACACCACCCAAACGAAAGTATTCCCTTTGTAGAACTGTAGTATTTAGGCATTAGTAGTATATTTTTCTTCTACTGCATATTTTTTTAGTTGACCTTTTATTTAACTAGGCAAGTCAGTTAAGAACACATTTTTATTTTTCAATGACGGCCTAGGAACAGTGGGTTAACTGCCTTGTCCAGGGGCAGAACAACAAATGTTTACATCGTCAGCTCAGGGATTCAACCTTGCAGTCTGTCAGATACTAGTTCAAGACTCTAACCACTAGCCTATTCATTGCCATAACTATTCCTGCATATTGCTGTGTATCTCAGTCTCCAGAGCAAATAAACTTTGTCTTGAATACAAGCCATGTCTATTTGTTTGCTATATTGACAGACTAATCGACTGTTTTATTGCAACATGTTTACTTGCCAACAAATTCAAGTTTAAATGAAACACCCAACTCCCTGCATCATTCGTGTTAGCAGTAAGACTAAATCTAGTTTATCCAAACACATGTCATGAATATCACAATGAATCAATCCAGAAGTTGAATTCAACACTTTATTGGTTTCTGAAGCTGCTGGAATCATTTTTGTCACTTGTCAGTACCTTTTGTAAAAAATATTATAAGTTAAACAACTCACCATTTATATACATATGTACAACAGCTAGCAATATCTATACCACAATGCAGTTGTGAGCATACTAGGCATTCTATAGTACACTACTACAATATGACTGAATACGGATGTTGTGTTGGTTGAATGTTCCAGCCAGGTTCCAGAATGTTCTTCAGCTGGTGAACCTCTTCTTGTGTTGGATTATGGCAGCTGGTTTAGCAGGCTTTGGCGCTGTGGTAATGTTGGCAGGGATGTTAGGTTTTGGGGGGGGGGGGGGGGGGGGGCTGTAATACTTTGACATTCTGTGATGTGTAACATTTAAGTTGCATGTATTTGAAACTATCTACATTGGTAAGTCCAAAATTACTTTTTAATTCTGTCATGGAAATAAAATTAATAAAATTAAAATAAATGTATTTCCTGTTACCAAGTTATTTACAGTTTCTATGCCTTTAGTTTTCCATGTGGACCAATTTATTGATGAATTCTGAAAAGCTTTC
This sequence comes from Oncorhynchus mykiss, assembly GCF_013265735.2. Classification (NCBI taxonomy): domain Eukaryota; kingdom Metazoa; phylum Chordata; class Actinopteri; order Salmoniformes; family Salmonidae; genus Oncorhynchus; species Oncorhynchus mykiss. The sequence goes on along the minus strand of NC_048580.1, from coordinate 72,074,753 downwards.
CAAGGATTGTTCCATAAGGTTGTGTTTTTAGCGAGTGATATTGGTTCTCGTAGAATACGTTACATTTTCTTCCATATTGTTATCAATACACACTCAAACAAGGTACCATATGCACCCACCCCACTCATGTCAATAGATCATGCCTACTAACCTTCAGAAACAATACCCACCCCCAACAGACACTAGTCAGTCACCCACACCATGCCCTCCTCACTAATAACTCCTTTTCTCCAATTTAGAATTCAATGAACAATCAACTAAGCCTCCATAATACAGAGAACTGCAGAAGTTGTAGCCTACTTGTAAACACACCAACCATGACAACAAGACACAGATCATGTTTATCCCTAGGACCAGTATATGTATTTGTTCATCATGGATTCATGTAAAGATTTAGTAGATCTTTTTAGTAACATTTTTGGTGACTTGTTGCTGGGCTTGATGTTAATGCCTCTGCAAATGCTGATGGGATCGGACTCTAAATAGAACACATAGTCAAGTTAGCCTCTGCGGTAGTTAGTTAGCCGGCTGCTGTACATACCGTTGTATACACTCTTAGAAAAAAAGTTGAACCATACACGTTTCTTCGGGAACCCTTTTTGGTGATAGATAGAACCCTTTGCAGAGGGATCTAGAACCCTCTACTGGATGTAGGGTTCTTTAAACTTAGAACCCTCTATGAAGGGTTCTAACAAGAACCATTTTATAATCTAAAGGTTCTTCCTAGAACCGTCTGTAAAGGGTTCTACTGAGAACCGTTATATATTTGGAAGGTTCTTCCTAGAACGGTTCCACCAGCCTTATTAGCCTTTAAAATGTAATTATTTATGACAGTACATAAGTACATATATCATAAGGCCTTTCTTTGAGGGACTAGTTATACCCTGACACTGTGGTGTTAGGAATCTCCTGGTTTACAGGCCCATCAGGCCTGTAAATCAAATTATGCTGGCTTGCAAAGTGATGTGTAATTCCTATTGGAATCCAGCCATAGTTAAGATATCCAACAAGTGGAATTGTTATTCATTGAACACTGAGACTTCCTCAACCATCCCAGTAATGGGTGCAAAAAAAATCAAATTACAAACAGATTGGATTAGTTTACAAAAACGAATGTGTAGCGTGAAACGAATCAACCAATCAATGTAAAACACAGATGTTACAGTAAAACAAAGAATTTAAAAATCTCCCTGCAATAGAGCATGCTGTAAAATATTATTCATGGTTCTATGTTGAAACCTTCTTGCCTTCCAAAGAATCATCAAAGGATGTTTAAGATTCTAGGTAGAACCCTTTGCCTTCCAAAGAATCATCAAAGGATGTTTAAGATTCTAGGTAGAACCTTTGGCCTTCCAAAGAATCATCAAAGGATGTTTAAGATTCTAGGTAGAACCCTTTGCCTTCCAAAGAATCATCAAAGGATGTTTAAGATTCTAGGTAGAACCCTTTGCCTTCCAAAGAATCATCAAAGGATGTTTAAGATTCTAGGTAGAACCTTTGGCCTTCCAAAGAATCATCAAAGGATGTTTAAGATTCTAGGTAGAACCCTTTGCCTTCCAAAGAATCATCAAAGGATGTTTAAGATTCTAGGTAGAACCCTTTGCCTTACAAAGAAACCTTGTCTTTCAAAAAGGGTTCTTCTGATCAAAACGGTTCTTGGTAGATGGCTACCCGGACTATTTGCATTGCGTCCCCCCCCCCCCCCCCCCCCCCGTCCACGGGCTATCTGCATTGTGTCCCGCCTGCCACCTCCCACCAACCCCTCTTTTACGCTACTGCTACTCTCTGTTCATCAATAATGCATAGTCACTTTAACCATATCTACATGTACATACTACCTCAATCAGCCTGACTAACCTGTGTCTGTATGTAGCCTCGCTACTTTTAATGCCTTGCTACTGTAGATAGCCTGTCTTTTTACTGTTGTTTTATTTCTTTACTTACCTATTGTTCACCTAACACCTTTTTTGCACTATTGGTTAGAGCCTGTAAGTAAGCATTTCACTCTAAGGCCTACTACACCTGTTGTATTTGGCGCAAGTGACAAATAAACTTCGATTTTATTTAATTTAGAACCATATCCCTCCGCAAATAACACTTTTTGGTTCAGAATGCAGGGGGACCCCCACACCAACATTAATGTCTCTCAGAGGGGGAGAGAGAGCATGATTCAGTCCTTAATTAAAACAATTTCAAACACTCTCTCTCCTTTCTCCCTCTCTGTCTCTCCCAATCTGAGACATTGATGTTGACAGTCTGAAAGGGTCCAGCTATATTTACATATTGCAGATGGTAATAATATTTACACTATTCTGTTGATTATTATTCTGATAGCGTGCAAGCGGGGGATTGTACTGCATTCACAGGACAGCAAACCCAATTTCCCTTTAATTTGACATGAAACAAGCTACAGCCAGGGAAATAAGAGATATCTGCTATTTCAAGCGATCCTTTTTCATGCTTGTGGGTTTCATGTTTTCATGGAAACCGAGGAGGGGAGGTCAAGAATATGAATGCCAGGGTATCAAGGGTAAGTGCAACTCTGAAATAGCAATGATACTATGAAATATACAACACTCTTTCAATGTCAAGGAAGAAAAAGTAATCCATTTCCCATGGTCTGTATGACTGGAGGAGTAGGTGCTAGGCCTTTCTGTTCTGATTCTGTTCTTCTGTACTTCTTGCTGCCCTACAATATTAAAGGCTGCCATTCTCTGTAATGATTCTGCTTTTTTAATCAAAACAACAAAATAACATAACTACAACTCACATTCCCCAACAATCTCACACACACACACACACACACACACACACACACACACACACACACACACACACACAGACACACACACACACACACACACACACACACACACAGATAATTATACACGCACGCAAACATTCACACACACACTCAATAAAACATAACTTCAACACCTGGTCCCAAGGATCACCAGCCTACACGTTAAACACAGCTTTAGAAATGTGACTCAAAGCAGCACAACATCCCTTCTACTGGGTACCGCAGAAACAACATGTTTGACCTAGATTTCTCTCACACACAAACACATGCACACACACTCATACAAAATCACACACTTTTACAAAATTCCACTTTTTCTATGGAGCTTTTAGAAGTGGAATTGGGTCAAATGTTTGCACAGAAGGTTGACTAAAGGCTGATTGTAATATTATTATGTACTAGGAAACTAGGAAATGACTCAGGGACACAAGACAACGAGGGCCATGTCTAGTCAGACCTTCTTTATCAGTCATTCTGGAATTGCAGTGTACACATGCAATTTTTTTCCCTCCAGATTAAGATTCTGTGATTTGTCATCAGTTCTTTCCTCTCCTTCAATTTATCCCATTTGCCCCCCCCCCCCCCCCCCCCCCCCCCCCCTCTCTCGCTCTCTCGCTCTCTCGCTCTTCTCTCTAATATGCTCCTCCACTAGGTTCCTCTGAACAGTAAGGCTACAGGGCTGTGGGAGCTCTCTGTTGCCTGGGTGGAGAGGAGGATGCATAATAGTGGGAGGCTGATTTCAAAGAGAAACACCTGACTAGTTTTGAAACCATGGTAATAATGAAGGATGAATATTCTGACTGCATATGTTCAGTGCACAGAGAATGTTGAGAATGTTCTAATTGTGTAAGAGTCTTACTTAAGTGTACCAATTGATCTAATTAGATAATAAGAGACTTGTTTTTATATACCCAGCATATTAATGACATTTATGTCACACTAATCTTATATGAAATTGATGTCGCTTGATGCTCAGGTTCTACCTGGAGAACTGCACCAGGAGGCCCTAGGTAGGGATCTGACATTACTCTCCAATGGTCCTCTTCTAAATGTATCTCTTTCACACACAAACACTACCCCCTCCACACCCCCAACACACATTTTAAATACTTTTTTTTTAAATAAAAAAAAATCACATTTACAGTCGAGAAGAATTCAAACATTTTCAAATGTCATGGATATATGGACACTTATAGATACTGAAAGCACCTTCTTCTTATCTTCAGCCTTCTAATAGCTACTGTAGCTGCTACTGTTGCACAACAGCCAAGTTGCACCCAGCTTCAGAACTCTGAGATTCAGCTAAAAAGATGTGACCGTTGTCAGAAATGCTACAAAAAGGTAGCATATCGTTGTCAGAAATGCTACAAAAAGGTAGCACATCGTTGGCAGAAATGCTACAAAAAGGTAGCATATCGTTGGCAGAAATGCTACAAAAAGGTAGCATATCGTTGGCAGAAATGCTACAAAAAGGTAGCACATCGTTGGCAGAAATGCTACAAAAAGGTAGCACATCGTTGGCAGAAATGCTACAAAAAGGTAGCATATCGTTGGCAGAAATGCTACAAAAAGGTAGCACATCGTTGGCAGAAATGCTACAAAAAGGTAGCACATCGTTGGCAGAAATATGCAAGTGAGAGAGTTCAATTGTAAATGTAATTAAAACTGTTGCAACAACAAACTTCTTCAGTCCAAATGAATCTAAGTCTAATAGTCACCTCATGGATGCTGTAGACTTGTTTTAATCCGAAGTCTAGGTTTGGGCCCCCCCAAAAAATGAGGATGTTAATGACCCTGTCAAAAATATGGTGTAGCGGATCTCAGTAACGTTCAGAGGGATCTTGAGGAGAGGCGGGGAGTGTTTTGTGCATCTCCAATCAAGTTTATTTCCAAATGTTCATCTACATTGGTGTCATATTGGCTTACATACTGCATATGAATTATACTGAGATGTGAATTTAACACTGAGCTTCAAATCATGGATAAGTGACTATGATGAACAAGGTCGCTGCAGTATGACAGGGTTTTCATCCTCTCCTAAGGCCAGGAGTTTTTCCAGGAGTTTTTTTAAAAACCATGTCACCTGATTAGAAAAACTGTTCCCATCATAGCCCATTCAAAACCTTTGAACAACTAATGAATCACTGTCATACCCGAAAGGGCCTATGATGCCTCCTCTGGACCTGTGGTGCCACCTCTGGATCTGTGGTGCCTCCTCTGGATCTGTGGTGCCTCCTCTAGACGTGTGGTGCCACCTCTGGACCTGTGGTGCCTCCTCTGGACCTGTGGTGCCACCTCTGGATCTGTGGTGCCTCCTCTGGATCTGTGGTGCCTCCTCTAGACGTGTGGTGCCACCTCTGGACCTGTGGTGCCTCCTCTAGACGTGTGGTGCCACCTCTGGATCTGTGGTGCCTCCTCTGGATCTGTGGTGCCTCCTCTAGACGTGTGGTGCCACCTCTGGACCTGTGGTGCCTCCTCTGGACCTGTGGTGCCACCTCTGGATCTGTGGTGCCTCCTCTGGATCTGTGGTGCCTCCTCTAGACGTGTGGTGCCACCTCTGGACCTGTGGTGCCTCCTCTGGACCTGTGGTGCCACCTCTGGATCTGTGGTGCCTCCTCTGGATCTGTGGTGCCTCCTCTAGACGTGTGGTGCCACCTCTGGACCTGTGGTGCCTCCTCTAGACGTGTGGTGCCACCTCTGGACCTGTGGTGCCTCCTCTAGACGTGTGGAGCCACCTCTGGACCTGTGGTGCCACCTCTGGACCTGTGGTGCCACCTCTGGATCTGTGGTGCCTCCTCTGGACCTGTGGTGCCTCCTCTAGACGTGTGGAGCCACCTCTGGACCTGTGGTGCCACCTCTGGACCTGTGGTGCCACCTCTGGATCTGTGGTGCCTCCTCTGGACCTGTGGTGCCACCTCTGGACCTGTGGTGCCACCTCTGGATCTGTGCTCCAATACATGACTACAGAATTAATATATATAAAATATTTTTTTATTACATTATTATAAAATTATACTATGGAGTTAGAAGATTAGATATTAGATCATGAAGAAATGTTTTAATAGTATTGGTGATAAATCACAATCTGTAAAAAAAATACAAATTAAATGACTATTCTAGTAATCTAGCTACAGTACAATAGTTAGCCATTTTGTTAACTGTAACAAATGGTACATTACTATTATTAAAGTGAATGAGATTAAGGGTTATTTATTTGTGACATTTAATTTGACATTAAGATGTGGCCATCTATTGCTACTATGGAACTAAATAATGGAACTAAATAATCAAAGTCATAATTTCTCTGTGACCTCGGTTGCAGGGATTTGTTTTTGGGAGGTGCCTGTTTGAGCTCATGCCCCCTAAAATGTCTGTGCACGACTCTGCTGCGTGGGTCAAACATGAAATGTCAATGTGTCATGTATGATCAAGCCATTAACCTTGATATTTACAAAAAGCTGAAAAATGGTTAGTAATGCTAACTCGGTCTCTCCCTTTCTCTCTTGCTCTCTCTTTCTTTCTCTCTTCCTCTCTTCCTCTCTCTCTCTCTCTCTCTCTCTCTCCCTCTTTCTCTCTCTCTCTGACACCCTCTCTCCCTGTCTTTGCCTCCCTCCCGCTCTCTCTGTTTCTAGTTGAAATCCATGAGCTGTGTGTTCTACAGTTTATCATTGCTTACACAGTAATCTAATTTGTAAATCAAATCAAATGTATTTATAAAGACCTTCCTACATCAGCCAATGTCACAAAGTGCTGTCCAGAAACCCAGCCTAAAACCCCAAACAACAAGCAACGCAGGTGTAGGAGCACGGTGGCTAAAAAAAACTCCCTAGAAAGGCCAAAACCTAGTAAGAAACCTAGAGAGGAACCATGCTATGAGGGGTGGCCAGTTCTCTTCTGGCTGTGCCGTGTGGAGATTATAACAGATTATAACACAGCATACTTAAATTTACACAGGACTCGGATAAGACAAGATAAATACTCCAGATATAACAGACTGACCCTAGCCCCCCCGATACATAAACTACTGCAGCATAAATACTGGAGCCTGAGACAGGAGGGGTTGGGAGACACTGTGGCCCCATCTGACGATACCGCCGGACAGGGCCAAACAGGCAGGATATAACCCCACCTACTTTGCCAAAGCACAGCCCCCACACCACTAGAGGGATGTCTTCAACCACCAGTGACTTAGCCCCTGTAATAGGGTCAGAGGCAGAGAATCCCAGTGGAGAGAGGGGAACCGGCCAGGCAGAGACAGAAAGGACAGAATAGCTCCGATGCTATTCCGTTCATCTTCACACGCCTGGGTCAAACTACACTCAATCATAGGACCTACTGAAGAGATGAGTCTTCAATAAAGACTTAAAGGTTGAGTATGCGTCTCTCACATGGGTAGGCAGACCATTCCATAAAAAATGGAGCTCTGTAGGAGAAAGCCCTGTCTCCAGCTGTTTGCTTAGAAATTCTAGGGACAGTAAGGAGGCCTGCGTCTTGACTGTAGCGTACGTGTAGGTATGTACTGCAGGACCAAATTGGAAAGATAGGTAGGAGCAAGCCCATGTAATGCTTTGTAGGTTAGCAGTAAAACCTTGAAATAGGCCAGCACTGGAGTAATATGATCAATTTTTTTGGTTCTAGTCAAGATTCTAGCAACCATGTTTAGCAATAAATGAAGTAAATGTTGTGCTTTATCTGGGTAGACAGAAAGTAGAGCATTGCAGTCTTGTCAGCAAGACAAAGGAGCTGATCGTGGACTACAGGAAACGGAAAGCTGGGCACGCCCCCATTCACATAGATGGTGCTGTAGTGGAGCAGTTAGAGAGCTTCAAGGTCCTCGGTGTCCACATCAATAAGTATCTATCATGGTCCTCACACACCAATACAGTAGTGAAGAGAGCACGACAGCGCCTCTTCCCCCTCAGGAGGCTGAAAAGATTTGGCATCCCCAAGAGGTAAAATATATAGTGAAAACAATAGTGGAACCTTGAGGAACCTTGAGGAACACCGAAATGTACAGTTCATTTGTCAAAGGACAAACCATCCACAGAGACAAACTGATATATTTTCAACAGATAAGATCTAAACCAGGCCAGAACTTTTCCGTGTAGACCAATTTGGGTTTCCAATCTCTCCAAAGAATGTGGTGATCGATGGTATCAAAAGCAGCACTAAGGTCTAGGAGCACGAGGATAGATGCAGAGCCTCGGTCAAACTCCATTTAAAGGTAATTTACCACCTTGACAAGTGCAGTCTCAAGGCTATGATGGGATCTAAAACCAGACTGAAGTGTTTCGTATACATTGTTTGTCTTCAGGAAGGCAGTGAGTTGCTGCGCAAGAGCTTTTTCATTTTTTTTTGAGAGGAATGGGAGATTCGATATAGGCCAATAGTTTTTATATTTTCTGGGTCAAGGTTTGGCTTTTTCAAGAGAGGCTTGAGAGGCTTAAAGAGAGGCTTAAATGGTGTTTCATGAAGCTCAGGCTTTCCCTGGGGAACTGCTCCAGGAGGCCCATGGCATGGTTCAGAGAAAGAGCTGCGTCAGGATTTAAATATTTCATAGCTCATGGATACAGTATATGGATGCTCATGGATACAGAAAGCACCTTCTTCTCCATGTTGCTAAGCTGCCCAGGACAGCTGACATGGAGCAGTACCTTGCCAGCTCCTATGCAGGCCTGCAATCTGAAGGTTACATACTGTCAGCCTATGTACATGGCAGAGACTCCCAAATATCAGCACTACAAGATTGCACTGATAAGGAAGACTGTTTAGGCGTGACACAAGGGGCTGGTATTTCAAAGACTTGTCAGCAAAGGCCTGCTCCATGTAAGAGTCAAAATAACAAACCACTTTCAAAATTAGCACCACACACACACACACACACACACACACACACACACACATACACATGCCTCCCTCCTCAACCCCACAGTCCCAGAGAATAAGGGGGATTAATCCTCCTGACTCCTGTCAACTAGCTAGAGGGGTACAACAGAACATAATCCTCCTGAATCCTGTCAACTAGGTAGTGGGGTACAACGGACCATAATCCACCTGAATCCTGTCAACTAGCTAGTGGGGTACAACGGACCATAATCCACCTGAATCCTGTCAACTAGGTAGTGGGGTACAACGGACCATAATCCTCCTGAATCCTGTCAACTAAGTAGTGGGGTACAACGGACCATAATCCTCCTAACTCCTGTCAACTAGGTAGTGGGGTACAACGGACCATAATCCACCTGAATCCTGTCAACTAGGTAGTGGGGTACAACGGACCATAATCCACCTGAATCCTGTCAACTAGGTAGTGGGGTACAACGGACCATAATCCACCTGAATCCTGTCAACTAGCTAGAGGGGTACAACGGACCATAATCCACCTGACTCCTGTCAACTAGGTAGTGGTGTACAACGGACCATAATCCACCTGAATCCTGTCAACTAGGTAGTGAGGTACAACAGAACATAATCCACCTGAATCCTGTCAACTAGGTAGTGGGGTACAACGGACCATAATCCACCTGAATCCTGTCAACTAGGTAGTGGGGTACAACGGACCATAATCCACCTGAATCCTGTCAACTAGGTAGTGGGGTACAACGGACCATAATCCACCTGACTCCTGTCAACTAGGTAGTGGGGTACAACGGACCATAATCCACCTGAATCCTGTCAACTAGGTAGTGGGGTACAACGGACCATAATCATCCTGAATCCTGTCAACTAGGTAGTGGGGTACAACAGAACATAATCCACCTGAATCCTGTCAACTAGGTAGTGGGGTACAACGGACCATAATCCTCCTGAATCCTGTCAACTAGGTAGTGGGGTACAACGGACCATAATCCACCTGAATCCAGTCAACTAGGTAGTGGGGTACAACGGACCATAATCCACCTGAATCCTGTCAACTAGGTAGTGGGGTACAACGGACCATAATCCACCTGAATCCTGTCAACTAGGTAGTGGGGTACAACGGACCATAATCCTCCTGAATCCTGTCAACTAGCTAGAGGGGTACAATGGACCATAATCCACCTGAATCCTGTCAACTAGGTAGTGGGGTACAACGGACCATAATCCACCTGAATCCTGTCAACTAGGTAGTGGGGTACAACAGAACATAATCCACCTGAATCCTGTCAACTAGGTAGTGGGGTACAACGGACCATAATCCACCTGAATCCTGTCAACTAGCTAGTGGGGTACAACGGACCATAATCCACCTGAATCCTGTCAACTAGGTAGTGGGGTACAACGGACCATAATCCACCTGAATCCTGTCAACTAGGTAGTGGGGTACAACGGACCATAATCCACCTGAATCCTGTCAACTAGATAGTGAGGTACAACGGACCATAATCCACCTGAATCCTGTCAACTAGGTAGTGGGGTACAACGGACCATAATCCACCTGAATCCTGTCAACTAGGTAGTGGGGTACAACGGACCATAATCCTCCTGAATCCTGTCAACTAGGTAGTGGGGTACAACAGAACATAATCCACCTGAATCCTGTCAACTAGGTAGTGGGGTACAACAGAACATAATCCACCTGAATCCTGTCAACTAGGTAGTGGGGTACAACGGACCATAATCCACCTGAATCCTGTCAACTAGGTAGTGGGGTACAACGGACCGTAATCCACCTGAATCCAGTCAACTAGCTAGTGGGGTACAACGGACCATAATCCACCTGAATCCTGTCAACTAGGTAGTGGGGTACAACGGACCATAATCCACCTGAATCCAGTCAACTAGGTAGTGGGGTACAACGGACCATAATCATCCTGAATCCAGTCAACTAGGTAGTGAGGTACAACGGACCATAATCCACCTGAATCCTGTCAACTAGCTAGTGGGGTACAACGGACCATAATCCACCTGAATCCTGTCAACTAGGTAGTGGGGTACAACGGACCATAATCCACCTGAATCCTGTCAACTAGCTAGTGGGGTACAACGGACCATAATCCACCTGAATCCAGTCAACTAGGTAGTGGGGTACAACGGACCATAATCCACCTGAATCCTGTCAACTAGATAGTGAGGTACAACGGACCATAATCCACCTGAATCCTGTCAACTAGGTAGTGGGGTACAACGGACCATAATCCACCTGAATCCTGTCAACTAGGTAGTGGGGTACAACGGACCATAATCCTCCTGAATCCTGTCAACTAGGTAGTGGGGTACAACAGAACATAATCCACCTGAATCCTGTCAACTAGGTAGTGGGGTACAACAGAACATAATCCACCTGAATCCTGTCAACTAGGTAGTGGGGTACAACGGACCATAATCCACCTGAATCCTGTCAACTAGGTAGTGGGGTACAACGGACGGTAATCCACCTGAATCCAGTCAACTAGCTAGTGGGGTACAACGGACCATAATCCACCTGAATCCTGTCAACTAGGTAGTGGGGTACAACGGACCATAATCCACCTGAATCCAGTCAACTAGGTAGTGGGGTACAACGGACCATAATCATCCTGAATCCAGTCAACTAGGTAGTGAGGTACAACGGACCATAATCCACCTGAATCCTGTCAACTAGCTAGTGGGGTACAACGGACCATAATCCACCTGAATCCTGTCAACTAGGTAGTGGGGTACAACGGACCATAATCCACCTGAATCCTGTCAACTAGCTAGTGGGGTACAACGGACCATAATCCACCTGAATCCAGTCAACTAGGTAGTGGGGTACAACGGACCATAATCCACCTGAATCCAGTCAACTAGGTAGTGGGGTACAACGGACCATAATCCACCTGAATCCTGTCAACTAGGTAGTGGGGTACAACGGACCGTAATCCACCTGAATCCAGTCAACTAGCTAGTGGGGTACAACGGACCATAATCCACCTGAATCCTGTCAACTAGCTAGTGGGGTACAACGGACCATAATCCACCTGAATCCTGTCAACTAGCTAGTGGGGTACAACGGACCATAATCCACCTGAATCCTGTCAACTAGCTAGTGGGGTACAACGGACCATAATCCACCTGAATCCAGTCAACTAGGTAGTGGGGTACAACGGACCATAATCCACCTGAATCCAGTCAACTAGGTAGTGGGGTACAACGGACCATAATCATCCTGAATCCAGTCAACTAGGTAGTGAGGTACAACGGACCATAATCCACCTGAATCCTGTCAACTAGCTAGTGGGGTACAACGGACCATAATCCACCTGAATCCTGTCAACTAGGTAGTGGGGTACAACGGACCATAATCCACCTGAATCCTGTCAACTAGCTAGTGGGGTACAACGGACCATAATCCACCTGAATCCAGTCAACTAGGTTGTGGGGTACAACGGACCATAATCCACCTGAATCCAGTCAACTAGGTAGTGGGGTACAACGGACCATAATCCACCTGAATCCTGTCAACTAGGTAGTGGGGTACAACGAACCATAATCCACCTGAATCCTGTCAACTAGCTAGTGGGGTACAACGGACCATAATCCACCTGAATCCTGTCAACTAGGTAGTGAGGTACAACGGACCATAATCCACCTGAATCCTGTCAACTAGGAAGTGGGGTACAACGGACCA
>NC_048580.1:71967379-72059879 GCF_013265735.2 Oncorhynchus mykiss | reverse complement strand
CAGCTGTCAATTGTTGTCCCTGATTGAGAATTATACTTAGGTTGCCTGGGTTTCACTTTTGGGTTGTGGGTGTTTGTCTTCTGTGTCAGTGTTTGTCGCCACACGGGACTGTTTCGTTCATTTCACGTTTATTGTTTTGTATTTCATAGTGTTCAGTTTATGTTTTAAAATAAACATTATGGACACTTACCACGCTGCGTTTTGGTCTTCCAGTCCTTCTCGCTTCTCCTCCTCAGAAGAGGAGGATGAGGTTCGTTACAATATATCTGTGTCTTTATTACCAATTTTAACTGCACAGTTGTTGTTTGTGTGCATTGATTTTATAATGTCATAAGTTTTCCTCTAGACATAATTTTCCATCAATTTGTATCGTAGACCCTCATGCCAAATTGAGTCAAAAGCTTATTGAAATCAACAAAGTATAGGAAGACTTTTCTTTGGATTTGGTTTGTTTGTCAATAAGGATGTGTACACGTGGTCTGTTGTACTGTATTTTGGTTTGAAAGCCAATTTGACATTTGTTGAGGACATTGTGTTCACTGTTGACCCAGATTCCATAATCCAGTACAGACTGGAATATGTTCTGGGATTCTTCCGGTGGCATTGAGGAGTACACCGCATTAGTCACTGGCTTCATCAATAAGTGCATCGATGACGTCGTCCCCACAGTGACTGTATGTACATACCCCAACCAGAAGCCATGGATTACAGGCAGCATTCGCACTGAGTTAAAGGGTAGAGCTGCCGCTTTCAAGGAGTGGGACTCTAACCCGGAAGCTTATAAGAAATCCTTCTATGCCCTCCGACAAACCATCAAACAGGCAAAATAGAGGACTGAGATCAAATTGTACTAAACTGGCTCCAACACTCGTCGGATGTGGCAGGGCTTGCAAACCATTACAGAATACAAAGGGAAGCACATCCGAAAGCTTCCTAGTGACACAAGCCTACCAGACGAGCTAAATTGCTCGCTTTGAGGCAAGTAACAATGAAACATGCATGGGAGTATCAGCTGTTCCGGATGACTGTGAGATCACGCTCTCCGCAGCCGATGTGAGTAAGACCTTTAAACAAGTCAACATTCACAAGCCCGCAGGGCCAGACAGATTATCAGGACGTGTACTCCAAATATGCGCTGACCTACTGTCTTCACTGACCAACTGTCTTCAACCTCTCCCTGTCTGATTCTGTAATACCAACGTGTTTCAAGCAGACCACCATAGTCCCTGTGCCCACGAACACTAAGGTAACCTGCCTAAATGACTACCGACCCATAGCACTCAAGTCTGTAGCCATGAAATGTTTTGAAAGGCTGGTCATGGCTCACATCAACACCATCATCCCAGACGCCCTGGGCCCACTCCAATTCACATACCGCCCCAACAGATTTACAGATGACGCAATCTCTATTGCACTTCACACTGCCCTCTCTCACCTGGACAAAAGGAAAACCTACGTGAGAATGTTGTTCTTTGACTACAGCTCACCGTTCAAAACCCTATTGCCCTCTTAAGCTCGTCACTAAGCTAAGTTCCCTGGGACTGAACACCTCCCTCTTCAACTGGGTCCTGGACATCCTGACGGGCCACTCCCAGGTGGTGAGGGTAAACAATAACATATCCGCCACGCTGACCCTGAAATCTAAGGACCCTCAGGGGTGTGTTCTTAGTCCCCTCCCTGTTCACCAACAGCTGCGTGGCCACATACGACACCAAAAACCATCATTAAGTTTGTTGACGCCACGACAGTGTAAGGCCTGATCACCGACAATGATGAGGCAGCCTATAGAGAGGAGGTCAGTGACCTGGCAGTGTGGTGCCAGGATAACAATCTCTCCCTCAACGTCAGCAAGACAAAGGAGCTGATCGTGGACTACAGGAAACAGAGGGCCGGGCACGCCCCCATTCACATCGACGGGGCTGCAGTGGAGCAGTTCGAGAGCTTCAAGGTCCTCGGTGTCCACATCAGTAAGTATCTATCATGGTCCTCACACACCAACACAGTAGTGAAGAGGGCACGACAGCGCCTCTTCCCCCTCAGGAGGCTGAAAAGATTTGGCATGGGCCCCCAGATTCCCAGATCATTTTCTACAGCTACACCATTGAGAGCATATTGACTGGCTGCATCACTGTTTGGTATGGCAACTGCATGGCATCCGACCGCAAGGCGCTACAGAGGGTAGTGCGTACGGACAAGTAGATCATCCAGGACCTCTATACCAGGCAGTGTGAGAGGAAGGCCCTACTACTTTTCAAAGACTCCAGCCACCCAAGTCATAGGTTGTTCTTTGCGCTACTGCACGTTAAGTTGTAGCAATGCACCAAGTTTGGAAACATCAGGACACTGAACCGCATCTACTCCCAAGCCATAAGACTGCTAAAAAGTTTGTTAAATAGTTAACCATAGCTACCTGGACTATATGCGTTGATCTTTTTTTGGTCATCACATTTGCTGCTGTTACTGTTTGATGTCTATCCTGTTGCATAATCATTTTATTCCTAGTTAAATGTACAGTGCCTCCAGAAAGCATTCATACCCCTTGATTTATTCGTATTTTGTTGTGTTACAGCCAGAATTTAAAAATCCTCTAGGATTTTACCTGTGTTTAGCTCCGTTCAGTTTATTTTTTATCCTGAAAAACTCCCCAGTCCTTAACAATTACAAGCATACCCATAACATGATGCAGCCACCACTATGCTTGAACATTTGAAGAGAGGTACTCAGTAATGTGTTGTATTGGACTTTCCCCAAACATAACACTTTGCATAAAGGACAGAAAGTTAACTGCTTGCCACATTTTTAGCAGTATTACTTTAGTGCCTTATTGAAAACAGGATGCATGTTTTGGAATATTTTTTATTCTGTTGAGGCTTCCTTCTTTTCTATCAATTAGGTTAGTATTGTTGAGTAACTACATTGTTGTTGATCCATCCTCAGTTTTCTCCTATCACAGCCATTAAACTATGTAATTATTTTTAGAGTCACCATTGTCCTCATGATGAACTCCCTGAGCGGTTTCCATCCTCTCCGGATATCGAGTTAAGAAGGACGCCTGTGTCTTTGTAGTCGACGGGGTGAATTGATACACCATCTATAGGGTAATTAATAACTTCACCATGCTCAAAGGGATATTCAATGTCTATTTTGTTTTACACATCAACCAATAGGTGCCCTTCTTTTCAAGGCATTGGAAAACATCCCTAGTCTTGTGGTTGAATCTGTGCTTGAAATTCACTGCTCGACTGAGGGACCTTACAGATAATTTGTATGTGTGGGGTACAGAGATGAGGTAGTCATTCGAAAACCATGTTAAACACTATTATTGCACAGAGGAAAATTAGTCCGTGCGAATTAATTCAGGCTGTAACGCAACATAATGTGGAAAAGTGTGAATACTTGGATGTACAGTGTGAGGGCATTGTACATCCACTATCTCCGTCAATTACCTTGTATCCCTGCACATTGACTCGGTACAGGTACCCTGTTTACTGTATATAGCCAAGTTATCGTTACTCATCGCGTATTTATTTTTACTTTTATTATTATTATTATTATTATTATTATTATTATTATTATTATTATTATGTGTAATTACTTTTCTATTATGTCTCTATTTTCTTTCTCTCTTCAATTGTTGGGAAGGGGCCGTGAAGTAAGCATGTCACTGTTAGTCTACACCTGTTGTTTACCAAGCATGTGACAGATAAAATTGTATTGGATTTGACAGGCCCCCTATCTGTCACACGGCTCCTGTCAGTAGTTGTATTAACTTAAAGGTGTAGCTCATAGTTTATTATTGTACTGTCATACCAAGGATCATTTCGATATAAAAACAAATATAGAACAAACTGATTTGATGCTATTAGCCCATAGAAACTCAGTGAATAACAGATTCATACATGGGAAAACAGATTTCAAAGGGAAGTATGTTTGAAGTGTCTGTCATAACTGATGGATTATAGTCTCTCGGGTTGGCAGCTGTTGTTATCAAAGAGACACAAACCTCCCCCTTACCCGAGGCTACTGTTTGATCCTGTCAACGCATAGAAAAACCAACTACATGTATATTGTCCTTGTTCAGCCACGACTCAGAGAAACGTAGGAAATGACAGTTCTTGATAGAATATATCGGACATATGAAATGATGGCGGAAACATTATGTACAAAAAAGAAGAAGAAAGAAAACCAAACAAAAACACAGAATTGGCCCGGAGCCCGTAAAACGGCAGCTATCTATTGCAGCATCATTTTTGCTTGTAGAGACAGCGGTGTGATCCAATGGTACCCTAGGCCCTTCATAACGCGCTACTATTGACCAGGGCCCATATGGCAATTTGTGAAAACAGTCAGGCTGGCATACTTTGTTATGAATCAACATTAGCTTTACAACACTGTGGAGACTTCAGAGTCTAATGTGCTGTGGGACATATTGTCAGCCTGGTGAGAGGTCTTTATACAGAGCTGTTATCTGTAGCCTGTAGACTTCTGGTAGAGGGACGCCTCTTGAGAGAGATAAATAGAGAGAGTTAGAGAGAGCTAGACAGAGAGAGAAAAGAGACGTTAAATTCTACAACCACCTAAAAGGAAGCGATTCCCAAACCTTCCATAGCAAAGCAATCACCCACAGAGAGAGGAACCTGGAGAAGAGTCCCTTAAGCAAGCTGGTCCTGGGGCTCTGTTCACAAACACAAACAGACCCCACAGAGCCCCAGGACAGCAACACAATTAGACCCAACAAAATAATGAGAAAGAAATAGATAATTACTTGACACATTGGAAAGAATCAACAAAAATACTGAGCAACCTAGAATGCTATTTGGCCCTAAACAGAGAGTACACAGTGGCAGAAAACCAGACAACTGTGACTGGCCCAAACTTAAGGAAAGCTTTGACTATGTACAGACTCAGTGAGCATAGCCACAATTGTGTGGGTATCAACCACTAATCACAGAGATATCTGGCGCTGGGCTGGTGCTGACAATGTGAAAATGGAGTATCAACAGCTGGTCTCTCAGCAAGCCAGTTGGCATCATGTAGTTATGGCTTCCTGGTTATCACACAGATGCTTCACTGAATCTGTTACTGTGTGTATGTTGTTTATCTACAGCGCAATCACAATTCCCTATTCCCTCCAGGCCCTTGTGAAAAGTAGTGCACTCCATAGGAAATAGGGGGACATTTCGGACACAAGACTTTGTCCACTCACTAGATATTTTCCAGTGACACAGGCGTAGTTGTTGTTTATCATTGAGTTCCTTCATCGATCATTTGGCTCATTGGTCATTCCCTTTATGATCTTTCCAATGAATTATGTTCCGTTGTACCCCACTACCTAGTTGACAGGATTCAGGTGGATTATGGTCCGTTGTACCCCACTAGCTAGTTGACAGGATTCAGGAGGATTATGGTCCGTTGTACCCCACTACCTAGTTGACAGGATTCAGGTGGATTATGGTCCGTTGTACCCCACTACCTAGTTGACAGGATTCAGGAGGATTATGGTCCGTTGTACCCCTCTAGCTAGTTGACAGGATTCAGGAGGATTATGGTCCGTTGTACCTCACTACCTAGTTGACAGGATTCAGGAGGATTATGGTCCGTTGTACCCCACTACCTAGTTGACAGGATTCAGGTGGATTATGGTCCGTTGTACCCCACTACCTAGTTGACAGGATTCAGGAGGATTATGGTCCGTTGTACCCCACTACCTAGTTGACAGGATTCAGGTGGATTATGGTCCGTTGTACCCCACTACCTAGTTGACAGGATTCAGGAGGATTATGGTCCGTTGTACCCCACTACCTAGTTGACAGGATTCAGGTGGATTATGGTCCGTTGTACCCCACTACCTAGTTGACAGGATTCAGGAGGATTATGGTCCGTTGTACCCCTCTAGCTAGTTGACAGGATTCAGGAGGATTATGGTCCGTTGTACCCCACTAGCTAGTTGACAGGATTCAGGTGGATTATGGTCCGTTGTACCTCACTACCTAGTTGACAGGATTCAGGTGGATTATGGTCCGTTGTACCCCACTACCTAGTTGACAGGATTCAGGTGGATTATGTTCCGTTGTACCCCACTAGCTAGTTGACAGGATTCAGGAGGATTATGGTCCGTTGTACCCCACTACCTAGTTGACAGGATTCAGGTGGATTATGGTCTGTTGTACCCCACTACCTAGTTGACAGGAGTCAGGTGGATTATGGTCCGTTGTACCCCACTACCTAGTTGACAGGATTCAGGTGGATTATGTTCCGTTGTACCCCACTAGCTAGTTGACAGGATTCAGGAGGATTATGGTCCGTTGTACCCCACTACCTAGTTGACAGGATTCAGGTGGATTATGGTCTGTTGTACCCCACTACCTAGTTGACAGGAGTCAGGTGGATTATGGTCCGTTGTACCTCACTACCTAGTTGACAGGAGTCAGGTGGATTATGTTCTGTTGTACCCCACTACCTAGTTGACAGGAGTCAGGTGGATTATGGTCCGTTGTACCCCACTACCTAGTTGACAGGAGTCAGGAGGATTATGGTCCGTTGTACCCCACTACCTAGTTGACAGGAGTCAGGAGGATTATGGTCCGTTGTCCCCCACAACATGGTTGACTGGATTCAGGAGGATTATGGTCCGTTGTACCTCACTACCTAGTTGACAGGAGACAGGTGGATTATGGTCCGTTGTACCTCACTACCTAGTTGACAGGATTCAGGTGGATTATGGTCCGTTGTACCCCACTACCTAGTTGACAGGAGTCAGGTGGATTATGGTCCGTTGTACCTCACTAGCTAGTTGACAGGATTCAGGTGGATTATGTTCCGTTGTACCTCACTACCTAGTTGACAGGATTCAGGAGGATTATGGTCCGTTGTACCTCACTACCTAGTTGACAGGATTCAGGTGGATTATGGTCCGTTGTACCCCACTACCTAGTTGACAGGATTCAGGTGGATTATGGTCCGTTGTACCCCACTACCTAGTTGACAGGATTCAGGTGGATTATGGTCCGTTGTACCTCACTAGCTAGTTGACAGGAGTCAGGTGGATTATGGTCCGTTGTACCCCACTAGCTAGTTGACAGGATTCAGGTGGATTATGGTCCGTTGTACCCCACTAGCTAGTTGACAGGATTCAGGTGGATTATGGTCCGTTGTACCCCACTAGCTAGTTGACAGGATTCAGGAGGATTATGGTCCGTTGTACCCCACTACCTAGTTGACAGGATTCAGGAGGATTATGTTCTGTTGTACCCCACTAACTAGTTGACAGGATTCAGGTGGATTATGGTCCGTTGTACCCCACTACCTAGTTGACAGGATTCAGGTGGATTATGGTCCGTTGTACCCCACTAGCTAGTTGACAGGATTCAGGTGGATTATGGTCCGTTGTACCCCACTAGCTAGTTGACAGGATTCAGGAGGATTATGGTCCGTTGTACCCCACTACCTAGTTGACAGGATTCAGGAGGATTATGGTCCGTTGTACCTCACTACCTAGTTGACAGGAGTCAGGTGGATTATGGTCCGTTGTACCCCACTAGCTAGTTGACAGGATTCAGGTGGATTATGGTCCGTTGTAACCCACTAGCTAGTTGACAGGATTCAGGTGGATTATGGTCCGTTGTACCCCACTAGCTAGTTGACTGGATTCAGGTGGATTATGGTCCGTTGTACCCCTCTAGCTAGTTGACAGAATTCAGGTGGATTATGGTCCGTTGTACCCCACTAGCTAGTTGACAGGATTCAGGTGGATTTTGGTCCGTTGTACCTCACTACCTAGTTGACAGGATTCAGGAGGATTATGGTCCGTTGTACCCCACTACCTAGTTGACAGGATTCAGGTGGATTATGGTCCGTTGTACCCCACTACCTAGTTGACAGGATTCAGGAAGATTATGGTCTGTTGTACCCCTCTAGCTAGTTGACAGGATTCAGGTGGATTATGGTCCGTTGTACCCCACTAGCTAGTTGACAGGATTCAGGAGGATTATGTTCCGTTGTACCCCACTACCTAGTTGACAGGATTCAGGAGGATTATGGTCCGTTGTACCCCACTACCTAGTTGACAGGAGTCAGGTGGATTATGGTCCGTTGTACCTCACTACCTAGTTGACAGGATTCAGGAGGATTATGGTCCGTTGTACCCCACAACATGGTTGACAGGATTCAGGTGGATTATGGTCCGTTGTACCCCACTAGCTAGTTGACAGGATTCAGGAGGATTATGGTCCGTTGTACCCCACTACCTAGTTGACAGGATTCAGGTGGATTATGGTCCGTTGTACCTCACTACCTAGTTGACAGGATTCAGGAGGATTATGGTCCGTTGTACCCCACTACCTAGTTGACAGGATTCAGGAGGATTATGGTCCGTTGTACCTCACTACCTAGTTGACAGGATTCAGGAGGATTATGGTCCGTTGTACCCCTCTAGCTAGTTGACAGGAGTCAGGTGGATTATGGTCCGTTGTACCCCACTAGCTAGTTGACAGGATTCAGGTGGATTATGGTCCGTTGTACCCCACTACCTAGTTGACAGGATTCAGGTGGATTATGGTCCGTTGTACCCCACTACCTAGTTGACAGGATTCAGGAGGATTATGGTCCGTTGTACCCCTCTAGCTAGTTGACAGGAGTCAGGTGGATTATGGTCCGTTGTACCCCACTAGCTAGTTGACAGGATTCAGGTGGATTATGGTCCGTTGTACCCCACAACCTAGTTGACAGGATTCAGGTGGATTATGGTCCGTTGTACCCCACTAGCTAGTTGACAGGAGTCAGGTGGATTATGTTCTGTTGTACCCCACTACCTAGTTGACAGGAGTCAGGTGGATTATGGTCCGTTGTCCCCCACAACATGGTTGACAGGATTCAGGTGGATTATGGTCCGTTGTACCCCACTACCTAGTTGACAGGATTCAGGTGGATTATGGTCCGTTGTACCCCACTACCTAGTTGACAGGAGTCAGGTGGATTATGTTCTGTTGTACCCCACTACCTAGTTGACAGGAGTCAGGTGGATTATGGTCCGTTGTCCCCAACAACATGGTTGACTGGATTCAGGAGGATTATGGTCCGTTGTACCTCACTACCTAGTTGACAGGAGTCAGGTGGATTATGGTCCGTTGTACCCCACTACCTAGTTGACAGGATTCAGGTGGATTATGGTCCGTTGTACCTCACTAGCTAGTTGACAGGAGTCAGGTGGATTATGGTCCGTTGTACCCCACTAGCTAGTTGACAGGATTCAGGTGGATTATGGTCCGTTGTACCCCACTAGCTAGTTGACAGGATTCAGGAGGATTATGGTCCGTTGTACCCCACTACCTAGTTGACAGGAGTCAGGTGGATTATGGTCCGTTGTACCCCACTAGCTAGTTGACAGGATTCAGGTGGATTATGGTCCGTTGTAACCCACTAGCTAGTTGACAGGATTCAGGTGGATTATGGTCCGTTGTACCCCACTAGCTAGTTGACTGGATTCAGGTGGATTATGGTCCGTTGTACCCCTCTAGCTAGTTGACAGAATTCAGGTGGATTATGGTCCGTTGTACCCCACTAGCTAGTTGACAGGATTCAGGTGGATTTTGGTCCGTTGTACCTCACTACCTAGTTGACAGGATTCAGGAGGATTATGGTCCGTTGTACCCCACTACCTAGTTGACAGGAGTCAGGTGGATTATGGTCCGTTGTACCCCACTACCTAGTTGACAGGATTCAGGAAGATTATGGTCTGTTGTACCCCTCTAGCTAGTTGACAGGATTCAGGTGGATTATAGTCCGTTGTACCCCACTAGCTAGTTGACAGGATTCAGGAGGATTATGTTCCGTTGTACCCCACTACCTAGTTGACAGGATTCAGGAGGATTATGGTCCGTTGTACCCCACTACCTAGTTGACAGGAGTCAGGTGGATTATGGTCCGTTGTACCTCACTACCTAGTTGACAGGATTCAGGAGGATTATGGTCCGTTGTACCCCACTACCTAGTTGACAGGATTCAGGTGGATTATGGTCCGTTGTACCTCACTACCTAGTTGACAGGATTCAGGAGGATTATGGTCCGTTGTACCCCACTACCTAGTTGACAGGATTCAGGAGGATTATGGTCCGTTGTACCTCACTACCTAGTTGACAGGATTCAGGAGGATTATGGTCCGTTGTACCCCACTACCTAGTTGACAGGATTCAGGAGGATTATGGTCCGTTGTACCCCTCTAGCTAGTTGACAGGAGTCAGGTGGATTATGGTCCGTTGTACCCCACTACCTAGTTGACAGGATTCAGGTGGATTATGGTCCGTTGTACCCCACTACCTAGTTGACAGGATTCAGGTGGATTATGGTCCGTTGTACCCCACTACCTAGTTGACAGGATTCAGGAGGATTATGGTCCGTTGTACCCCTCTAGCTAGTTGACAGGAGTCAGGTGGATTATGGTCCGTTGTACCCCACTAGCTAGTTGACAGGATTCAGGTGGATTATGGTCCGTTGTACCCCACAACCTAGTTGACAGGATTCAGGTGGATTATGGTCCGTTGTACCCCACTAGCTAGTTGACAGGAGTCAGGTGGATTATGTTCTGTTGTACCCCACTACCTAGTTGACAGGAGTCAGGTGGATTATGGTCCGTTGTCCCCCACAACATGGTTGACAGGATTCAGGTGGATTATGGTCCGTTGTACCCCACTACCTAGTTGACAGGATTCAGGTGGATTATGGTCCGTTGTACCCCACTACCTAGTTGACAGGAGTCAGGTGGATTATGTTCTGTTGTACCCCACTACCTAGTTGACAGGAGTCAGGTGGATTATGGTCCGTTGTCCCCAACAACATGGTTGACTGGATTCAGGAGGATTATGGTCCGTTGTACCTCACTACCTAGTTGACAGGAGTCAGGTGGATTATGGTCCGTTGTACCCCACTACCTAGTTGACAGGATTCAGGTGGATTATGGTCCGTTGTACCTCACTAGCTAGTTGACAGGAGTCAGGTGGATTATGGTCCGTTGTACCCCACTAGCTAGTTGACAGGATTCAGGTGGATTATGGTCCGTTGTACCCCACTAGCTAGTTGACAGGATTCAGGAGGATTATGGTCCGTTGTACCCCACTACCTAGTTGACAGGATTCAGGAGGATTATGGTCCGTTGTACCCCACTACCTAGTTGACAGGATTCAGGAGGATTATGTTCTGTTGTACCCCACTAACTAGTTGACAGGATTCAGGTGGATTATGGTCCGTTGTACCCCACTACCTAGTTGACAGGATTCAGGTGGATTATGGTCCGTTGTACCCCACTAGCTAGTTGACAGGATTCAGGTGGATTATGGTCCGTTGTACCCCACTAGCTAGTTGACAGGATTCAGGAGGATTATGGTCCGTTGTACCCCACTACCTAGTTGACAGGATTCAGGAGGATTATGGTCCGTTGTACCTCACTACCTAGTTGACAGGAGTCAGGTGGATTATGGTCCGTTGTACCCCACTAGCTAGTTGACAGGATTCAGGTGGATTATGGTCCGTTGTAACCCACTAGCTAGTTCACAGGATTCAGGTGGATTATGGTCCGTTGTACCCCACTAGCTAGTTGACTGGATTCAGGTGGATTATGGTCCGTTGTACCCCTCTAGCTAGTTGACAGGATTCAGGTGGATTATGGTCCGTTGTACCCCACTAGCTAGTTGACAGGATTCAGGTGGATTTTGGTCCGTTGTACCTCACTACCTAGTTGACAGGATTCAGGAGGATTATGGTCCGTTGTACCCCACTACCTAGTTGACAGGATTCAGGTGGATTATGGTCCGTTGTACCCCACTACCTAGTTGACAGGATTCAGGAGGATTATGGTCTGTTGTACCCCTCTAGCTAGTTGACAGGATTCAGGTGGATTATGGTCCGTTGTACCCCACTAGCTAGTTGACAGGATTCAGGAGGATTATGTTCCGTTGTACCCCACTACCTAGTTGACAGGATTCAGGAGGATTATGGTCCGTTGTACCCCACTAGCTAGTTGACAGGATTCAGGTGGATTATGGTCCATTGTACCTCACTACCTAGTTGACAGGATTCAGGTGGATTATGGTCCGTTGTACCCCACTACCTAGTTGACAGGAGTCAGGTGGATTATGGTCCGTTGTACCTCACTACCTAGTTGACAGGATTCAGGAGGATTATGGTCCGTTGTACCCCACAACATGGTTGACAGGATTCAGGTGGATTATGGTCCGTTGTACCCCACTAGCTAGTTGACAGGATTCAGGAGGATTATGGTCCGTTGTACCCCACTACCTAGTTGACAGGATTCAGGTGGATTATGGTCCGTTGTACCTCACTACCTAGTTGACAGGATTCAGGAGGATTATGGTCCGTTGTACCCCACTACCTAGTTGACAGGATTCAGGAGGATTATGGTCCGTTGTACCTCACTACCTAGTTGACAGGATTCAGGAGGATTATGGTCCGTTGTACCCCACTACCTAGTTGACAGGATTCAGGAGGATTATGGTCCGTTGTACCCCTCTAGCTAGTTGACAGGAGTCAGGTGGATTATGGTCCGTTGTACCCCACTAGCTAGTTGACAGGATTCAGGTGGATTATGGTCCGTTGTACCCCACTAGCTAGTTGACAGGATTCAGGTGGATTATGGTCCGTTGTACCCCACTACCTAGTTGACAGGATTCAGGAGGATTATGGTCCGTTGTACCCCACTAGCTAGTTGACAGGATTCAGGTGGATTATGGTCCGTTGTACCCCACAACCTAGTTGACAGGATTCAGGTGGATTATGGTCCGTTGTACCCCACTAGCTAGTTGACAGGAGTCAGGTGGATTATGTTCTGTTGTACCCCACTACCTAGTTGACAGGAGTCAGGTGGATTATGGTCCGTTGTCCCCCACAACATGGTTGACAGGATTCAGGTGGATTATGGTCCGTTGTACCCCACTACCTAGTTGACAGGATTCAGGTGGATTATGGTCCGTTGTACCCCACTACCTAGTTGACAGGAGTCAGGTGGATTATGTTCTGTTGTACCCCACTACCTAGTTGACAGGAGTCAGGTGGATTATGGTCCGTTGTCCCCCACAACATGGTTGACTGGATTCAGGAGGATTATGGTCCGTTGTACCTCACTACCTAGTTGACAGGATTCAGGTGGATTATGGTCCGTTGTACCCCGCTAGCTAGTTGACAGGATTCAGGTGGATTATGGTCCGTTGTACCCCACTAGCTAGTTGACAGGATTCAGGAGGATTATGGTCCGTTGTACCCCACTACCTAGTTGACAGGATTCAGGAGGATTATGGTCCGTTGTACCTCACTACCTAGTTGACAGGATTCAGGAGGATTATGGTCCGTTGTACCCCACTACCTAGTTGACAGGATTCAGGTGGATTATGGTCTGTTGTACCCCACTACCTAGTTGACAGGATTCAGGTGGATTATGGTCTGTTGTACCCCACTACCTAGTTGACAGGATTCAGGTGGATTATGGTCCGTTGTACCCCACTACCTAGTTGACAGGAGTCAGGTGGATTATGGTCCGTTGTACCCCTCTAGCTAGTTGACAGGATTCAGGTGGATTATGGTCCGTTGTACCCCACTACCTAGTTGACAGGATTCAGGAGGATTATGGTCCGTTGTACCTCACTACCTAGTTGACAGGATTCAGGAGGATTATGGTCCGTTGTACCCCACTACCTAGTTGACAGGATTCAGGAGGATTATGGTCCGTTGTACCCCTCTAGCTAGTTGACAGGAGTCAGGTGGATTATGGTCCGTTGTACCCCACTAGCTAGTTGACAGGATTCAGGTGGATTATGGTCCGTTGTACCCCACTACCTAGTTGACAGGATTCAGGTGGATTATGGTCCGTTGTACCCCACTACCTAGTTGACAGGATTCAGGAGGATTATGGTCCGTTGTACCCCTCTAGCTAGTTGACAGGAGTCAGGTGGATTATGGTCCGTTGTACCCCACTAGCTAGTTGACAGGATTCAGGTGGATTATGGTCCGTTGTACCCCACAACCTAGTTGACAGGATTCAGGTGGATTATGGTCCGTTGTACCCCACTAGCTAGTTGACAGGAGTCAGGTGGATTATGTTCTGTTGTACCCCACTACCTAGTTGACAGGAGTCAGGTGGATTATGGTCCGTTGTCCACCACAACATGGTTGACAGGATTCAGGTGGATTATGGTCCGTTGTACCCCACTACCTAGTTGACAGGATTCAGGTGGATTATGGTCCGTTGTACCCCACTACCTAGTTGACAGGAGTCAGGTGGATTATGTTCTGTTGTACCCCACTACCTAGTTGACAGGAGTCAGGTGGATTATGGTCCGTTGTCCCCCACAACATGGTTGACTGGATTCAGGAGGATTATGGTCCGTTGTACCTCACTACCTAGTTGACAGGATTCAGGTGGATTATGGTCCGTTGTACCCCACTAGCTAGTTGACAGGATTCAGGTGGATTATGGTCCGTTGTACCCCACTAGCTAGTTGACAGGATTCAAGAGGATTATGGTCCGTTGTACCCCACTACCTAGTTGACAGGATTCAGGAGGATTATGGTCCGTTGTACCTCACTACCTAGTTGACAGGATTCAGGAGGATTATGGTCCGTTGTACCCCACTACCTAGTTGACAGGATTCAGGTGGATTATGGTCTGTTGTACCCCACTACCTAGTTGACAGGATTCAGGTGGATTATGGTCTGTTGTACCCCACTACCTAGTTGACAGGATTCAGGTGGATTATGGTCCGTTGTACCCCACTACCTAGTTGACAGGAGTCAGGTGGATTATGGTCCGTTGTACCCCTCTAGCTAGTTGACAGGATTCAGGTGGATTATGGTCCGTTGTACCCCACTACCTAGTTGACAGGAGTCAGGAGGATTATGGTCCGTTGTACCCCTCTACCTAGTTGACAGGATTCAGGTGGATTATGGTCCGTTGTACCCCACTACCTAGTTGACAGGAGTCAGGTGGATTATGGTCCGTTGTACCTCACTACCTAGTTGACAGGATTCAGGAGGATTATGGTCCGTTGTACCTCACTACCTAGTTGACAGGATTCAGGAGGATTATGGTCCGTTGTACCCCACTACCTAGTTGACAGGATTCAGGAGGATTATGGTCCGTTGTACCCCTCTAGCTAGTTGACAGGAGTCAGGTGGATTATGGTCCGTTGTACCCCACTAGCTAGTTGACAGGATTCAGGTGGATTATGGTCCGTTGTACCCCACTACCTAGTTGACAGGATTCAGGTGGATTATGGTCCGTTGTACCCCACTACCTAGTTGACAGGATTCAGGAGGATTATGGTCCGTTGTACCCCTCTAGCTAGTTGACAGGAGTCAGGTGGATTATGGTCCGTTGTACCCCACTAGCTAGTTGACAGGATTCAGGTGGATTATGGTCCGTTGTACCCCACAACCTAGTTGACAGGATTCAGGTGGATTATGGTCCGTTGTACCCCACTAGCTAGTTGACAGGAGTCAGGTGGATTATGTTCTGTTGTACCCCACTACCTAGTTGACAGGAGTCAGGTGGATTATGGTCCGTTGTCCCCCACAACATGGTTGACAGGATTCAGGTGGATTATGGTCCGTTGTACCCCACTACCTAGTTGACAGGATTCAGGTGGATTATGGTCCGTTGTACCCCACTACCTAGTTGACAGGAGTCAGGTGGATTATGTTCTGTTGTACCCCACTACCTAGTTGACAGGAGTCAGGTGGATTATGGTCCGTTGTCCCCCACAACATGGTTGACTGGATTCAGGAGGATTATGGTCCGTTGTACCTCACTACCTAGTTGACAGGAGTCAGGTGGATTATGGTCCGTTGTACCCCACTACCTAGTTGACAGGATTCAGGAGGATTATGGTCCGTTGTACCTCACTACCTAGTTGACAGGAGTCAGGTGGATTATGGTCCGTTGTACCCCACTAGCTAGTTGACAGGATTCAGGTGGATTATGGTCCGTTGTAACCCACTAGCTAGTTGACAGGATTCAGGTGGATTGTGGTCCGTTGTACCCCACTAGCTAGTTGACTGGATTCAGGTGGATTATGGTCCGTTGTACCCCTTTAGCTAGTTGACAGGATTCAGGTGGATTATGGTCCGTTGTACCCCACTAGCTAGTTGACAGGATTCAGGTGGATTTTGGTCCGTTGTACCTCACTACCTAGTTGACAGGATTCAGGAGGATTATGGTCCGTTGTACCCCACTACCTAGTTGACAGGATTCAGGTGGATTATGGTCCGTTGTACCCCACTACCTAGTTGACAGGATTCAGGAGGATTATGGTCTGTTGTACCCCTCTAGCTAGTTGACAGGATTCAGGTGGATTATGGTCCGTTGTACCCCACTAGCTAGTTGACAGGATTCAGGAGGATTATGTTCCGTTGTACCCCACTACCTAGTTGACAGGATTCAGGAGGATTATGGTCCGTTGTACCCCACTAGCTAGTTGACAGGATTCAGGTGGATTATGGTCCGTTGTACCTCACTACCTAGTTGACAGGATTCAGGTGGATTATGGTCCGTTGTACCCCACTACCTAGTTGACAGGAGTCAGGTGGATTATGGTCCGTTGTACCTCACTACCTAGTTGACAGGATTCAGGAGGATTATGGTCCGTTGTATCCCACAACATGGTTGACAGGATTCAGGTGGATTATGGTCCGTTGTACCCCACTAGCTAGTTGACAGGATTCAGGAGGATTATGGTCCGTTGTACCCCACTACCTAGTTGACAGGATTCAGGTGGATTATGGTCCGTTGTACCTCACTAGCTAGTTGACAGGATTCAGGAGGATTATGGTCCGTTGTACCCCACTACCTAGTTGACAGGATTCAGGAGGATTATGGTCCGTTGTACCTCACTACCTAGTTGACAGGATTCAGGAGGATTATGGTCCGTTGTACCCCACTACCTAGTTGACAGGATTCAGGAGGATTATGGTCCGTTGTACCCCTCTAGCTAGTTGACAGGAGTCAGGTGGATTATGGTCCGTTGTACCCCACTAGCTAGTTGACAGGATTCAGGTGGATTATGGTCCGTTGTACCCCACTACCTAGTTGACAGGATTCAGGTGGATTATGGTCCGTTGTACCCCACTACCTAGTTGACAGGATTCAGGAGGATTATGGTCCGTTGTACCCCTCTAGCTAGTTGACAGGAGTCAGGTGGATTATGGTCCGTTGTACCCCACTAGCTAGTTGACAGGATTCAGGTGGATTATGGTCCGTTGTACCCCACAACCTAGTTGACAGGATTCAGGTGGATTATGGTCCGTTGTACCCCACTAGCTAGTTGACAGGAGTCAGGTGGATTATGTTCTGTTGTACCCCACTACCTAGTTGACAGGAGTCAGGTGGATTATGGTCCGTTGTCCCCCACAACATGGTTGACAGGATTCAGGTGGATTATGGTCCGTTGTACCCCACTACCTAGTTGACAGGATTCAGGTGGATTATGGTCCGTTGTACCCCACTACCTAGTTGACAGGAGTCAGGTGGATTATGTTCTGTTGTACCCCACTACCTAGTTGACAGGAGTCAGGTGGATTATGGTCCGTTGTCCCCCACAACATGGTTGACTGGATTCAGGAGGATTATGGTCCGTTGTACCTCACTACCTAGTTGACAGTATTCAGGTGGATTATGGTCCGTTGTACCCCACTAGCTAGTTGACAGGATTCAGGTGGATTATGGTCCGTTGTACCCCACTAGCTAGTTGACAGGATTCAGGAGGATTATGGTCCGTTGTACCCCACTACCTAGTTGACAGGATTCAGGAGGATTATGGTCCGTTGTACCTCACTACCTAGTTGACAGGATTCAGGAGGATTATGGTCCGTTGTACCCCACTACCTAGTTGACAGGATTCAGGTGGATTATGGTCTGTTGTACCCCACTACCTAGTTGACAGGATTCAGGTGGATTATGGTCTGTTGTACCCCACTACCTAGTTGACAGGATTCAGGTGGATTATGGTCCGTTGTACCCCACTACCTAGTTGACAGGAGTCAGGTGGATTATGGTCCGTTGTACCCCTCTAGCTAGTTGACAGGATTCAGGTGGATTATGGTCCGTTGTACCCCACTACCTAGTTGACAGGAGTCAGGAGGATTATGGTCCGTTGTACCCCTCTACCTAGTTGACAGGATTCAGGTGGATTATGGTCCGTTGTACCCCACTAGCTAGTTGACAGGAGTCAGGTGGATTATGGTCCGTTGTACCTCACTACCTAGTTGACAGGATTCAGGAGGATTATGGTCCGTTGTACCCCACTACCTAGTTGACAGGATTCAGGAGGATTATGGTCCGTTGTACCTCACTAGCTAGTTGACAGGATTCAGGTGGATTATGGTCCGTTGTACCCCACAACCTAGTTGACAGGAGTCAGGTGGATTATGGTCCGTTGTACCTCACTACCTAGTTGACAGGATTCAGGAGGATTATGGTCCGTTGTACCCCACTACCTAGTTGACAGGAGTCAGGTGGATTATGGTCCGTTGTACCTCACTACCTAGTTGACAGGATTCAGGAGGATTATGGTCCGTTGTACCCCTCTAGCTAGTTGACAGGATTCAGGTGGATTATGGTCCGTTGTACCCCACTAGCTAGTTGTCAGGATTCAGGTGGATTATGGTCCGTTGTACCCCACTACCTAGTTGACAGGAGTCAGGTGGATTATGGTCCGTTGTACCCCACTACCTAGTTGACAGGATTCAGGAGGATTATGGTCCGTTGTACCTCACTACCTAGTTGACAGGATTCAGGAGGATTATGGTCCGTTGTACCCCACTACCTAGTTGACAGGATTCAGGTGGATTATGGTCTGTTGTACCCCACTACCTAGTTGACAGGATTCAGGAGGATTATGGTCTGTTGTACCCCTCTAGCTAGTTGACAGGAGTCAGGTGGATTATGGTCCGTTGTACCTCACTACCTAGTTGACAGGATTCAGGTGGATTATGGTCCGTTGTACCTCACTACCTAGTTGACAGGATTCAGGTGGATTATGGTCCGTTGTACCCCACTACCTAGTTGACAGGAGTCAGGTGGATTATGGTCCGTTGTCCCCCACTAGCTAGTTGACAGGATTCAGGTGGATTATGGTCCGTTGTACCCCTCTAGCTAGTTGACAGGATTCAGGTGGATTATGGTCCGTTGTACCCCACTAGCTAGTTGACAGGATTCAGGAGGATTATGGTCCGTTGTACCCCACTACCTAGTTGACAGGATTCAGGAGGATTATGGTCCGTTGTACCCCACTACCTAGTTGACAGGATTCAGGTGGATTATGGTCCGTTGTACCCCACTACCTAGTTGACAGGAGTCAGGTGGATTATGGTCCGTTGTACCCCACTACCTAGTTGACAGGATTCAGGAGGATTATGGTCCGTTGTACCCCACTACCTAGTTGACAGGAGTCAGGTGGATTATGTTCTGTTGTACCCCACTACCTAGTTGACAGGAGTCAGGTGGATTATGGTCCGTTGTACCCCTCTAGTTAAGATTAATCCTCCTTATTCTCTGGGATTGTGTGGTTCCCATGGCGGTTGGGTAGAGGAGGGAGGCCTGTGTGTGTATGTGTGGTGCTCATTTTGAAAGTGGTTTGTTATTTTGACTCTTACATGGAGCAGGCCTTTGCTGACAAGTCTTTGAAATACCAGCCCCTCGTGTCACGCCTAAACAGTCTTCCTTATCAGTGCAATCTTGTAGTGCTGATATTTGGGAGTCTCTGCCATGTACATAGGCTGACAGTATGTAACCTTCAGATTGCAGGCCTGCATAGGATCTGGCAAGGTACTGCTCCATGTCAGCTGTCCTGGGCAGCTTATCAACATGGGGAAGAAGGTGCTTTCTGTATCCATACGTGTTCATATACCTTATCCATGACCTATGAAATGTTTAAATCCTTCTCGATTGTAATGCGATTTGTAGATTCAAATATAGTATTTAAAATGTGTTTCTGTTGGTGCATGCATGCGTGTGTGAGAGATTGAGACAGTTGGAGGAGGGCCAGTTCATGTTAGAGTAATGTTAGATCCCCCGACGCAGCTCTTTCTCTGAACCCTGCCATGGGCCTCATGGCGCAGCTCTTTCTCTGAACCCTGCCATGGGCCTCATGACGCAGCTCTTTCTCTGAACCCTACCATGGGCCTCATGACGCAGCTCTTTCTCTGTACCCTGCCATGGGCCTCCTGGCGCAGTTCCCCAGGGAAAGCCTAAGCTTCATGAAACACCATTCACAAATTAGATCCGTGTGTAAACAATTCTAAGCTGTAGAACACACAGCTCATGGATTCCAACTAGAAACAGAGAGAGCGGGAGGGAGGCAAAGACAGGGAGGGAGGGAGGGAGGGAGGGAGGGAGGGAGGGAGGGAGGGATATAGCAATACTAACCATTGTTCAGCTTTTTGTAAATATCAAGGTTAATGGCTTGATCATACATGACACATTGACATTTCATGTTTGACCCACGCAGCAGGGTCGTGCACAGACATTTTAGGGGGCATGAGCTCAAACAGGCACCTCCCAAAAACAAATCCCTGCAACCGAGGTCACAGAGAAATTATGACTTTGATTATTTAGTTCCATTATTTAGTTCCATAGAAGCAACACAGGCCACATCTTAATGGCAAAATATATGACACATAAATAACCCTTAATCTCATTCACTTTAATAATACTACCATTTGCTACAGTTAACAAAATGGACAACTAGCTTTAAAAAAAAAAAAAGTGATTTTTCACCAATTTTCTTAGAAAATAATTTCATAATCGAATATCTAATCTTATAGCTTCATAGTATATTTTTATAATAATGTCATTTTAAAGTAATTTTAAATTAAATAACTCTGTAGTCATGTAGTTAGATCTGGAGGTGGCACCACATGTCCCAGATTGTTGGGGTAAAATGTTTTTTTTTTGCTTGGGCTCTGAGTTTTTTCGTGATTTGGTAACCTAACCAGGTTTAAATCCAGACCCTTTCGGGTATGACAGAGGTTATGACAGATTAATTAGTTGTTCTAAGGTTTTGTATGGGCTCTGATGGGTTGCTGGGTGGCAGGTAGCCTAGTGGTAAGAGCCTTGGGCCAGTAACTGAATGGTTGCTTGATCAAATCCCTAAGCTGACCAAGTAAAAAATCTGTTGTTTTGCACCTGAACAAGGCAATTAACCCCCTGTTCCTAGGCTGTCATTGTAAGTAAGAATTTGTTCTAAACTGATTTGCATAGTTAAAAAATTATGAGGACAGTTTTTCTAATCAGGTGATATGGTTTAGAAAAACTTCTGTCCCTATGGATGGTGAAAACCCTGTCAAATGTATGTATTGTAAGAAGCTCAATGTTAAACTCAAATCTCAGTATAATTCATATGCAGTATTTAAGACAATATCACACCAATGATTGGAGGATCACAACACTGTCATGAATACCACCGAATGTGGCTCCCCTTCCTGTTCGGGTGGCGCTCGGCGGTCGTCGTCGCCGGTCTACTAGCTGCCACTGAAGGTGGCTCCTCTTCCTGTTCGAGTGGCGCTCGGCGGTCGTCGTCGCCGGTCTACTAGCTGCCACTGAAGGTGGTTCCTCTTCCTGTTCGGGTGGCGCTCGGCGGTCGTCGTCGCCGGTCTACTAGCTGCCACTGAAGGTGGCTCCTCTTCCTGTTCGGGTGGCGCTCGGCGGTCGTCGTCGCCGGTCTACTAGCTGCCACTGAAGGTGGCTCCTCTTCCTGTTCGGGTGGCGCTCGGCGGTCGTCGTCGCCGGTCTACTAGCTGCCACTGAAGGTGGCTCCTCTTCCTGTTCGGGTGGCGCTCGGCGGTCGTCGTCGCCGGTCTACTAGCTGCCACTGAAGGTGGCTCCTCTTCCTGTTCGGGTGGCGCTCGGCGGTCGTCGTCGCCGGTCTACTAGCTGCCACCGAATGTGGCTCCCCTTCCTGTTCGGGTGGCGCTTGGCGGTCGTCGTCGCCGGTCTACCAGCTGCCACTGAAGGTGGCTCCTCTTCCTGTTCGGGTGGCGCTCGGCGGTCGTCGTCGCCGGTCTACTAGCTGCCACTGAAGGTGGCTCCTCTTCCTGTTCGGGTGGCGCTCGGCGGTCGTCGTCGCCGGTCTACCAGCTGCCACTGAAGGTGGCTCCTCTTCCTGTTCGGGTGGCGCTCGGCGGTCGTCGTCGCCGGTCTACTAGCTGCCACTGAAGGTGGCTCCTCTTCCTGTTCGGGTGGCGCTCGGCGGTCGTCGTCGCCGGTCTACTAGCTGCCACTGGAGGTGGCTCCTCTTCCTGTTCGGGTGGCGCTCGGCGGTCGTCGTCGCCGGTCTACTAGCTGCCACTGGAGGTGGCTCCTCTTCCTGTTCGGGTGGCGCTCGGCGGTCGTCGTCGCCGGTCTACCAGCTGCCACTGAAGGTGGCTCCTCTTCCTGTTCGGGTGGCGCTCGGCGGTCGTCGTCGCCGGTCTACCAGCTGCCACTGAAGGTGGCTCCTCTTCCTGTTCGGGTGGCGCTCGGCGGTCGTCGTCGCCACCGATCCCTTTTTCCTTTTTGTTTGTTTTTGTTTTCACCTGTTCCTTGTTGGGGTTTTGGGATGGGTGTTATTTAAGTTTGTTTTGCCCGCTGGTGTTTGTGCGGGCTTGTTGGTTTGTTACGTTTGGTGATGTATCGTGTTTGTTTTGGGGTTTTCGCTGTCCAGTGTTTGTAACTAGGTTTTGGGTTTGTTTAGCGCCAGTGTTTTTAGGGTGTTTTTTTCACCCATGTTTGGACCTGTTACGTTTTGAAGGACATTAAAGCGTTTTTCCCGTTCACTTCGCTCTCTGCATTTGACTCCTCACTCATCACTCACCCGGCGTTACAAACACACTCCCTGCCTCTCCTCATGATGCTTCTGGCCATTACTGAGATCATCTACACCCTATTTTTGACAGGGTCATTGACATTAGGGTCATCAGAATTTTGCCCGAACCTAGACTTCGGATTAAAACCAGGCTGCATCCATGAGGTGACAATTAGACTTCAGATTCATTGGGACTGAGGAAGTTTGTAGGCAAAGCAGTTTTAAAATTAATTATTTTCAATTCAACTGTCTCACGTGAATATTTCTGCCAAAATGAAAACCAACCTTGTAGTATTTCTGACAGCGGTCACATCTTTTCAGCTGAATGTCAGAGTTCTAAAACCGGGTGCAACTTGGCTACCCGATTCCTCTTTCAAAAGATGCTTTACAAAGCAGGGATTTTGACAAGTGTGTGTTTTTGTATGAGTGTGTGTGCATGTGTTTGCGTGCATACATGTGTGTGTGTGTGTGTGTGTGTGTGTGTGCATGTGTGTGTGCGTGTGCGTGCGAGAGAGAGAAATCTAGGTCAAACATGTTGTTTCTGCTGGTACACTGTAGAAGGGATGTTGTGCTACTTTGAGTCATATTTCAAAAGTTGTATTTAATGTTGTGTAGGCTGGTGATCCTTGGTACTAGGTGTTATAGTTACGTTATATTGTGTGTGTGTGTGTGTGTGTGTGTGTGAGATTGTTGGGGAATGTGAGTTGTAGTTATGTTATTTTGTTGTTTTGATTAAAAAAGCAGAATCATTACAGAGAATGGCAGCCTTTAATATTGTAGGGCAGCAAGAAGTACAGGAGAACAGAATCAGAACAGAAAGGCCTAGCACCTACTCCTCCAGTCATACAGACCATAGGAAATGGATTACTTTTCCTTCATTGACATTGAAAGTGTGTTGTATATTTCATAGTATCATTGCTATTTCAGAGTTGCACTTACCCTTGATACCCTGGCATTCATATTATTGACCTCCCCTCCTCGGTTTCAATGAAAACATGAAACCCACAAGCATGAAAAATGATCGCATGAAATAGCAGATATCTCTTATTTCCCTGGCTGTAGCTTGTTTCATGTCAAATTAAAGGGAAATTGGGTTTGCTGTCCTGTGAATGCAGTACAATCCCCCGCTTGCACTCAATCAGAATAATACTCAGCAGAATAGTGTAAATATAATTTCCATCTGCAATATGTAAATATAGCTGGACCCTTTCAGACTGTCAACATCAATGTCTCTCAGAGAGAGAGAGAGAGGAGATTGGGAGAGACTGAGTGTTTGAAATAGTTTTAATGAAGGACTACTTTATGATCACTCACATCTGACTCCCATTCTCTTTCTTCTCTCTTGCTGTCTCTATCTCTCTCCCTTTCTAATGATTTACATTAACTGATTAATCTACACAAATAAAAAATGTATTGTCCTCAAACGTTTACTCATATCTTGCGACACACCTCGCACATGCTAATGCTATATATCAAAATTCCAGCTATAGCTGTGGCTTAGTTGGTTGAAGCTCCTGTCTAGTCAAAGGAAGATCCTGAGTTTGAATCTCAGCAGTACCTTTTCAAGCATTTCATTGAACACGTTGGTGAAGAAGGTCAGAGGGGAGGGCACTCAGGTTTTCTCACCAATCGGTTTAGAGAATTAGAGATCATGTGAGGAGGATGCAATTGAGATATTCCAATGTCACGGAAAAAGGGCACTTTTTGAATGTGTAAAGCTCAACTGTTTCTTCACTTTATTCATTATCGAGACCAA
Source organism: Oncorhynchus mykiss (assembly GCF_013265735.2). Classification (NCBI taxonomy): domain Eukaryota; kingdom Metazoa; phylum Chordata; class Actinopteri; order Salmoniformes; family Salmonidae; genus Oncorhynchus; species Oncorhynchus mykiss. The sequence goes on along the minus strand of NC_048580.1, from coordinate 72,035,285 downwards.
TATGAAAAGTGTTTAGCCGGTTTGTGCACATCACTTTCACAGCCTATGTAGGCTTTACAAAGCCACCTCTTGTAGCCAGCCGTGATCGTATAGTGGTTAGTACTCTGCGTTGTGGCTGCAGCAACCCCGGTTCGAATCTGGGTCACGGCACTGCAATGTACTTTCAGAAGGGTTGTTTTTTGAACAGGTTAAGACTTACTCTGAAAGCTAAGAAACTCAGCAACTCTCCCTTTTGACAAAGTTCCCCGGTTTTGACAAAGTTCCCCGGTTAATTACTTACACGAACTGATTCATCTGCTGTTTCAGAGGTTTTTACCATTTTTAAGCTCGAGAGCCAAATGAGAAATGCAGTGTCCTCGAACGACCAACATTATGAAGAAATGGTGTATGATTCTGAATGTTTACTCATATCTCGCGACCCACCCATGTTAATAACTGCTTTGGGTCCCAAATCATAGTTTAAGTATCCATGGCAGAGGTTCTTGAGTTTATTCATCTCGAGACCCAACTGAAAAATGTACTGTCCTCGAATGACCAATATTAGTAAAAGACATCTCTTTTGTGATGTGATTTTGCTAGACAGAGATGTAGGTTAAATTAATGAGAATGGTTTGATTCAAATAGGTGTGGGTGTTCACATCTGAAAAATATATCAGTTACATGGGTGCTGTGGCTTAGTTGGTTAAAGTGCCTGTCTCGTAAACAGGAGATCCTGAGTTCAAATCTTAGCAGTACCTTTTCAAGCATTTTATTGTACACATTGGTGGAGAAGGTCAGAAGGGAGGGCACTCAGGCTTTCTCACCAATCGGTTTAGAGAATTAGAGATGATGTGAGGAGGATGCAATTGAGATATTCCAATGTCACGGGAAAAGGCCACTTTTTGAATGTGTAAAGCTCGACTGTTTCTTCACTTTATTCATTATCGAGACCAATATGAAAAGTGTTTAGCCAGTTTGTGGACATCACTTTCACAGCCTATGTAGGCTTTACAGAGCCACCTCTTGTAGCCAGCCGTGATCGTATAGTGGTTAGTACTCTGCGTTGTGGCCGCAGCAACCCCGGTTCGAATCCGGGTCACGGCACTGCAATGTAATTTCATAAGGGTTGTTTTTTGAACAGGTTAAGACTTACTCTGAAAGCTAAGAAACTCAGCAACTCTCCCTTTTGACAAAGTTCCCCGGCATATCGTAGGTTAATTACTTACACGAACTGATTAATCTGCTGTTTCAGAGGTTTTTACCATTTTTAAGCTCAAGAGCCAAATGAGAAATGCAGTGTCCTCGAACGACCAACATTATGAAGAAATGGTGTATGATTCTGAATGTTTACTCATATCTCGCGACCCACCCATGTTAATAACTGCTTTGGGTCCCAAATCATAGTTTAAGTATCCATGGCAGAGGTTCTTGAGTTTATTCATCTCGAGACCCAACTGAAAAATGTACTGTCCTCGAATGACCAATATTAGTAAAAGACATCTCTTTTGTGATGTGATTTTGCTAGACAGAGATGTAGGTTAAATTAATGATACTGGTTTGATTCAAATAGGTGTGGGTGTTCACATCTGCAAAATATGTCTCTTTCATGGGTGCTGTGGCTTAGTTGGTTAAAGTGCCTGTCTCGTAAACAGGAGATCCTGAGTTCAAATCTCAGCAGTACCTTTTCAAGCATTTTATTGTACACATTGGTGGAGAAGTTCAGAAGGGAGGGCACTCAGGTTTTCTCACCAATCGGTTTAGAGAATTAGAGATGATGTGAGGAGGATGCAATTGAGATATTCCAATGTCACGGAAAAAGGGCACTTTTTGAATGTGTAAAGCTCTACTGTTTCTTCACTTTATTCAGTATCGAGACCAATATGAAAAGTGTTTAGCCGGTTTGTGCACATCACTTTCACAGCCTATGTAGGCTTTACAAAGCCACCTCTTGTAGCCAGGCGTGATCGTATAGTGGTTAGTACTCTGCGTTATGGCTGCAGCAACCCCGGTTCGAATCCGGGTCACGGCACTGCAATGTACTTTCAGAAGGGTTGTTTTTTGAACAGGTTAAGACTTACTCTGAAAGCTAAGAAACTCAGCAACTCTGCCTTTTGACAAAGTTCCCCAGCATATCGTAGGTTAATTACTTACACGAACTGATTCATCTGCTGTTTCAGAGGTTTTTACCATTTTTAAGCTCGAGAGCCAAATGAGAAATGCAGTGTCCTCGAACGACCAACATTATGAAGAAATGGTGTATGATTCTGAATGTTTACTCATATCTCGCGACCCACCCATGTTAATAACTGCTTTGGGTCCCAAATCATAGTTTAAGTATCCATGGCAGAGGTTCTTGAGTTTATTCATCTCGAGACCCAAATGAAAAATGTACTGTCCTCGAATGACCAATATTAGTAAAAGACATCTCTTTTGTGATGTGATTTTGCTAGACAGAGATGTAGGTTAAATTAATGATACTGGTTTGATTCAAATAGGTGTGGGTGTTCACATCTGCAAAATATGTCTCTTTCATGGGTGCTGTGGCTTAGTTGGTTAAAGTGCCTGTCTCGTAAACAGGAGATCCTGAGTTCAAATCTCAGCAGTACCTTTTCAAGCATTTTATTGTACACATTGGTGGAGAAGTTCAGAGGGGAGGGCACTCAGGTTTTCTCACCAATCTGTTTAGAGAATTAGAGATAATGTGAGGAGGATGCAATTGAGATATTCCAATGTCACGGAAAAAGGGCACTTTTTGAATGTGTAAAGCTCGACTGTATCTTCACTTTATTCATTATCGAGACCAATATGAAAAGTGTTTAGCCAGCTTGTGCACATCACTTTCACAGCCTATGTAGGCTTTACAAAGCCACCTCTTGTAGCCAGCCGTGATCGTATAGTGGTTAGTACTCTGCGTTGTGGCCGCAGCAACCCCGGTTCGAATCCGGGTCACGGCACTGCAATGTACTTTCAGAAGGGTTGTTTTTTGAACAGGTTAAGACTTACTCTGAAAGCTAAGAAACTCAGCAACTCTTCCTTTTGACAACGTTCCCCAGCATATCGTAGGTTAATTACTTACACGAACTGATTCATCTGCTGTTTCAGAGGTTTATACCATTTTTAAGCTCGAGAGCCAAATGAGAAATGCAGTGTCCTCGAACGACCAACATTATGAAGAAATGGTGTATGATTCTGAATGTTTACTCATATCTCGCGACCCACCCATGTTAATAACTGCTTTGGGTCCCAAATCATAGTTTAAGTATCCATGGCAGAGGTTCTTGAGTTTATTCATCTCGAGACCCAACTGAAAAATGTACTGTCCTCGAATGACCAATATTAGTAAAAGACATCTCTTTTGTGATGTGATTTTGCTAGACAGAGATGTAGGTTAAATTAATGAGAATGGTTTGATTCAAATAGGTGTGGGTGTTCACATCTGAAAAATATATCAGTTACATGGGTGCTGTGGCTTAGTTGGTTAAAGTGCCTGTCTCGTAAACAGGAGATCCTGAGTTCAAATCTCAGCAGTACCTTTTCAAGCATTTTATTGTACACATTGGTGGAGAAGGTCAGAAGGGAGGGCACTCAGGCTTTCTCACCAATCGGTTTAGAGAATTAGAGATGATGTGAGGAGGATGCAATTGAGATATTCCAATGTCACGGGAAAAGGCCACTTTTTGAATGTGTAAAGCTCGACTGTTTCTTCACTTTATTCATTATCGAGACCAACATGAAAAGTGTTTAGCCAGTTTGTGGACATCACTTTCACAGCCTATGTAGGCTTTACAGAGCCACCTCTTGTAGCCAGCCGTGATCGTATAGTGGTTAGTACTCTGCGTTGTGGCCGCAGCAACCCCGGTTCGAATCCGGGTCACGGCACTGCAATGTAAATTCATAAGGGTTGTTTTTTGAACAGGTTAAGACTTACTCTGAAAGCTAAGAAACTCAGCAACTCTCCCTTTTGACAAAGTTCCCCGGCATATCGTAGGTTAATTACTTACACGAACTGATTAATCTGCTGTTTCAGAGGTTTTTACCATTTTTAAGCTCAAGAGCCAAATGAGAAATGCAGTGTCCTCGAACGACCAACATTATGAAGAAATGGTGTATGATTCTGAATGTTTACTCATATCTCGCGACCCACCCATGTTAATAACTGCTTTGGGTCCCAAATCATAGTTTAAGTATCCATGGCAGAGGTTCTTGAGTTTATTCATCTCGAGACCCAACTGAAAAATGTACTGTCCTCGAATGACCAATATTAGTAAAAGACATCTCTTTTGTGATGTGATTTTGCTAGACAGAGATGTAGGTTAAATTAATGATACTGGTTTGATTCAAATAGGTGTGGGTGTTCACATCTGCAAAATATGTCTCTTTCATGGGTGCTGTGGCTTAGTTGGTTAAAGTGCCTGTCTCGTAAACAGGAGATCCTGAGTTCAAATCTCAGCAGTACCTTTTCAAGCATTTTATTGTACACATTGGTGGAGAAGTTCAGAGGGGAGGGCACTCAGGTTTTCTCACCAATCTGTTTAGAGAATTAGAGATAATGTGAGGAGGATGCAATTGAGATATTCCAATGTCACGGAAAAAGGGCACTTTTTGAATGTGTAAAGCTCGACTGTATCTTCACTTTATTCATTATCGAGACCAATATGAAAAGTGTTTAGCCAGCTTGTGCACATCACTTTCACAGCCTATGTAGGCTTTACAAAGCCACCTCTTGTAGCCAGCCGTGATCGTATAGTGGTTAGTACTCTGCGTTGTGGCCGCAGCAACCCCGGTTCGAATCCGGGTCACGGCACTGCAATGTACTTTCAGAAGGGTTGTTTTTTGAACAGGTTAAGACTTACTCTGAAAGCTAAGAAACTCAGCAACTCTGCCTTTTGACAAAGTTCCCCAGCATATCGTAGGTTAATTACTTACACGAACTGATTCATCTGCTGTTTCAGAGGTTTATACCATTTTTAAGCTCGAGAGCCAAATGAGAAATGCAGTGTCCTCGAACGACCAACATTATGAAGAAATGGTGTATGATTCTGAATGTTTACTCATATCTCGCGACCCACCCATGTTAATAACTGCTTTGGGTCCCAAATCATAGTTTAAGTATCCATGGCAGAGGTTCTTGAGTTTATTCATCTCGAGACCCAACTGAAAAATGTACTGTCCTCGAATGACCAATATTAGTAAAAGACATCTCTTTTGTGATGTGATTTTGCTAGACAGAGATGTAGGTTAAATTAATGAGAATGGTTTGATTCAAATAGGTGTGGGTGTTCACATCTGAAAAATATATCAGTTACATGGGTGCTGTGGCTTAGTTGGTTAAAGTGCCTGTCTCGTAAACAGGAGATCCTGAGTTCAAATCTCAGCAGTACCTTTTCAAGCATTTTATTGTACACATTGGTGGAGAAGGTCAGAAGGGAGGGCACTCAGGCTTTCTCACCAATCGGTTTAGAGAATTAGAGATGATGTGAGGAGGATGCAATTGAGATATTCCAATGTCACGGGAAAAGGCCACTTTTTGAATGTGTAAAGCTCGACTGTTTCTTCACTTTATTCATTATCGAGACCAATATGAAAAGTGTTTAGCCAGTTTGTGGACATCACTTTCACAGCCTATGTAGGCTTTACAGAGCCACCTCTTGTAGCCAGCCGTGATCGTATAGTGGTTAGTACTCTGCGTTGTGGCCGCAGCAACCCCGGTTCGAATCCGGGTCACGGCACTGCAATGTAAATTCATAAGGGTTGTTTTTTGAACAGGTTAAGACTTACTCTGAAAGCTAAGAAACTCAGCAACTCTCCCTTTTGACAAAGTTCCCCGGCATATCGTAGGTTAATTACTTACACGAACTGATTAATCTGCTGTTTCAGAGGTTTTTACCATTTTTAAGCTCAAGAGCCAAATGAGAAATGCAGTGTCCTCGAACGACCAACATTATGAAGAAATGGTGTATGATTCTGAATGTTTACTCATATCTCGCGACCCACCCATGTTAATAACTGCTTTGGGTCCCAAATCATAGTTTAAGTATCCATGGCAGAGGTTCTTGAGTTTATTCATCTCGAGACCCAACTGAAAAATGTACTGTCCTCGAATGACCAATATTAGTAAAAGACATCTCTTTTGTGATGTGATTTTGCTAGACAGAGATGTAGGTTAAATTAATGATACTGGTTTGATTCAAATAGGTGTGGGTGTTCACATCTGCAAAATATGTCTCTTTCATGGGTGCTGTGGCTTAGTTGGTTAAAGTGCCTGTCTCGTAAACAGGAGATCCTGAGTTCAAATCTCAGCAGTACCTTTTCAAGCATTTTATTGTACACATTGGTGGAGAAGTTCAGAAGGGAGGGCACTCAGGTTTTCTCACCAATCGGTTTAGAGAATTAGAGATGATGTGAGGAGGATGCAATTGAGATATTCCAATGTCACGGAAAAAGGGCACTTTTTGAATGTGTAAAGCTCTACTGTTTCTTCACTTTATTCAGTATCGAGACCAATATGAAAAGTGTTTAGCCGGTTTGTGCACATCACTTTCACAGCCTATGTAGGCTTTACAAAGCCACCTCTTGTAGCCAGGCGTGATCGTATAGTGGTTAGTACTCTGCGTTATGGCTGCAGCAACCCCGGTTCGAATCCGGGTCACGGCACTGCAATGTACTTTCAGAAGGGTTGTTTTTTGAACAGGTTAAGACTTACTCTGAAAGCTAAGAAACTCAGCAACTCTCCCTTTTGACAAAGTTCCCCAGCATATCGTAGGTTAATTACTTACACGAACTGATTCATCTGCTGTTTCAGAGGTTTTTACCATTTTTAAGCTCGAGAGCCAAATGAGAAATGCAGTGTCCTCGAACGACCAACATTATGAAGAAATGGTGTATGATTCTGAATGTTTACTCATATCTCGCGACCCACCCATGTTAATAACTGCTTTGGGTCCCAAATCATAGTTTAAGTATCCATGGCAGAGGTTCTTGAGTTTATTCATCTCGAGACCCAAATGAAAAATGTACTGTCCTCGAATGACCAATATTAGTAAAAGACATCTCTTTTGTGATGTGATTTTGCTAGACAGAGATGTAGGTTAAATTAATGATACTGGTTTGATTCAAATAGGTGTGGGTGTTCACATCTGCAAAATATGTCTCTTTCATGGGTGCTGTGGCTTAGTTGGTTAAAGTGCCTGTCTCGTAAACAGGAGATCCTGAGTTCAAATCTCAGCAGTACCTTTTCAAGCATTTTATTGTACACATTGGTGGAGAAGTTCAGAGGGGAGGGCACTCAGGTTTTCTCACCAATCTGTTTAGAGAATTAGAGATAATGTGAGGAGGATGCAATTGAGATATTCCAATGTCACGGAAAAAGGGCACTTTTTGAATGTGTAAAGCTCGACTGTATCTTCACTTTATTCATTATCGAGACCAATATGAAAAGTGTTTAGCCAGCTTGTGCACATCACTTTCACAGCCTATGTAGGCTTTACAAAGCCACCTCTTGTAGCCAGCCGTGATCGTATAGTGGTTAGTACTCTGCGTTGTGGCCGCAGCAACCCCGGTTCGAATCCGGTTCACGGCACTGCAATGTACTTTCAGAAGGGTTGTTTTTTGAACAGGTTAAGACTTACTCTGAAAGCTAAGAAACTCAGCAACTCTCCCTTTTGACAAAGTTCCCCAGCATATCGTAGGTTAATTACTTACACGAACTGATTCATCTGCTGTTTCAGAGGTTTATACCATTTTTAAGCTCGAGAGCCAAATGAGAAATGCAGTGTCCTCGAACGACCAACATTATGAAGAAATGGTGTATGATTCTGAATGTTTACTCATATCTCGCGACCCACCCATGTTAATAACTGCTTTGGGTCCCAAATCATAGTTTAAGTATCCATGGCAGAGGTTCTTGAGTTTATTCATCTCGAGACCCAACTGAAAAATGTACTGTCCTCGAATGACCAATATTAGTAAAAGACATCTCTTTTGTGATGTGATTTTGCTAGACAGAGATGTAGGTTAAATTAATGAGAATGGTTTGATTCAAATAGGTGTGGGTGTTCACATCTGAAAAATATATCAGTTACATGGGTGCTGTGGCTTAGTTGGTTAAAGTGCCTGTCTCGTAAACAGGAGATCCTGAGTTCAAATCTCAGCAGTACCTTTTCAAGCATTTTATTGTACACATTGGTGGAGAAGTTCAGAGGGGAGGGCACTCAGGCTTTCTCACCAATCGGTTTAGAGAATTAGAGATGATGTGAGGAGGATGCAATTGAGATATTCCAATGTCACGGGAAAAGGCCACTTTTTGAATGTGTAAAGCTCGACTGTTTCTTCACTTTATTCATTATCGAGACCAATATGAAAAGTGTTTAGCCAGTTTGTGGACATCACTTTCACAGCCTATGTAGGCTTTACAGAGCCACCTCTTGTAGCCAGCCGTGATCGTATAGTGGTTAGTACTCTGCGTTGTGGCCGCAGCAACCCCGGTTCGAATCCGGGTCACGGCACTGCAATGTAAATTCATAAGGGTTGTTTTTTGAACAGGTTAAGACTTACTCTGAAAGCTAAGAAACTCAGCAACTCTCCCTTTTGACAAAGTTCCCCGGCATATCGTAGGTTAATTACTTACACGAACTGATTAATCTGCTGTTTCAGAGGTTTTTACCATTTTTAAGCTCAAGAGCCAAATGAGAAATGCAGTGTCCTCGAACGACCAACATTATGAAGAAATGGTGTATGATTCTGAATGTTTACTCATATCTCGCGACCCACCCATGTTAATAACTGCTTTGGGTCCCAAATCATAGTTTAAGTATCCATGGCAGAGGTTCTTGAGTTTATTCATCTCGAGACCCAAATGAAAAATGTACTGTCCTCGAATGACCAATATTAGTAAAAGACATCTCTTTTGTGATGTGATTTTGCTAGACAGAGATGTAGGTTAAATTAATGATACTGGTTTGATTCAAATAGGTGTGGGTGGTCACATCTGCAAAATATGTCTCTTTCATGGGTGCTGTGGCTTAGTTGGTTAAAGTGCCTGTCTCGTAAACAGGAGATCCTGAGTTCAAATCTCAGCAGTACCTTTTCAAGCATTTTATTGTACACATTGGTGGAGAAGTTCAGAAGGGAGGGCACTCAGGTTTTCTCACCAATCGGTTTAGAGAATTAGAGATGATGTGAGGAGGATGCAATTGAGATATTCCAATGTCACGGAAAAAGGGCACTTTTTGAATGTGTAAAGCTCAACTGTTTCTTCACTTTATTCAGTATCGAGACCAATATGAAAAGTGTTTAGCCAGTTTGTGCACATCACATTCACAGCCTATGTAGGCTTTACAAAGCCACCTCTTGTAGCCAGCCGTGATCGTATAGTGGTTAGTACTCTGCGTTGTGGCTGCAGCAACCCCGGTTTGAATCCGGTTCATGGCACTGCAAAATACTTTCATAAGGGTTGTTTTTTGAACAGGTTAAGACTTACTCTGAAAGCTAAGAAACTCAGCAACTCTCCCTTTTGACAAAGTTCCCCAGCATATCGTAGGTTAATTACTTACACGAACTGATTCATCTGCTGTTTCAGAGGTTTTTACCATTTTTAAGCTCGAGAGCCAAATGAGAAATGCAGTGTCCTCGAACGACCAACATTATGAAGAAATGGTGTATGATTCTGAATGTTTACTCATATCTCGCAACCCACCCATGTTAATAACTGCTTTGGGTCCCAAATCATAGTTTAAGTATCCATGGCAGAGGTTCTTGAGTTTATTCATCTCGAGACCCAACTGAAAAATGTACTGTCCTCGAATGACCAATATTAGTAAAAGACATCTCTTTTGTGATGTGATTTTGCTAGACAGAGATGTAGGTTAAATTAATGATACTGGTTTGATTCAAATAGGTGTGGGTGTTCACATCTGCAAAATATATAGCTTTCATGGGTGCTGTGGCTTAGTTGGTTAAAGTGCCTGTCTCGTAAACAGGAGATCCTGAGTTCAAATCTCAGCAGTACCTTTTCAAGCATTTTATTGTACACATTGGTGGAGAAGGTCAGAGGGGAGGGCACTCAGGTTTTCTCACCAATCGGTTTAGAGAATTAGAGATCATGTGAGGAGGATGCAATTGAGATATTCCAATGTCACGGAAAAAGGGCACTTTTTGAATGTGTAAAGCTCTACTGTTTCTTCACTTTATTCAGTATCGAGACCAATATGAAAAGTGTTTAGCCGGTTTGTGCACATCACTTTCACAGCCTATGTAGGCTTTACAAAGCTACCTCTTGTAGCCAGGCGTGATCGTATAGTGGTTAGTACTCTGCGTTATGGCTGCAGCAACCCCGGTTCGAATCCGGGTCACGGCACTGCAATGTACTTTCAGAAGGGTTGTTTTTTGAACAGGTTAAGACTTACTCTGAAAGCTAAGAAACTCAGCAACTCTGCCTTTTGACAAAGTTCCCCAGCATATCGTAGGTTAATTACTTACACGAACTGATTCATCTGCTGTTTCAGAGGTTTTTACCATTTTTAAGCTCGAGAGCCAAATGAGAAATGCAGTGTCCTCGAACGACCAACATTATGAAGAAATGGTGTATGATTCTGAATGTTTACTCATATCTCGCGACCCACCCATGTTAATAACTGCTTTGGGTCCCAAATCATAGTTTAAGTATCCATGGCAGAGGTTCTTGAGTTTATTCATCTCGAGACCCAAATGAAAAATGTACTGTCCTCGAATGACCAATATTAGTAAAAGACATCTCTTTTGTGATGTGATTTTGCTAGACAGAGATGTAGGTTAAATTAATGATACTGGTTTGATTCAAACAGGTGTGGGTGTTCACATCTGCAAAATATGTCTCTTTCATGGGTGCTGTGGCTTAGTTGGTTAAAGTGCCTGTCTCGTAAACAGGAGATCCTGAGTTCAAATCTCAGCAGTACCTTTTCAAGCATTTTATTGTACACATTGGTGGAGAAGTTCAGAGGGGAGGGCACTCAGGTTTTCTCACCAATCTGTTTAGAGAATTAGAGATAATGTGAGGAGCATGCAATTGAGATATTCCAATGTCACGGAAAAAGGGCACTTTTTGAATGTGTAAAGCTCGACTGTATCTTCACTTTATTCATTATCGAGACCAATATGAAAAGTGTTTAGCCAGCTTGTGCACATCACTTTCACAGCCTATGTAGGCTTTACAAAGCCACCTCTTGTAGCCAGCCGTGATCGTATAGTGGTTAGTACTCTGCGTTGTGGCCGCAGCAACCCCGGTTCGAATCCGGGTCACGGCACTGCAATGTACTTTCAGAAGGGTTGTTTTTTGAACAGGTTAAGACTTACTCTGAAAGCTAAGAAACTCAGCAACTCTCCCTTTTGACAAAGTTCCCCAGCATATCGTAGGTTAATTACTTACACGAACTGATTCATCTGCTGTTTCAGAGGTTTATACCATTTTTAAGCTCGAGAGCCAAATGAGAAATGCAGTGTCCTCGAACGACCAACATTATGAAGAAATGGTGTATGATTCTGAATGTTTACTCATATCTCGCGACCCACCCATGTTAATAACTGCTTTGGGTCCCAAATCATAGTTTAAGTATCCATGGCAGAGGTTCTTGAGTTTATTCATCTCGAGACCCAACTGAAAAATGTACTGTCCTCGAATGACCAATATTAGTAAAAGACATCTCTTTTGTGATGTGATTTTGCTAGACAGAGATGTAGGTTAAATTAATGAGAATGGTTTGATTCAAATAGGTGTGGGTGTTCACATCTGAAAAATATATCAGTTACATGGGTGCTGTGGCTTAGTTGGTTAAAGTGCCTGTCTCGTAAACAGGAGATCCTGAGTTCAAATCTCAGCAGTACCTTTTCAAGCATTTTATTGTACACATTGGTGGAGAAGGTCAGAGGGGAGGGCACTCAGGTTTTCTCACCAATCGGTTTAGAGAATTAGAGATCATGTGAGGAGGATGCAATTGAGATATTCCAATGTCACGGAAAAAGGGCACTTTTTGAATGTGTAAAGCTCTACTGTTTCTTCACTTTATTCAGTATCGAGACCAATATGAAAAGTGTTTAGCCGGTTTGTGCACATCACTTTCACAGCCTATGTAGGCTTTACAAAGCCACCTCTTGTAGCCAGGCGTGATCGTATAGTGGTTAGTACTCTGCGTTATGGCTGCAGCAACCCCGGTTCGAATCCGGGTCACGGCACTGCAATGTACTTTCAGAAGGGTTGTTTTTTGAACAGGTTAAGACTTACTCTGAAAGCTAAGAAACTCAGCAACTCTGCCTTTTGACAAAGTTCCCCAGCATATCGTAGGTTAATTACTTACACGAACTGATTCATCTGCTGTTTCAGAGGTTTTTACCATTTTTAAGCTCGAGAGCCAAATGAGAAATGCAGTGTCCTCGAACGACCAACATTATGAAGAAATGGTGTATGATTCTGAATGTTTACTCATATCTCGCGACCCACCCATGTTAATAACTGCTTTGGGTCCCAAATCATAGTTTAAGTATCCATGGCAGAGGTTCTTGAGTTTATTCATCTCGAGACCCAAATGAAAAATGTACTGTCCTCGAATGACCAATATTAGTAAAAGACATCTCTTTTGTGATGTGATTTTGCTAGACAGAGATGTAGGTTAAATTAATGATACTGGTTTGATTCAAACAGGTGTGGGTGTTCACATCTGCAAAATATGTCTCTTTCATGGGTGCTGTGGCTTAGTTGGTTAAAGTGCCTGTCTCGTAAACAGGAGATCCTGAGTTCAAATCTCAGCAGTACCTTTTCAAGCATTTTATTGTACACATTGGTGGAGAAGTTCAGAGGGGAGGGCACTCAGGTTTTCTCACCAATCTGTTTAGAGAATTAGAGATAATGTGAGGAGCATGCAATTGAGATATTCCAATGTCACGGAAAAAGGGCACTTTTTGAATGTGTAAAGCTCGACTGTATCTTCACTTTATTCATTATCGAGACCAATATGAAAAGTGTTTAGCCAGCTTGTGCACATCACTTTCACAGCCTATGTAGGCTTTACAAAGCCACCTCTTGTAGCCAGCCGTGATCGTATAGTGGTTAGTACTCTGCGTTGTGGCCGCAGCAACCCCGGTTCGAATCCGGGTCACGGCACTGCAATGTACTTTCAGAAGGGTTGTTTTTTGAACAGGTTAAGACTTACTCTGAAAGCTAAGAAACTCAGCAACTCTGCCTTTTGACAAAGTTCCCCAGCATATCGTAGGTTAATTACTTACACGAACTGATTCATCTGCTGTTTCAGAGGTTTATACCATTTTTAAGCTCGAGAGCCAAATGAGAAATGCAGTGTCCTCGAACGACCAACATTATGAAGAAATGGTGTATGATTCTGAATGTTTACTCATATCTCGCGACCCACCCATGTTAATAACTGCTTTGGGTCCCAAATCATAGTTTAAGTATCCATGGCAGAGGTTCTTGAGTTTATTCATCTCGAGACCCAACTGAAAAATGTACTGTCCTCGAATGACCAATATTAGTAAAAGACATCTCTTTTGTGATGTGATTTTGCTAGACAGAGATGTAGGTTAAATTAATGAGAATGGTTTGATTCAAATAGGTGTGGGTGTTCACATCTGAAAAATATATCAGTTACATGGGTGCTGTGGCTTAGTTGGTTAAAGTGCCTGTCTCGTAAACAGGAGATCCTGAGTTCAAATCTCAGCAGTACCTTTTCAAGCATTTTATTGTACACATTGGTGGAGAAGGTCAGAAGGGAGGGCACTCAGGCTTTCTCACCAATCGGTTTAGAGAATTAGAGATGATGTGAGGAGGATGCAATTGAGATATTCCAATGTCACAGGAAAAGGCCACTTTTTGAATGTGTAAAGCTCGACTGTTTCTTCACTTTATTCATTATCGAGACCAATATGAAAAGTGTTTAGCCAGTTTGTGGACATCACTTTCACAGCCTATGTAGGCTTTACAGAGCCACCTCTTGTAGCCAGCCGTGATCGTATAGTGGTTAGTACTCTGAGTTGTGGCCGCAGCAACCCCGGTTCGAATCCGGGTCACGGCACTGCAATGTAATTTCATAAGGGTTGTTTTTTGAACAGGTTAAGACTTACTCTGAAAGCTAAGAAACTCAGCAACTCTCCCTTTTGACAAAGTTCCCCAGCATATCGTAGGTTAATTACTTACACGAACTGATTCATCTGCTGTTTCAGAGGTTTTTACCATTTTTAAGCTCGAGAGCCAAATGAGAAATGCAGTGTCCTCGAACAAACAACATTATGAAGAAATGGTGTATGATTCTGAATGTTTACTCACATCTCGCGACCCACCTATGACATGTTAATAACTGCTTTGTGTCCCAAATCATAGTTTAAGAATCCATGTCAGAGGTTCTTGAGTTTATTCATCTCGAGACCCAAATGAAAAATGTACTGTCCTCGAATGACCAATATTAGTAAAAGACATCTCTTTTGTGATGTGATTTTGCTAGACAGAGATGTAGGTTAAATTAATGATACTGGTTTGATTCAAATAGGTGTGGGTGTTCACATCTGCAAAATATATCTCTGTCATGGGTGCTGTGGCTTAGTTGGTTAAAGTACCTGTCTCGTAAACAGGAGATCCTGAGTTCAAATCTCAGCAGTACCTTTTCAAGCATTTTATTGTACACATTGGTGGAGAAGTTCAGAGGGGAGGGCACTCAGGTTTTCTCACCAATCGGTTTAGAGAATTAGAGATAATGTGAGGAGGATGCAATTGAGATATTCCAATGTCACGGAAAAAGGGCACTTTTTGAATGTGTAAAGCTCAACTGTTTCTTCACTTCATTCATTATCGAGACCAATATGAAAAGTGTTTAGCCAGTTTGTGCACATCACTTTCACAGCCTATGTAGGCTTTACAAAGCCACCTCTTGTAGCCAGCAGTGGTTAGTACTCTGCGTTGTGACAGCAGCAACCCCGGTTCGAATCCGGGTCACGGCACTGCAATGTAATTTCATAAGGGTTGTTTTTTGAACAGGTTAAGACTTACTCTGAAAGCTAAGAAACTCAGCAACTCTCCCTTTTGACAAAGTTCCCCAGCATATCGTAGGTTAATTACTTACACGAACTGATTCATCTGCTGTTTCAGAGGTTTATACCATTTTTAAGCTCGAGAGCCAAATGAGAAATGCAGTGTCCTCGAACGACCAACATTATGAAGAAATGGTGTATGATTCTGAATGTTTACTCATATCTCGCGACCCACCCATGTTAATAACTGCTTTGGGTCCCAAATCATAGTTTAAGTATCCATGGCAGAGGTTCTTGAGTTTATTCATCTCGAGACCCAACTGAAAAATGTACTGTCCTCGAATGACCAATATTAGTAAAAGACATCTCTTTTGTGATGTGATTTTGCTAGACAGAGATGTAGGTTAAATTAATGAGAATGGTTTGATTCAAATAGGTGTGGGTGTTCACGTCTGAAAAATATATCAGTTACATGGGTGCTGTGGCTTAGTTGGTTAAAGTGCCTGTCTCGTAAACAGGAGATCCTGAGTTCAAATCTCAGCAGTACCTTTTCAAGCATTTTATTGTACACATTGGTGGAGAAGGTCAGAAGGGAGGGCACTCAGGCTTTCTCACCAATCGGTTTAGAGAATTAGAGATGATGTGAGGAGGATGCAATTGAGATATTCCAATGTCACGGGAAAAGGCCACTTTTTGAATGTGTAAAGCTCGACTGTTTCTTCACTTTATTCATTATCGAGACCAATATGAAAAGTGTTTAGCCAGTTTGTGGACATCACTTTCACAGCCTATGTAGGCTTTACAGAGCCACCTCTTGTAGCCAGCCGTGATCGTATAGTGGTTAGTACTCTGCGTTGTGGCCGCAGCAACCCCGGTTCGAATCCGGGTCACGGCACTGCAATGTAAATTCATAAGGGTTGTTTTTTGAACAGGTTAAGACTTACTCTGAAAGCTAAGAAACTCAGCAACTCTCCCTTTTGACAACGTTCCCCAGCATATCGTAGGTTAATTACTTACACGAACTGATTCATCTGCTGTTTCAGAGGTTTTTACCATTTTTAAGCTCGAGAGCCAAATGAGAAATGCAGTGTCCTCGAACGACCAACATTATGAAGAAATGGTGTATGATTCTGAATGTTTACTCATATCTCGCGACCCACCCATGTTAATAACTGCTTTGGGTCCCAAATCATAGTTTAAGTATCCATGGCAGAGGTTCTTGAGTTTATTCATCTCGAGACCCAAATGAAAAATGTACTGTCCTCGAATGACCAATATTAGTAAAAGACATCTCTTTTGTGATGTGATTTTGCTAGACAGAGATGTAGGTTAAATTAATGATACTGGTTTGATTCAAATAGGTGTGGGTGTTCACATCTGCAAAATATGTCTCTTTCATGGGTGCTGTGGCTTAGTTGGTTAAAGTGCCTGTCTCGTAAACAGGAGATCCTGAGTTCAAATCTCAGCAGTACCTTTTCAAGCATTTTATTGTACACATTGGTGGAGAAGTTCAGAAGGGAGGGCACTCAGGTTTTCTCACCAATCGGTTTAGAGAATTAGAGATGATGTGAGGAGGATGCAATTGAGATATTCCAATGTCACGGAAAAAGGGCACTTTTTGAATGTGTAAAGCTCAACTGTTTCTTCACTTTATTCAGTATCGAGACCAATATGAAAAGTGTTTAGCCAGTTTGTGCACATCACATTCACAGCCTATGTAGGCTTTACAAAGCCACCTCTTGTAGCCAGCCGTGATCGTATAGTGGTTAGTACTCTGCGTTGTGGCTGCAGCAACCCCGGTTCGAATCCGGTTCATGGCACTGCAAAATACTTTCATAAGGGTTGTTTTTTGAACAGGTTAAGACTTACTCTGAAAGCTAAGAAACTCAGCAACTCTCCCTTTTGACAAAGTTCCCCAGCATATCGTAGGTTAATTACTTACACGAACTGATTCATCTGCTGTTTCAGAGGTTTTTACCATTTTTAAGCTCGAGAGCCAAATGAGAAATGCAGTGTCCTCGAACGACCAACATTATGAAGAAATGGTGTATGATTCTGAATGTTTACTCATATCTCGCGACCCACCCATGTTAATAACTGCTTTGGGTCCCAAATCATAGTTTAAGTATCCATGGCAGAGGTTCTTGAGTTTATTCATCTCGAGACCCAACTGAAAAATGTACTGTCCTCGAATGACCAATATTAGTAAAAGACATCTCTTTTGTGATGTGATTTTGCTAGACAGAGATGTAGGTTAAATTAATGATACTGGTTTGATTCAAATAGGTGTGGGTGTTCACATCTGCAAAATATATAGCTTTCATGGGTGCTGTGGCTTAGTTGGTTAAAGTGCCTGTCTCGTAAACAGGAGATCCTGAGTTCAAATCTCAGCAGTACCTTTTCAAGCATTTTATTGTACACATTGGTGGAGAAGGTCAGAGGGGAGGGCACTCAGGTTTTCTCACCAATCGGTTTAGAGAATTAGAGATCATGTGAGGAGGATGCAATTGAGATATTCCAATGTCACGGAAAAAGGGCACTTTTTGAATGTGTAAAGCTCTACTGTTTCTTCACTTTATTCAGTATTGAGACCAATATGAAAAGTGTTTAGCCGGTTTGTGCACATCACTTTCACAGCCTATGTAGGCTTTACAAAGCCACCTCTTGTAGCCAGGCGTGATCGTATAGTGGTTAGTACTCTGCGTTATGGCTGCAGCAACCCCGGTTCGAATCCGGGTCACGGCACTGCAATGTACTTTCAGAAGGGTTGTTTTTTGAACAGGTTAAGACTTACTCTGAAAGCTAAGAAACTCAGCAACTCTGCCTTTTGACAAAGTTCCCCAGCATATCGTAGGTTAATTACTTACACGAACTGATTCATCTGCTGTTTCAGAGGTTTTTACCATTTTTAAGCTCGAGAGCCAAATGAGAAATGCAGTGTCCTCGAACGACCAACATTATGAAGAAATGGTGTATGATTCTGAATGTTTACTCATATCTCGCGACCCACCCATGTTAATAACTGCTTTGGGTCCCAAATCATAGTTTAAGTATCCATGGCAGAGGTTCTTGAGTTTATTCATCTCGAGACCCAAATGAAAAATGTACTGTCCTCGAATGACCAATATTAGTAAAAGACATCTCTTTTGTGATGTGATTTTGCTAGACAGAGATGTAGGTTAAATTAATGATACTGGTTTGATTCAAACAGGTGTGGGTGTTCACATCTGCAAAATATGTCTCTTTCATGGGTGCTGTGGCTTAGTTGGTTAAAGTGCCTGTCTCGTAAACAGGAGATCCTGAGTTCAAATCTCAGCAGTACCTTTTCAAGCATTTTATTGTACACATTGGTGGAGAAGTTCAGAGGGGAGGGCACTCAGGTTTTCTCACCAATCTGTTTAGAGAATTAGAGATAATGTGAGGAGCATGCAATTGAGATATTCCAATGTCACGGAAAAAGGGCACTTTTTGAATGTGTAAAGCTCGACTGTATCTTCACTTTATTCATTATCGAGACCAATATGAAAAGTGTTTAGCCAGCTTGTGCACATCACTTTCACAGCCTATGTAGGCTTTACAAAGCCACCTCTTTTAGCCAGCCGTGATCGTATAGTGGTTAGTACTCTGCGTTGTGGCCGCAGCAACCCCGGTTCGAATCCGGGTCACGGCACTGCAATGTACTTTCAGAAGGGTTGTTTTTTGAACAGGTTAAGACTTACTCTGAAAGCTAAGAAACTCAGCAACTCTCCCTTTTGACAAAGTTCCCCAGCATATCGTAGGTTAATTACTTACACGAACTGATTCATCTGCTGTTTCAGAGGTTTATACCATTTTTAAGCTCGAGAGCCAAATGAGAAATGCAGTGTCCTCGAACGACCAACATTATGAAGAAATGGTGTATGATTCTGAATGTTTACTCATATCTCGCGACCCACCCATGTTAATAACTGCTTTGGGTCCCAAATCATAGTTTAAGTATCCATGGCAGAGGTTCTTGAGTTTATTCATCTCGAGACCCAACTGAAAAATGTACTGTCCTCGAATGACCAATATTAGTAAAAGACATCTCTTTTGTGATGTGATTTTGCTAGACAGAGATGTAGGTTAAATTAATGAGAATGGTTTGATTCAAATAGGTGTGGGTGTTCACATCTGCAAAATATATCAGTTACATGGGTGCTGTGGCTTAGTTGGTTAAAGTGCCTGTCTCGTAAACAGGAGATCCTGAGTTCAAATCTCAGCAGTACCTTTTCAAGCATTTTATTGTACACATTGGTGGAGAAGGTCAGAAGGGAGGGCACTCAGGCTTTCTCACCAATCGGTTTAGAGAATTAGAGATGATGTGAGGAGGATGCAATTGAGATATTCCAATGTCACGGGAAAAGGCCACTTTTTGAATGTGTAAAGCTCGACTGTTTCTTCACTTTATTCATTATCGAGACCAATATGAAAAGTGTTTAGCCAGTTTGTGGACATCACTTTCACAGCCTATGTAGGCTTTACAGAGCCACCTCTTGTAGCCAGCCGTGATCGTATAGTGGTTAGTACTCTGAGTTGTGGCCGCAGCAACCCCGGTTCGAATCCGGGTCACGGCACTGCAATGTAATTTCATAAGGGTTGTTTTTTGAACAGGTTAAGACTTACTCTGAAAGCTAAGAAACTCAGCAACTCTCCCTTTTGACAAAGTTCCCCAGCATATCGTAGGTTAATTACTTACACGAACTGATTCATCTGCTGTTTCAGAGGTTTTTACCATTTTTAAGCTCGAGAGCCAAATGAGAAATGCAGTGTCCTCGAACAAACAACATTATGAAGAAATGGTGTATGATTCTGAATGTTTACTCACATCTCGCGACCCACCTATGACATGTTAATAACTGCTTTGTGTCCCAAATCATAGTTTAAGAATCCATGTCAGAGGTTCTTGAGTTTATTCATCTCGAGACCCAAATGAAAAATGTACTGTCCTCGAATGACCAATATTAGTAAAAGACATCTCTTTTGTGATGTGATTTTGCTAGACAGAGATGTAGGTTAAATTAATGATACTGGTTTGATTCAAATAGGTGTGGGTGTTCACATCTGCAAAATATATCTCTGTCATGGGTGCTGTGGCTTAGTTGGTTAAAGTACCTGTCTCGTAAACAGGAGATCCTGAGTTCAAATCTCAGCAGTACCTTTTCAAGCATTTTATTGTACACATTGGTGGAGAAGTTCAGAGGGGAGGGCACTCAGGTTTTCTCACCAATCGGTTTAGAGAATTAGAGATAATGTGAGGAGGATGCAATTGAGATATTCCAATGTCACGGAAAAAGGGCACTTTTTGAATGTGTAAAGCTCAACTGTTTCTTCACTTCATTCATTATCGAGACCAATATGAAAAGTGTTTAGCCAGTTTGTGCACATCACTTTCACAGCCTATGTAGGCTTTACAAAGCCACCTCTTGTAGCCAGCAGTGGTTAGTACTCTGCGTTGTGACAGCAGCAACCCCGGTTCGAATCCGGGTCACGGCACTGCAATGTAATTTCATAAGAGTTGTTTTTTGAACAGGTTAAGACTTACTCTGAAAGCTAAGAAACTCAGCAACTCTCCCTTTTGACAACGTTCCCCAGCATATCGTAGGTTAATTACTTACACGAACTGATTCATCTGCTGTTTCAGAGGTTTTTACCATTTTTAAGCTCGAGAGCCAAATGAGAAATGCAGTGTCCTCGAACGACCAACATTATGAAGAAATGGTGTATGATTCTGAATGTTTACTCATATCTCGCGACCCACCCATGTTAATAACTGCTTTGGGTCCCAAATCATAGTTTAAGTATCCATGGCAGAGGTTCTTGAGTTTATTCATCTCGAGACCCAAATGAAAAATGTACTGTCCTCGAATGACCAATATTAGTAAAAGACATCTCTTTTGTGATGTGATTTTGCTAGACAGAGATGTAGGTTAAATTAATGATACTGGTTTGATTCAAATAGGTGTGGGTGTTCACATCTGCAAAATATATCTCTTTCATGGGTGCTGTGGCTTAGTTGGTTAAAGTGTCTGTCTCGTAAACAGGAGATCCTGAGTTCAAATCTCAGCAGTACCTTTTCAAGCATTTTATTGTACACATTGGTGGAGAAGGTCAGAGGGGAGGGCACTCAGGTTTTCTCACCAATCGGTTTAGAGAATTAGAGATCATGTGAGGAGGATGCAATTGAGATATTCCAATGTCACGGAAAAAGGGCACTTTTTGAATGTGTAAAGCTCTACTGTTTCTTCACTTTATTCAGTATCGAGACCAATATGAAAAGTGTTTAGCCGGTTTGTGCACATCACTTTCACAGCCTATGTAGGCTTTACAAAGCCACCTCTTGTAGCCAGGCGTGATCGTATAGTGGATAGTACTCTGCGTTATGGCTGCAGCAACCCCGGTTTGAATCCGGGTCACGGCACTGCAATGTACTTTCAGAAGGGTTGTTTTTTGAACAGGTTAAGACTTACTCTGAAAGCTAAGAAACTCAGCAACTCTTCCTTTTGACAAAGTTCCCCAGCATATCGTAGGTTCATTACTTACACGAACTGATTCATCTGCTGTTTCAGAGGTTTTTACCATTTTTAAGCTCGAGAGCCAAATGAGAAATGCAGTGTCCTCGAACGACCAACATTATGAAGAAATGGTGTATGATTCTGAATGTTTACTCATATCTCGCGACCCACCCATGTTAATAACTGCTTTGGGTCCCAAATCATAGTTTAAGTATCCATGGCAGAGGTTCTTGAGTTTATTCATCTCGAGACCCAAATGAAAAATGTACTGTCCTCGAATGACCAATATTAGTAAAAGACATCTCTTTTGTGATGTGATTTTGCTAGACAGAGATGTAGGTTAAATTAATGATACTGGTTTGATTCAAATAGGTGTGGGTGTTCACATCTGCAAAATATATCTCTTTCATGGGTGCTGTGCCTTAGTTGGTTAAAGTGCCTGTCTCGTAAACAGGATGTCCTAAGTTCAAATCTCAGCAGTACCTTTTCAAGCATTTTATTGTACACATTGGTGGAGAAGGTCAGAGGGGAGGGCACTCAGGTTTTCTCACCAATCGGTTTAGAGAATTAGAGATAATGTGAGGAGGATGCAATTGAGATATTCCAATGTCACGGAAAAAGGGCACTTTTTGAATGTGTAAAGCTCAACTGTTTCTTCACTTTATTCAGTATCGAGACCAATATGAAAAGTGTTTAGCCGGTTTGTGCACATCACTTTCACAGCCTATGTAGGCTTTACAAAGCCACCTCTTGTAGCCAGGCGTGATCGTATAGTGGATAGTACTCTGCGTTATGGCTGCAGCAACCCCGGTTTGAATCCGGGTCACGGCACTGCAATGTACTTTCAGAAGGGTTGTTTTTTGAACAGGTTAAGACTTGCTCTGAAAGCTAAGAAACTCAGAAACTATGCCTTTTGACAAAGTTCCCCAGCATATCGTAGGTTCATTACTTACATGAACTGATTCATCTGCTGTTTCAGAGGTTTTTACCATTTTTAAGCTCGAGAGCCAAATGAGAAATGCAGAGTCCTCAAACGACCAACATTATGAAGAAATGGTGTATGATTCTGAATGTTTACTCATATCTCGCGACCCACCCATGTTAATAACTGCTTTGGGTCCCAAATCATAGTTTAAGTATCCATGGCAGAGGTTCTTGAGTTTATTCATCTTCGGACCCAAATGAAAAATGTACTGTCCTCGAATGACCAATATTAGTAAAAGACATCTCTTTTGTGATGTGATTTTGCTAGACAGAGATGTGGGTTAAATTAATGAGAATGGTTTGATTCAAATAGGTGTGGGTGTTCACATCTGCAAAATATATCTCTTTCATGGGTGCTGTGGCTTAGTTGGTTAAAGTGCCTGTCTCGTAAACAGGAGATTCTGAGTTCAAATCTCAGCAGTACCTTTTCAAGCATTTTATTGTACACATTGGTGGAGAAGGTCAGAGGGGAGGGCACTCAGGTTTTCTCACCAATCGGTTTAGAGAATTAGAGATGATGTGAGGAGGATGCAATTGAGATATTCCAATGTCACGGAAAAAGGGCACTTTTTGAATGTGTAAAGCTCAACTGTTTCTTCACTTTATTCATTATCGAGACCAATATGAAAAGTGTTTAGCCAGTTTGTGCACATCACTTTCACAGCCTATGTAGGCTTTACAAAGCCACCTCTTGTAGCCAGGCGTGATCGTATAGTGGTTAGTACTCTGCGTTGTGGCCGCAGCAACCCCGGTTCGAATCCGGGTCACGGCACTGCAATGTACTTTCAGAAGGGTTG
The DNA here is from genome assembly GCF_013265735.2 of Oncorhynchus mykiss. Lineage (NCBI taxonomy): Eukaryota > Metazoa > Chordata > Actinopteri > Salmoniformes > Salmonidae > Oncorhynchus > Oncorhynchus mykiss. Next base: position 72,011,989 of record NC_048580.1, on the reverse strand, counting down.
TTTTTGAACAGGTTAAGACTTACTCTGAAAGCTAAGAAACTCAGCAACTCTCCCTTTTGACAAAGTTCCCCAGCATATCGTAGGTTAATTACTTACACGAACTGATTCATCTGCTGTTTCAGAGGTTTTTACCATTTTTAAGCTCGAGAGCCAAATGAGAAATGCAGTGTCCTCGAACAAACAACATTATGAAGAAATGGTGTATGATTCTGAATGTTTACTCACATCTCGCGACCCACCTATGACATGTTAATAACTGCTTTGTGTCCCAAATCATAGTTTAAGAATCCATGTCAGAGGTTCTTGAGTTTATTCATCTCGAGACCCAAATGAAAAATGTACTGTCCTCGAATGACCAATATTAGTAAAAGACATCTCTTTTGTGATGTGATTTTGCTAGACAGAGATGTAGGTTAAATTAATGATACTGGTTTGATTCAAATAGGTGTGGGTGTTCACATCTGCAAAATATATCTCTGTCATGGGTGCTGTGGCTTAGTTGGTTAAAGTACCTGTCTCGTAAACAGGAGATCCTGAGTTCAAATCTCAGCAGTACCTTTTCAAGCATTTTATTGTACACATTGGTGGAGAAGTTCAGAGGGGAGGGCACTCAGGTTTTCTCACCAATCGGTTTAGAGAATTAGAGATAATGTGAGGAGGATGCAATTGAGATATTCCAATGTCACGGAAAAAGGGCACTCTTTGAATGTGTAAAGCTCAACTGTTTCTTCACTTCATTCATTATCGAGACCAATATGAAAAGTGTTTAGCCAGTTTGTGCACATCACTTTCACAGCCTATGTAGGCTTTACAAAGCCACCTCTTGTAGCCAGCAGTGGTTAGTACTCTGCGTTGTGACAGCAGCAACCCCGGTTCGAATCCGGGTCACGGCACTGCAATGTAATTTCATAAGGGTTGTTTTTTGAACAGGTTAAGACTTACTCTGAAAGCTAAGAAACTCAGCAACTCTCCCTTTTGACAACGTTCCCCAGCATATCGTAGGTTAATTACTTACACGAACTGATTCATCTGCTGTTTCAGAGGTTTTTACCATTTTTAAGCTCGAGAGCCAAATGAGAAATGCAGTGTCCTCGAACGACCAACATTATGAAGAAATGGTGTATGATTCTGAATGTTTACTCATATCTCGCGACCCACCCATGTTAATAACTGCTTTGGGTCCCAAATCATAGTTTAAGTATCCATGGCAGAGGTTCTTGAGTTTATTCATCTCGAGACCCAAATGAAAAATGTACTGTCCTCGAATGACCAATATTAGTAAAAGACATCTCTTTTGTGATGTGATTTTGCTAGACAGAGATGTAGGTTAAATTAATGATACTGGTTTGATTCAAATAGGTGTGGGTGTTCACATCTGCAAAATATATCTCTTTCATGGGTGCTGTGGCTTAGTTGGTTAAAGTGTCTGTCTCGTAAACAGGAGATCCTGAGTTCAAATCTCAGCAGTACCTTTTCAAGCATTTTATTGTACACATTGGTGGAGAAGGTCAGAGGGGAGGGCACTCAGGTTTTCTCACCAATCGGTTTAGAGAATTAGAGATCATGTGAGGAGGATGCAATTGAGATATTCCAATGTCACGGAAAAAGGGCACTTTTTGAATGTGTAAAGCTCTACTGTTTCTTCACTTTATTCAGTATCGAGACCAATATGAAAAGTGTTTAGCCGGTTTGTGCACATCACTTTCACAGCCTATGTAGGCTTTACAAAGCCACCTCTTGTAGCCAGGCGTGATCGTATAGTGGATAGTACTCTGCGTTATGGCTGCAGCAACCCCGGTTTGAATCCGGGTCACGGCACTGCAATGTACTTTCAGAAGGGTTGTTTTTTGAACAGGTTAAGACTTGCTCTGAAAGCTAAGAAACTCAGAAACTATGCCTTTTGACAAAGTTCCCCAGCATATCGTAGGTTCATTACTTACACGAACTGATTCATCTGCTGTTTCAGAGGTTTTTACCATTTTTAAGCTCGAGAGCCAAATGAGAAATGCAGTGTCCTCGAACGACCAACATTATGAAGAAATGGTGTATGATTCTGAATGTTTACTCATATCTCGCGACCCACCCATGTTAATAACTGCTTTGGGTCCCAAATCATAGTTTAAGTATCCATGGCAGAGGTTCTTGAGTTTATTCATCTCGAGACCCAACTGAAAAATGTACTGTCCTCGAATGACCAATATTAGTAAAAGACATCTCTTTTGTGATGTGATTTTGCTAGACAGAGATGTAGGTTAAATTAATGATACTGGTTTGATTCAAATAGGTGTGGGTGTTCACATCTGCAAAATATATCTCTTTCATGGGTGCTGTGGCTTAGTTGGTTAAAGTGCCTGTCTCGTAAACAGGAGATCCTGAGTTCAAATCTCAGCAGTACCTTTTCAAGCATTTTATTGTACACATTGGTGGAGAAGGTCAGAGGGGAGGGCACTCAGGTTTTCTCACCAATCGGTTTAGAGAATTAGAGATAATGTGAGGAGGATGCAATTGAGATATTCCAATGTCACGGAAAAAGGGCACTTTTTGAATGTGTAAAGCTCAACTGTTTCTTCACTTTATTCAGTATCGAGACCAATATGAAAAGTGTTTATCCAGCTTGTGCACATCACTTTCACAGCCTATGTAGGCTTTACAAAACCACCTCTTGTAGCCAGCCGTGATCGTATAGTGGTTAGTACTCTGCGTTGTGGCCGCAGCAACCTCGGTTCGAATCCGGGTCACAGCACTGCAATGTACTTTCAGAAGGGTTGTTTTTTGAACAGGTTAAGACTTACTCTGAAAGCTAAGAAACTCAGCAACTCTCCCTTTTGACAAAGTTCCCCAGCATATCGTAGGTTAATTACTTATACGAACTGATTCATCTGCTGTTTCAGAGGTTTTTACCATTTTTAAGCTCGAGAGCCAAATGAGAAATGCAGTGTCCTCGAACGACCAACATTATGAAGAAATGGTGTATGATTCTGAATGTTTACTCATATCTCGCGACCCACCCATGTTAATAACTGCTTTGGGTCCCAAATCATAGTTTAAGTATCCATGGCAGAGGTTCTTGAGTTTATTCATCTCGAGACCCAAATGAAAAATGTACTGTCCTCGAATGACCAATATTAGTAAAAGACATCTCTTTTGTGATGTGATTTTGCCAGACAGAGATGTGGGTTAAATTAATGAGAATGGTTTGATTCAAATAGGTGTGGGTGTTCACATCTGGAAAAATATCTCTTTCATGGGTGCTGTGGCTTAGTTGGTTAAAGTGCCTGTCTCGTAAACAGGTGATCCTGAGTTCAAATCTCAGCAGTACCTTTTCAAGCATTTTATTGTACACATTGGTGGAGAAGGTCAGAGGGGAGGGCACTCAGGTTTTCTCACCAATCGGTTTAGAGAATTAGAGATGATGTGAGGAGGATGCAATTGAGATATTCCAATGTCACGGAAAAAGGGCACTTTTTGAATGTGTAAAGCTCAACTGTTTCTTCACTTTATTCATTATCGAGACCAATATGAAAAGTGTTTAGCCAGTTTGTGCACATCACTTTCACAGCCTATGTAGGCTTTACAAAGCCACCTCTTGTAGCCAGCCGTGATCGTATAGTGTTTAGTACTCTGCGTTGTGGCCGCAGCAACCCCGGTTCGAATCTGGGTCACGGCACTGCAATGTACTTTCAGAAGGGTTGTTTTTTGAACAGGTTAAGACTTACTCTGAAAGCTAAGAAACTCAGCAACTCTGCCTTTTGACAAAGTTCCCCAGCATATCGTAGGTTAATTACTTACACGAACTGATTCAACTGCTGTTCCAGAGGTTTTTACCATTTTTAAGCTCGAGAGCCAAATGAGAAATGCAGAGTCCTCAAACGACCAACATTATGAAGAAATGGTGTATGATTCTGAATGTTTACTCATATCTCGCGACCCACCCATGTTAATAACTGCTTTGGGTCCCAAATCATAGTTTAAGTATCCATGGCAGAGGTTCTTGAGTTTATTCATCTCGAGACCCAAATGAAAAATGTACTGTCCTTGAATGACCAATATTAGTAAAAGACATCTCTTTTGTGATGTGATTTTGCTAGACAGAGATGTGGGTTAAATTAATGAGAATGGTTTGATTCAAATAGGTGTGGGTGTTCACATCTGCAAAATATATCTCTTTTATGGGTGCTGGTGCTTAGTTGGTTAAAGTGCCTGTCTCGTAAACAGGAGATCCTGAGTTCAAATCTCAGCAGTACCTTTTCAAGCATTTTATTGTACACATTGGTGGAGAAGGTCAGAGGGGAGGGCACTCAGGTTTTCTCACCAATCGGTTTAGAGAATTAGAGATGATGTGAGGAGGATGCAATTGAGATATTCCAATGTCACGGAAAAAGGGCACTTTTTGAATGTGTAAAGCTCAACTGTTTCTTCACTTTATTCATTATCGAGACCAATATGAAAAGTGTTTAGCCAGTTTGTGCACATCATTTTCACAGTCTATGTAGGCTTTACAAAGCCACATCTTTTAGCCAGCCGTGATCGTATAGTGGTTAGTACTCTGCGTTGTGGCCGCAGCAACCCCGGTTCGAATCCGGGTCACGGCACTGCAATGTACTTTCAGAAGGATTGTTTTTTGAACAGGTTAAGACTTACTCTGAAAGCTAAGAAACTCAGCAACTCTGCCTTTTGACAAAGTTCCCCAGCATATCGTAGGTTAATTACTTACACGAACTGATTCAACTGCTGTTCCAGAGGTTTTTACCATTTTTAAGCTCGAGAGCCAAATGAGAAATGCAGAGTCCTCAAACGACCAACATTATGAAGAAATGGTGTATGATTCTGAATGTTTACTCATATCTCGCGACCCACCCATGTTAATAACTGCTTTGGGTCCCAAATCATAGTTTAAGTATCCATGGCAGAGGTTCTTGAGTTTATTCATCTCGAGACCCAAATGAAAAATGTACTGTCCTCGAATGACCAATATTAGTAAAAGACATCTCTTTTGTGATGTGATTTTGCTAGACAGAGATGTGGGTTAAATTAATGAGAATGGTTTGATTCAAATAGGTGTGGGTGTTCACATCTGGAAAAATATCTCTTTCATGGGTGCTGTGGCTTATTTGGTTAAAGTGCCTGTCTCGTAAACAGGTGATCCTGAGTTCAAATCTCAGCAGTACCTTTTCAAGCATTTTATTGTACACATTGGTGGAGAAGGTCAGAGGGGAGGGCACTCAGGTTTTCTCACCAATCGGTTTAGAGAATTAGAGATGATGTGAGGAGGATGCAATTGAGATATTCCAATGTCACGGAAAAAGGGAACTTTTTCAAAGAATTACAACGTACCAACTGTCTCAACTTCAGCTGGTTCTTCAGTTGATTCATTTCGAGCGCTAAATGAAGAGTTCAGCCAGCTTGTACAGGTCTCTGTCAGAGCATGAGTAGGCTTTACAAGCAATCTTTGGTAGCTCGCTGTGATCGTATAGTGTTTAGTACTCTGCGTTGTGGCCGCAGGAACCCCGGTCTGAATCCGGGTCACGGCAAAGAATTGCCATTTCAAAAGGGTTGTATTTTGAATGAGTTGAAACCTCCTGTGTGAGCTAAGAAACTCAATAACTCTTCCATTTGACAAAGTCTCTATCTCATGGTAGGTTAATTACTTACATTAACTGATTCATCTGCTTTTTCTTAGGTTTTTACCATTTTTAATCTCGAGATCCAACTGAGAAATGATGTTTCCCCGAAACGACCAAAATGATGAAGAAATGGTGTATGATTCTGAATGTTTACTCACATCTCGCGACCCACCTATGACATGTTAATAACTGCTTTGTGTCCCAAATCATAGTTTAAGAATCCATGTCAGAGGTTCTTGAGTTTATTCATCTCGAGACCCAAATGAAAAATGTACTGTCCTCGAATGACCAATATTAGTAAAAGACATCTCTTTTGTGATGTGATTTTGCTAGACAGAGATGTAGGTTAAATTAATGATACTGGTTTGATTCAAATAGGTGTGGGTGTTCACATCTGCAAAATATATCTCTGTCATGGGTGCTGTGGCTTAGTTGGTTAAAGTACCTGTCTCGTAAACAGGAGATCCTGAGTTCAAATCTCAGCAGTACCTTTTCAAGCATTTTATTGTACACATTGGTGGAGAAGTTCAGAGGGGAGGGCACTCAGGTTTTCTCACCAATCGGTTTAGAGAATTAGAGATAATGTGAGGAGGATGCAATTGAGATATTCCAATGTCACGGAAAAAGGGCACTCTTTGAATGTGTAAAGCTCAACTGTTTCTTCACTTCATTCATTATCGAGACCAATATGAAAAGTGTTTAGCCAGTTTGTGCACATCACTTTCACAGCCTATGTAGGCTTTACAAAGCCACCTCTTGTAGCCAGCAGTGGTTAGTACTCTGCGTTGTGACAGCAGCAACCCCGGTTCGAATCCGGGTCACGGCACTGCAATGTAATTTCATAAGGGTTGTTTTTTGAACAGGTTAAGACTTACTCTGAAAGCTAAGAAACTCAGCAACTCTCCCTTTTGACAACGTTCCCCAGCATATCGTAGGTTAATTACTTACACGAACTGATTCATCTGCTGTTTCAGAGGTTTTTACCATTTTTAAGCTCGAGAGCCAAATGAGAAATGCAGTGTCCTCGAACGACCAACATTATGAAGAAATGGTGTATGATTCTGAATGTTTACTCATATCTCGCGACCCACCCATGTTAATAACTGCTTTGGGTCCCAAATCATAGTTTAAGTATCCATGGCAGAGGTTCTTGAGTTTATTCATCTCGAGACCCAAATGAAAAATGTACTGTCCTCGAATGACCAATATTAGTAAAAGACATCTCTTTTGTGATGTGATTTTGCTAGACAGAGATGTAGGTTAAATTAATGATACTGGTTTGATTCAAATAGGTGTGGGTGTTCACATCTGCAAAATATATCTCTTTCATGGGTGCTGTGGCTTAGTTGGTTAAAGTGTCTGTCTCGTAAACAGGAGATCCTGAGTTCAAATCTCAGCAGTACCTTTTCAAGCATTTTATTGTACACATTGGTGGAGAAGGTCAGAGGGGAGGGCACTCAGGTTTTCTCACCAATCGGTTTAGAGAATTAGAGATGATGTGAGGAGGATGCAATTGAGATATTCCAATGTCACGGAAAAAGGGCACTTTTTGAATGTGTAAAGCTCTACTGTTTCTTCACTTTATTCATTATCGAGACCAATATGAAAAGTGTTTAGCCAGTTTGTGCACATCATTTTCACAGTCTATGTAGGCTTTACAAAGCCACATCTTTTAGCCAGCCGTGATCGTATAGTGGTTAGTACTCTGCGTTGTGGCCGCAGCAACCCCGGTTCGAATCCGGGTCACGGCACTGCAATGTACTTTCAGAAGGATTGTTTTTTGAACAGGTTAAGACTTACTCTGAAAGCTAAGAAACTCAGCAACTCTGCCTTTTGACAAAGTTCCCCAGCATATCGTAGGTTAATTACTTACACGAACTGATTCAACTGCTGTTCCAGAGGTTTTTACCATTTTTAAGCTCGAGAGCCAAATGAGAAATGCAGAGTCCTCAAACGACCAACATTATGAAGAAATGGTGTATGATTCTGAATGTTTACTCATATCTCGCGACCCACCCATGTTAATAACTGCTTTGGGTCCCAAATCATAGTTTAAGTATCCATGGCAGAGGTTCTTGAGTTTATTCATCTCGAGACCCAAATGAAAAATGTACTGTCCTCGAATGACCAATATTAGTAAAAGACATCTCTTTTGTGATGTGATTTTGCTAGACAGAGATGTGGGTTAAATTAATGAGAATGGTTTGATTCAAATAGGTGTGGGTGTTCACATCTGGAAAAATATCTCTTTCATGGGTGCTGTGGCTTATTTGGTTAAAGTGCCTGTCTCGTAAACAGGTGATCCTGAGTTCAAATCTCAGCAGTACCTTTTCAAGCATTTTATTGTACACATTGGTGGAGAAGGTCAGAGGGGAGGGCACTCAGGTTTTCTCACCAATCGGTTTAGAGAATTAGAGATGATGTGAGGAGGATGCAATTGAGATATTCCAATGTCACGGAAAAAGGGAACTTTTTCAAAGAATTACAACGTACCAACTGTCTCAACTTCAGCTGGTTCTTCAGTTGATTCATTTCGAGCGCTAAATGAAGAGTTCAGCCAGCTTGTACAGGTCTCTGTCAGAGCATGAGTAGGCTTTACAAGCAATCTTTGGTAGCTCGCTGTGATCGTATAGTGTTTAGTACTCTGCGTTGTGGCCGCAGGAACCCCGGTCTGAATCCGGGTCACGGCAAAGAATTGCCATTTCAAAAGGGTTGTATTTTGAATGAGTTGAAACCTCCTGTGTGAGCTAAGAAACTCAATAACTCTTCCATTTGACAAAGTCTCTATCTCATGGTAGGTTAATTACTTACATTAACTGATTCATCTGCTTTTTCTTAGGTTTTTACCATTTTTAATCTCGAGATCCAACTGAGAAATGATGTTTCCCCGAAACGACCAAAATGATGAAGAAATGGTGTATGATTCTGAATGTTTACTCACATCTCGCGACCCACCTATGACATGTTAATAACTGCTTTGTGTCCCAAATCATAGTTTAAGAATCCATGTCAGAGGTTCTTGAGTTTATTCATCTCGAGACCCAAATGAAAAATGTACTGTCCTCGAATGACCAATATTAGTAAAAGACATCTCTTTTGTGATGTGATTTTGCTAGACAGAGATGTAGGTTAAATTAATGATACTGGTTTGATTCAAATAGGTGTGGGTGTTCACATCTGCAAAATATATCTCTGTCATGGGTGCTGTGGCTTAGTTGGTTAAAGTACCTGTCTCGTAAACAGGAGATCCTGAGTTCAAATCTCAGCAGTACCTTTTCAAGCATTTTATTGTACACATTGGTGGAGAAGTTCAGAGGGGAGGGCACTCAGGTTTTCTCACCAATCGGTTTAGAGAATTAGAGATAATGTGAGGAGGATGCAATTGAGATATTCCAATGTCACGGAAAAAGGGCACTCTTTGAATGTGTAAAGCTCAACTGTTTCTTCACTTCATTCATTATCGAGACCAATATGAAAAGTGTTTAGCCAGTTTGTGCACATCACTTTCACAGCCTATGTAGGCTTTACAAAGCCACCTCTTGTAGCCAGCAGTGGTTAGTACTCTGCGTTGTGACAGCAGCAACCCCGGTTCGAATCCGGGTCACGGCACTGCAATGTAATTTCATAAGGGTTGTTTTTTGAACAGGTTAAGACTTACTCTGAAAGCTAAGAAACTCAGCAACTCTCCCTTTTGACAACGTTCCCCAGCATATCGTAGGTTAATTACTTACACGAACTGATTCATCTGCTGTTTCAGAGGTTTTTACCATTTTTAAGCTCGAGAGCCAAATGAGAAATGCAGTGTCCTCGAACGACCAACATTATGAAGAAATGGTGTATGATTCTGAATGTTTACTCATATCTCGCGACCCACCCATGTTAATAACTGCTTTGGGTCCCAAATCATAGTTTAAGTATCCATGGCAGAGGTTCTTGAGTTTATTCATCTCGAGACCCAAATGAAAAATGTACTGTCCTCGAATGACCAATATTAGTAAAAGACATCTCTTTTGTGATGTGATTTTGCTAGACAGAGATGTAGGTTAAATTAATGATACTGGTTTGATTCAAATAGGTGTGGGTGTTCACATCTGCAAAATATATCTCTTTCATGGGTGCTGTGGCTTAGTTGGTTAAAGTGTCTGTCTCGTAAACAGGAGATCCTGAGTTCAAATCTCAGCAGTACCTTTTCAAGCATTTTATTGTACACATTGGTGGAGAAGGTCAGAGGGGAGGGCACTCAGGTTTTCTCACCAATCGGTTTAGAGAATTAGAGATCATGTGAGGAGGATGCAATTGAGATATTCCAATGTCACGGAAAAAGGGCACTTTTTGAATGTGTAAAGCTCTACTGTTTCTTCACTTTATTCAGTATCGAGACCAATATGAAAAGTGTTTAGCCGGTTTGTGCACATCACTTTCACAGCCTATGTAGGCTTTACAAAGCCACCTCTTGTAGCCAGGCGTGATCGTATAGTGGATAGTACTCTGCGTTATGGCTGCAGCAACCCCGGTTTGAATCCGGGTCACGGCACTGCAATGTACTTTCAGAAGGGTTGTTTTTTGAACAGGTTAAGACTTGCTCTGAAAGCTAAGAAACTCAGAAACTATGCCTTTTGACAAAGTTCCCCAGCATATCGTAGGTTCATTACTTACACGAACTGATTCATCTGCTGTTTCAGAGGTTTTTACCATTTTTAAGCTCGAGAGCCAAATGAGAAATGCAGTGTCCTCGAACGACCAACATTATGAAGAAATGGTGTATGATTCTGAATGTTTACTCATATCTCGCGACCCACCCATGTTAATAACTGCTTTGGGTCCCAAATCATAGTTTAAGTATCCATGGCAGAGGTTCTTGAGTTTATTCATCTCGAGACCCAAATGAAAAATGTACTGTCCTCGAATGACCAATATTAGTAAAAGACATCTCTTTTGTGATGTGATTTTGCTAGACAGAGATGTAGGTTAAATTAATGATACTGGTTTGATTCAAATAGGTGTGGGTGTTCACATCTGCAAAATATATCTCTTTCATGGGTGCTGTGGCTTAGTTGGTTAAAGTGCCTGTCTCGTAAACAGGAGATCCTGAGTTCAAATCTCAGCAGTACCTTTTCAAGCATTTTATTGTACACATTGGTGGAGAAGGTCAGAGGGGAGGGCACTCAGGTTTTCTCACCAATCGGTTTAGAGAATTAGAGATAATGTGAGGAGGATGCAATTGAGATATTCCAATGTCACGGAAAAAGGGCACTTTTTGAATGTGTAAAGCTCAACTGTTTCTTCACTTTATTCAGTATCGAGACCAATATGAAAAGTGTTTATCCAGCTTGTGCACATCACTTTCACAGCCTATGTAGGCTTTACAAAACCACCTCTTGTAGCCAGCCGTGATCGTATAGTGGTTAGTACTCTGCGTTGTGGCCGCAGCAACCCCGGTTCGAATCCGGGTCACAGCACTGCAATGTACTTTCAGAAGGGTTGTTTTTTGAACAGGTTAAGACTTACTCTGAAAGCTAAGAAACTCAGCAACTCTCCCTTTTGACAAAGTTCCCCAGCATATCGTAGGTTAATTACTTACACGAACTGATTCATCTGCTGTTTCAGAGGTTTTTACCATTTTTAAGCTCGAGAGCCAAATGAGAAATGCAGTGTCCTCGAACGACCAACATTATGAAGAAATGGTGTATGATTCTGAATGTTTACTCATATCTCGCGACCCACCCATGTTAATAACTGCTTTGGGTCCCAAATCATAGTTTAAGTATCCATGGCAGAGGTTCTTGAGTTTATTCATCTCGAGACCCAAATGAAAAATGTACTGTCCTCGAATGACCAATATTAGTAAAAGACATCTCTTTTGTGATGTGATTTTGCCAGACAGAGATGTGGGTTAAATTAATGAGAATGGTTTGATTCAAATAGGTGTGGGTGTTCACATCTGGAAAAATATCTCTTTCATGGGTGCTGTGGCTTAGTTGGTTAAAGTGCCTGTCTCGTAAACAGGTGATCCTGAGTTCAAATCTCAGCAGTACCTTTTCAAGCATTTTATTGTACACATTGGTGGAGAAGGTCAGAGGGGAGGGCACTCAGGTTTTCTCACCAATCGGTTTAGAGAATTAGAGATGATGTGAGGAGGATGCAATTGAGATATTCCAATGTCACGGAAAAAGGGCACTTTTTGAATGTGTAAAGCTCAACTGTTTCTTCACTTTATTCATTATCGAGACCAATATGAAAAGTGTTTAGCCAGTTTGTGCACATCACTTTCACAGCCTATGTAGGCTTTACAAAGCTACCTCTTGTAGCCAGCCGTGATCGTATAGTGTTTAGTACTCTGCGTTGTGGCCGCAGCAACCCCGGTTCGAATCTGGGTCACGGCACTGCAATGTACTTTCAGAAGGGTTGTTTTTTGAACAGGTTAAGACTTACTCTGAAAGCTAAGAAACTCAGCAACTCTGCCTTTTGACAAAGTTCCCCAGCATATCGTAGGTTAATTACTTACACGAACTGATTCAACTGCTGTTCCAGAGGTTTTTACCATTTTTAAGCTCGAGAGCCAAATGAGAAATGCAGAGTCCTCAAACGACCAACATTATGAAGAAATGGTGTATGATTCTGAATGTTTACTCATATCTCGCGACCCACCCATGTTAATAACTGCTTTGGGTCCCAAATCATAGTTTAAGTATCCATGGCAGAGGTTCTTGAGTTTATTCATCTCGAGACCCAAATGAAAAATGTACTGTCCTCGAATGACCAATATTAGTAAAAGACATCTCTTTTGTGATGTGATTTTGCTAGACAGAGATGTAGGTTAAATTAATGAGAATGGTTTGATTCAAATAGGTGTGGGTGTTCACATCTGCAAAATATATCTCTTTTATGGGTGCTGGTGCTTAGTTGGTTAAAGTGCCTGTCTCGTAAACAGGAGATCCTGAGTTCAAATCTCAGCAGTACCTTTTCAAGCATTTTATTGTACACATTGGTGGAGAAGGTCAGAGGGGAGGGCACTCAGGTTTTCTCACCAATCGGTTTAGAGAATTAGAGATGATGTGAGGAGGATGCAATTGAGATATTCCAATGTCACGGAAAAAGGGCACTTTTTGAATGTGTAAAGCTCAACTGTTTCTTCACTTTATTCATTATCGAGACCAATATGAAAAGTGTTTAGCCAGTTTGTGCACATCATTTTCACAGTCTATGTAGGCTTTACAAAGCCACATCTTTTAGCCAGCCGTGATCGTATAGTGGTTAGTACTCTGCGTTGTGGCCGCAGCAACCCCGGTTCGAATCCGGGTCACGGCACTGCAATGTACTTTCAGAAGGATTGTTTTTTGAACAGGTTAAGACTTACTCTGAAAGCTAAGAAACTCAGCAACTCTGCCTTTTGACAAAGTTCCCCAGCATATCGTAGGTTAATTACTTACACGAACTGATTCAACTGCTGTTCCAGAGGTTTTTACCATTTTTAAGCTCGAGAGCCAAATGAGAAATGCAGAGTCCTCAAACGACCAACATTATGAAGAAATGGTGTATGATTCTGAATGTTTACTCATATCTCGCGACCCACCCATGTTAATAACTGCTTTGGGTCCCAAATCATAGTTTAAGTATCCATGGCAGAGGTTCTTGAGTTTATTCATCTCGAGACCCAAATGAAAAATGTACTGTCCTCGAATGACCAATATTAGTAAAAGACATCTCTTTTGTGATGTGATTTTGCTAGACAGAGATGTGGGTTAAATTAATGAGAATGGTTTGATTCAAATAGGTGTGGGTGTTCACATCTGGAAAAATATCTCTTTCATGGGTGCTGTGGCTTATTTGGTTAAAGTGCCTGTCTCGTAAACAGGTGATCCTGAGTTCAAATCTCAGCAGTACCTTTTCAAGCATTTTATTGTACACATTGGTGGAGAAGGTCAGAGGGGAGGGCACTCAGGTTTTCTCACCAATCGGTTTAGAGAATTAGAGATGATGTGAGGAGGATGCAATTGAGATATTCCAATGTCACGGAAAAAGGGAACTTTTTCAAAGAATTACAACGTACCAACTGTCTCAACTTCAGCTGGTTCTTCAGTTGATTCATTTCGAGCGCTAAATGAAGAGTTCAGCCAGCTTGTACAGGTCTCTGTCAGAGCATGAGTAGGCTTTACAAGCAATCTTTGGTAGCTCGCTGTGATCGTATAGTGTTTAGTACTCTGCGTTGTGGCCGCAGGAACCCCGGTCTGAATCCGGGTCACGGCAAAGAATTGCCATTTCAAAAGGGTTGTATTTTGAATGAGTTGAAACCTCCTGTGTGAGCTAAGAAACTCAATAACTCTTCCATTTGACAAAGTCTCTATCTCATGGTAGGTTAATTACTTACATTAACTGATTCATCTGCTTTTTCTTAGGTTTTTACCATTTTTAATCTCGAGATCCAACTGAGAAATGATGTTTCCCCGAAACGACCAAAATGATGAAGAAATCGTGTATGATTCTGAATGTTTACTCATATCTCGCGATATTCCCACTTTGGGTCCCAAACCATAGTTTAAGAATCCAGGTCAGAGTATCTTGAGTTTATTCAGTTTGAGACCCAAATGAAAAATTTACTGTCCTCGGATGACCGAAATTAAGAAGAAATAGCTTGTGACTCAAAATGTTTACTGATATCGCGCTGCCCACCTCTCACATACTCAGGCCCACTTTGGGTCCCAAAACATAGCTTAAGAAACCCTGTTGCTAGACAATTGAAGGAGTCCATATCGATTCCAATATTAGTAAATAACATCTGTTTTGTGACGTGATTTTGCAAGACAGAGATATGGGTTAAATGAATGAGACATGTTTGATATAAATACGTGTGGCGGTGTTCTTACCTGGAACATACTTGGCATCTACAGGCGCTGTGGCTTAGTTGGTTAAAGCGCCTGTCTAGTAAACAGGAGATCCTGAGTTCAAATCTCAGCAGAGCCTTTTCAAACATGTCATTGAACACATTGGTGGAGAGTGTTCTGCTTTTCTCAACCAATGAGTCTTGAGAATTTGGAGTGATGAGAGGAGAAAAGATGTGAGGAGGATGCAATTGAGATATTCCAATTTCACGGAAAAAGGGAACTTTTTCAAAGAATTACAACGTACCAACTGTCTCAACTTCAGCTGGTTCTTCAGTTGATTCATTTCGAGCGCTAAATGAAGAGTTCAGCCAGCTTGTACAGGTCTCTGTCAGAGCATGAGTAGGCTTTACAAGCAATCTTTGGTAGCTCGCTGTGATCGTATAGTGTTTAGTACTCTGCGTTGTGGCCGCAGGAACCCCGGTCTGAATCCGGGTCACGGCAAAGAATTGCCATTTCAAAAGGGTTGTATTTTGAATGAGTTGAAACCTCCTGTGTGAGCTAAGAAACTCAATAACTCTTCCATTTGACAAAGTCTCTATCTCATGTTAGGTTAATGACTTACATTAACTGATTCATCTGCTTTTTCTTAGGTTTTTACCATTTTTTATCTCGAGATCCAACTGAGAAATGTTGTTTCCCCGAAACGACCAAAATGATGAAGAAATCGTGTATGATTCTGAATGTTTACTCATATCTCGCGATATTCCCACTTTGGGTCCCAAACCATAGTTTAAGAATCCAGGTCAGAGTATCTTGAGTTTATTCAGTTCGAGACCCAAATGAAAAATTTACTGTCCTCGGATGACCGAAATTAAGAAGAAATAGCTTGTGACTCAAAATGTTTACTGATATCACGCTGCCCACCTCTCACATACTCAGGCCCACTTTGGGTCCCAAAACATAGCTTAAGAAACCCTGTTGCTAGACAATTGAAGGAGTCCATATCGATTCCAATATTAGTAAATAACATCTGTTTTGTGACGTGATTTTGCAAGACAGAGATATGGGTTAAATGAATGAGACATGTTTGATATAAATACGTGTGGCGGTGTTCTTACCTGGAACATACTTGGCATCTATAGGCGCTGTGGCTTAGTTGGTTAAAGCGCCTGTCTAGTAAACAGGAGATCCTGAGTTCAAATCTCAGCAGAGCCTTTTCAAACATGTCATTGAACACATTGGTGGAAAGGTCAGAGTGGAGAATGTTCTGCTTTTCTCAACCAATGAGTCTTGAGAATTTGGAGTGATGAGAGGAGAAAAGATGTGAGGAGGATGCAATTGAGATATTCCAATTTCACGGAAAAAGGGAACTTTTTCAAAGAATTACAACGTACCAACTGTCTCAACTTCAGCTGGTTCTTCAGTTGATTCATTTCGAGCACTAAATGAGGAGTTCAGCCAGCTTGTACAGGTCTCTGTCAGAGCATGAGTAGGCTTTACAAGCAATCTTTGGTAGCTCGCTGTGATCGTATAGTGTTTAGTACTCTGCGTTGTGGCCGCAGGAACCCCGGTCTGAATCCGGGTCACGGCAAAGAATTGCCATTTCAAAAGGGTTGTATTTTGAATGAGTTGAAACCTCCTGTGTGAGCTAAGAAACTCAATAACTCTTCCATTTGACAAAGTCTCTATCTCATGGTAGGTTAATGACTTACATTAACTGATTCATCTGCTTTTTCTTAGGTTTTTACCATTTTTAATCTCGAGATCCAACTGAGAAATGTTGTTTCCCCGAAACGACCAAAATGATGAAGAAATCGTGTATGATTCTGAATGTTTACTCATATCTCGCGATATTCCCACTTTGGGTCCCAAACCATAGTTTAAGAATCCAGGTCAGAGTATCTTGAGTTTATTCAGTTCGAGACCCAAATGAAAAATTGACTGTCCTCGGATGACCGAAATTAAGAAGAAATAGCTTGTGACTCAAAATGTTTACTGATATCGCGCTGCCCACCTCTCACATACTCAGGCCCACTTTGGGTCCCAAAACATAGCTTAAGAAACCCTGTTGCTAGACAATTGAAGGAGTCCATATCGATTCCAATATTAGTAAATAACATCTGTTTTGTGACGTGATTTTGCAAGACAGAGATATGAATGAGACATGTTTGATATAAATACGTGTGGCGGTGTTCTTACCTGGAACATACTTGGCATCTACAGGCGCTGTGGCTTAGTTGGTTAAAGCGCCTGTCTAGTAAACAGGAAATCCTGAGTTCGAATCTCAGCAGAGCCTTTTCGAACATGTCATTGAACACATTGGTGGAAAGGTCAGAGTGGAGAGTGTTCTGCTTTTCTCAACCAATGAGTCTTGAGAATTTGGAGTGATGAGAGGAGAAAAGATGTGAAGAGGATGCAATTGAGATATTCCAATTTCACGGAAAAAGGGTACTTTTTCAAAGAATTACAACGTACCAACTGTCTCAACTTCAGCTGGTTCTTCAGTTGATTCATTTCGAGCGCTAAATGAAGAGTTCAGCCAGCTTGTACAGGTCTCTGTCAGAGCATGAGTAGGCTTTACAAGCAATCTTTGGTAGCTCGCTGTGATCGTATAGTGTTTAGTACTCTGCGTTGTGGCCGCAGGAACCCCGGTCTGAATCCGGGTCACGGCAAAGAATTGCCATTTCAAAAGGGTTGTATTTTGAATGAGTTGAAACCTCCTGTGTGAGCTAAGAAACTCAATAACTCTTCCATTTGACAAAGTCTCTATCTCATGTTAGGTTAATGACTTACATTAACTGATTCATCTGCTTTTTCTTAGGTTTTTACCATTTTTTATCTCGAGATCCAACTGAGAAATGTTGTTTCCCCGAAACGACCAAAATGATGAAGAAATCGTGTATGATTCTGAATGTTTACTCATATCTCGCGATATTCCCACTTTGGGTCCCAAACCATAGTTTAAGAATCCAGGTCAGAGTATCTTGAGTTTATTCAGTTCGAGACCCAAATGAAAAATGTACTGTCCTCGGATGACCGAAATTAAGAAGAAATAGCTTGTGACTCAAAATGTTTACTGATATCGCGGTGCCCACCTCTCACATACTCAGGCCCACTTTGGGTCCCAAAACATAGCTTAAGAAACCCTGTTGCTAGACAATTGAAGGAGTCCATATCGATTCCAATATTAGTAAATAACATCTGTTTTGTGACGTGATTTTGCAAGACAGAGATATGGGTTAAATGAATGAGACATGTTTGATATAAATACGTGTGGCGGTGTTCTTACCTGGAACATACTTGGCATCTACAGGCGCTGTGGCTTAGTTGGTTAAAGCGCCTGTCTAGTAAACAGGAGATCCTGAGTTCAAATCTCAGCAGAGCCTTTTCAAACATGTCATTGAACACATTGGTGGAAAGGTCAGAGTGGAGAATGTTCTGCTTTTCTCAACCAATGAGTCTTGAGAATTTGGAGTGATGAGAGGAGAAAAGATGTGAGGAGGATGCAATTGAGATATTCCAATTTCACGGAAAAAGGGAACTTTTTCAAAGAATTACAACGTACCAACTGTCTCAACTTCAGCTGGTTCTTCAGTTGATTCATTTCGAGCACTAAATGAGGAGTTCAGCCAGCTTGTACAGGTCTCTGTCAGAGCATGAGTAGGCTTTACAAGCAATCTTTGGTAGCTCGCTGTGATCGTATAGTGTTTAGTACTCTGCGTTGTGGCCGCAGGAACCCCGGTCTGAATCCGGGTCACGGCAAAGAATTGCCATTTCAAAAGGGTTGTATTTTGAATGAGTTGAAACCTCCTGTGTGAGCTAAGAAACTCAATAACTCTTCCATTTGACAAAGTCTCTATCTCATGGTAGGTTAATGACTTACATTAACTGATTCATCTGCTTTTTCTTAGGTTTTTACCATTTTTAATCTCGAGATCCAACTGAGAAATGTTGTTTCCCCGAAACGACCAAAATGATGAAGAAATCGTGTATGATTCTGAATGTTTACTCATATCTCGCGATATTCCCACTTTGGGTCCCAAACCATAGTTTAAGAATCTAGGTCAGAGTATCTTGAGTTTATTCAGTTCGAGACCCAAATGAAAAATTGACTGTCCTCGGATGACCGAAATTAAGAAGAAATAGCTTGTGACTCAAAATGTTTACTGATATCGCGCTGCCCACCTCTCACATACTAAGGCCCACTTTGGGTCCCAAAACATAGCTTAAGAAACCCTGTTGCTAGACAATTGAAGGAGTCCATATCGATTCCAATATTAGTAAATAACATCTGTTTTGTGACGTGATTTTGCAAGACAGAGATATGGGTTAAATGAATGAGACATGTTTGATATAAATACGTGTGGCGGTGTTCTTATCTTTGGTAGCTCGCTGTGATCGTATAGTGTTTAGTACTCTGCGTTGTGGCCGCAGGAACCCCGGTCTGAATCCGGGTCACGGCAAAGAATTGCCATTTCAAAAGGGTTGTATTTTGAATGAGTTGAAACCTCCTGTGTGAGCTAAGAAACTCAATAACTCTTCCATTTGACAAAGTCTCTATCTCATGTTAGGTTAATGACTTACATTAACTGATTCATCTGCTTTTTCTTAGGTTTTTACCATTTTTTATCTCGAGATCCAACTGAGAAATGTTGTTTCCCCGAAACGACCAAAATGATGAAGAAATCGTGTATGATTCTGAATGTTTACTCATATCTCGCGATATTCCCACTTTGGGTCCCAAACCATAGTTTAAGAATCCAGGTCAGAGTATCTTGAGTTTATTCAGTTCGAGACCCAAATGAAAAATGTACTGTCCTCGGATGACCGAAATTAAGAAGAAATAGCTTGTGACTCAAAATGTTTACTGATATCGCGCTGCCCACCTCTCACATACTCAGGCCCACTTTGGGTCCCAAAACATAGCTTAAGAAACCCTGTTGCTAGACAATTGAAGGAGTCCATATCGATTCCAATATTAGTAAATAACATCTGTTTTGTGACGTGATTTTGCAAGACAGAGATATGGGTTAAATGAATGAGACATGTTTGATATAAATACGTGTGGCGGTGTTCTTACCTGGAACATACTTGGCATCTACAGGCGCTGTGGCTTAGTTGGTTAAAGCGCCTGTCTAGTAAACAGGAGATCCTGAGTTCAAATCTCAGCAGAGCCTTTTCAAACATGTCATTGAACATATTGGTGGAAAGGTCAGAGTGGAGAATGTTCTGCTTTTCTCAACCAATGAGTCTTGAGAATTTGGAGTGATGAGAGGAGAAAAGATGTGAGGAGGATGCAATTGAGATATTCCAATTTCACGGAAAAAGGGAACTTTTTCAAAGAATTACAACGTACCAACTGTCTCAACTTCAGCTGGTTCTTCAGTTGATTCATTTCGAGCACTAAATGAGGAGTTCAGCCAGCTTGTACAGGTCTCTGTCAGAGCATGAGTAGGCTTTACAAGCAATCTTTGGTAGCTCGCTGTGATCGTATAGTGTTTAGTACTCTGCGTTGTGGCCGCAGGAACCCCGGTCTGAATCCGGGTCACGGCAAAGAATTGCCATTTCAAAAGGGTTGTATTTTGAATGAGTTGAAACCTCCTGTGTGAGCTAAGAAACTCAATAACTCTTCCATTTGACAAAGTCTCTATCTCATGGTAGGTTAATGACTTACATTAACTGATTCATCTGCTTTTTCTTAGGTTTTTACCATTTTTAATCTCGAGATCCAACTGAGAAATGTTGTTTCCCCGAAACGACCAAAATGATGAAGAAATCGTGTATGATTCTGAATGTTTACTCATATCTCGCGATATTCCCACTTTGGGTCCCAAACCATAGTTTAAGAATCTAGGTCAGAGTATCTTGAGTTTATTCAGTTCGAGACCCAAATGAAAAATTGACTGTCCTCGGATGACCGAAATTAAGAAGAAATAGCTTGTGACTCAAAATGTTTACTGATATCGCGCTGCCCACCTCTCACATACTAAGGCCCACTTTGGGTCCCAAAACATAGCTTAAGAAACCCTGTTGCTAGACAATTGAAGGAGTCCATATCGATTCCAATATTAGTAAATAACATCTGTTTTGTGACGTGATTTTGCAAGACAGAGATATGGGTTAAATGAATGAGACATGTTTGATATAAATACGTGTGGCGGTGTTCTTATCTTTGGTAGCTCGCTGTGATCGTATAGTGTTTAGTACTCTGCGTTGTGGCCGCAGGAACCCCGGTCTGAATCCGGGTCACGGCAAAGAATTGCCATTTCAAAAGGGTTGTATTTTGAATGAGTTGAAACCTCCTGTGTGAGCTAAGAAACTCAATAACTCTTCCATTTGACAAAGTCTCTATCTCATGTTAGGTTAATGACTTACATTAACTGATTCATCTGCTTTTTCTTAGGTTTTTACCATTTTTTATCTCGAGATCCAACTGAGAAATGTTGTTTCCCCGAAACGACCAAAATGATGAAGAAATCGTGTATGATTCTGAATGTTTACTCATATCTCGCGATATTCCCACTTTGGGTCCCAAACCATAGTTTAAGAATCCAGGTCAGAGTATCTTGAGTTTATTCAGTTCGAGACCCAAATGAAAAATTTACTGTCCTCGGATGACCGAAATTAAGAAGAAATAGCTTGTGACTCAAAATGTTTACTGATATCGCGCTGCCCACCTCTCACATACTCAGGCCCACTTTGGGTCCCAAAACATAGCTTAAGAAACCCTGTTGCTAGACAATTGAAGGAGTCTATATCGATTCCAATATTAGTAAATAACATCTGTTTTGTGACGTGATTTTGCAAGACAGAGATATGGGTTAAATGAATGAGACATGTTTGATATAAATACGTGTGGCGGTGTTCTTACCTGGAACATACTTGGCATCTACAGGCGCTGTGGCTTAGTTGGTTAAAGCACCTGTCTAGTAAACAGGAGATCCTGAGTTCAAATCTCAGCAGAGCCTTTTCAAACATGTCATTGAACACATTGGTGGAAAGGTCAGAGTGGAGAGTGTTCTGCTTTTCTCAACCAATGAGTCTTGAGAATTTGGAGTGATGAGAGGAGAAAAGATGTGAGGAGGATGCAATTGAGATATTCCAATTTCACGGAAAAAGGGAACTTTTTCAAAGAATTACAACGTACCAACTGTCTCAACTTCAGCTGGTTCTTCAGTTGATTCATTTCGAGCACTAAATGAGGAGTTCAGCCAGCTTGTACAGGTCTCTGTCAGAACATGAGTAGGCTTTACAAGCAATCTTTGGTAGCTCGCTGTGATCGTATAGTGTTTAGTACTCTGCGTTGTGGCCGCAGGAACCCCGGTCTGAATCCGGGTCACGGCAAAGAATTGCCATTTCAAAAGGGTTGTATTTTGAATGAGTTGAAACCTCCTGTGTGAGCTAAGAAACTCAATAACTCTTCCATTTGACAAAGTCTCTATCTCATGGTAGGTTAATGACTTACATTAACTGATTCATCTGCTTTTTCTTAGGTTTTTACCATTTTTAATCTCGAGATCCAACTGAGAAATGTTGTTTCCCCGAAACGACCAAAATGATGAAGAAATCGTGTATGATTCTGAATGTTTACTCATATCTCGCGATATTCCCACTTTGGGTCCCAAACCATAGTTTAAGAATCCAGGTCAGAGTATCTTGAGTTTATTCAGTTCGAGACCCAAATGAAAAATTTACTGTCCTCGGATGACCGAAATTAAGAAGAAATAGCTTGTGACTCAAAATGTTTACTGATATCGCGCTGCCCACCTCTCACATACTCAGGCCCACTTTGGGTCCCAAAACATAGCTTAAGAAACCCTGTTGCTAGACAATTGAAGGAGTCCATATCGATTCCAATATTAGTAAATAACATCTGTTTTGTGACGTGATTTTGCAAGACAGAGATATGGGTTAAATGAATGAGACATGTTTGATATAAATACGTGTGGCGGTGTTCTTACCTGGAACATACTTGGCATCTACAGGCGCTGTGGCTTAGTTGGTTAAAGCGCCTGTCTAGTAAACAGGAGATCCTGAGTTCGAATCTCAGCAGAGCCTTTTCAAACATGTCATTGAACACATTGGTGGAGAGTGTTCTGCTTTTCTCAACCAATGAGTCTTGAGAATTTGGAGTGATGAGAGGAGAAAAGATGTGAGGAGGATGCAATTGAGATATTCCAATTTCACGGAAAAAGGGAACTTTTTCAAAGAATTACAACGTACCAACTGTCTCAACTTCAGCTGGTTCTTCAGTTGATTCATTTCGAGCACTAAATGAGGAGTTCAGCCAGCTTGTACAGGTCTCTGTCAGAGCATGAGTAGGCTTTACAAGCAATCTTTGGTAGCTCGCTGTGATCGTATAGTGTTTAGTACTCTGCGTTGTGGCCGCAGGAACCCCGGTCTGAATCCGGGTCACGGCAAAGAATTGCCATTTCAAAAGGGTTGTATTTTGAATGAGTTGAAACCTCCTGTGTGAGCTAAGAAACTCAATAACTCTTCCATTTGACAAAGTCTCTATCTCATGGTAGGTTAATGACTTACATTAACTGATTCATCTGCTTTTTCTTAGGTTTTTACCATTTTTAATCTCGAGATCCAACTGAGAAATGTTGTTTCCCCGAAACGACCAAAATGATGAAGAAATCGTGTATGATTCTGAATGTTTACTCATATCTCGCGATATTCCCACTTTGGGTCCCAAACCATAGTTTAAGAATCCAGGTCAGAGTATCTTGAGTTTATTCAGTTCGAGACCCAAATGAAAAATTTACTGTCCTCGGATGACCGAAATTAAGAAGAAATAGCTTGTGACTCAAAATGTTTACTGATATCGCGCTGCCCACCTCTCACATACTCAGGCCCACTTTGGGTCCCAAAACATAGCTTAAGAAACCCTGTTGCTAGACAATTGAAGGAGTCCATATCGATTCCAATATTAGTAAATAACATCTGTTTTGTGACGTGATTTTGCAAGACAGAGATATGGGTTAAATGAATGAGACATGTTTGATATAAATACGTGTGGCGGTGTTCTTACCTGGAACATACTTGGCATCTACAGGCGCTGTGGCTTAGTTGGTTAAAGCGCCTGTCTAGTAAACAGGAGATCCTGAGTTCGAATCTCAGCAGAGCCTTTTCAAACATGTCATTGAACACATTGGTGGAGAGTGTTCTGCTTTTCTCAACCAATGAGTCTTGAGAATTTGGAGTGATGAGAGGAGAAAAGATGTGAGGAGGATGCAATTGAGATATTCCAATTTCACGGAAAAAGGGAACTTTTTCAAAGAATTACAACGTACCAACTGTCTCAACTTCAGCTGGTTCTTCAGTTGATTCATTTCGAGCACTAAATGAGGAGTTCAGCCAGCTTGTACAGGTCTCTGTCAGAGCATGAGTAGGCTTTACAAGCAATCTTTGGTAGCTCGCTGTGATCGTATAGTGTTTAGTACTCTGCGTTGTGGCCGCAGGAACCCCGGTCTGAATCCGGGTCACGGCAAAGAATTGCCATTTCAAAAGGGTTGTATTTTGAATGAGTTGAAACCTCCTGTGTGAGCTAAGAAACTCAATAACTCTTCCATTTGACAAAGTCTCTATCTCATGGTAGGTTAATGACTTACATTAACTGATTCATCTGCTTTTTCTTAGGTTTTTACCATTTTTAATCTCGAGATCCAACTGAGAAATGTTGTTTCCCCGAAACGACCAAAATGATGAAGAAATCGTGTATGATTCTGAATGTTTACTCATATCTCGCGATATTCCCACTTTGGGTCCCAAACCATAGTTTAAGAATCCAGGTCAGAGTATCTTGAGTTTATTCAGTTCGAGACCCAAATGAAAAATTTACTGTCCTCGGATGACCGAAATTAAGAAGAAATAGCTTGTGACTCAAAATGTTTACTGATATCGCGCTGCCCACCTCTCACATACTCAGGCCCACTTTGGGTCCCAAAACATAGCTTAAGAAACCCTGTTGCTAGACAATTGAAGGAGTCCATATCGATTCCAATATTAGTAAATAACATCTGTTTTGTGACGTGATTTTGCAAGACAGAGATATGGGTTAAATGAATGAGACATGTTTGATATAAATACGTGTGGCGGTGTTCTTACCTGGAACATACTTGGTATCTACAGGCGCTGTGGCTTAGTTGGTTAAAGCGCCTGTCTAGTAAACAGGAGATCCTGAGTTCGAATCTCAGCAGAGCCTTTTCAAACATGTCATTGAACACATTGGTGGAGAGTGTTCTGCTTTTCTCAACCAATGAGTCTTGAGAATTTGGAGTGATGAGAGGAGAAAAGATGTGAGGAGGATGCAATTGAGATATTCCAATTTCACGGAAAAAGGGAACTTTTTCAAAGAATTACAACGTACCAACTGTCTCAACTTCAGCTGGTTCTTCAGTTGATTCATTTCGAGCGCTAAATGAAGAGTTCAGCCAGCTTGTACAGGTCTCTGTCAGAGCATGAGTAGGCTTTACAAGCAATCTTTGGTAGCTCGCTGTGATCGTATAGTGTTTAGTACTCTGCGTTGTGGCCGCAGGAACCCCGGTCTGAATCCGGGTCACGGCAAAGAATTGCCATTTCAAAAGGGTTGTATTTTGAATGAGTTGAAACCTCCTGTGTGAGCTAAGAAACTCAATAACTCTTCCATTTGACAAAGTCTCTATCTCATGGTAGGTTAATGACTTACATTAACTGATTCATCTGCTTTTTCTTAGGTTTTTACCATTTTTAATCTCGAGATCCAACTGAGAAATGTTGTTTCCCCGAAACGACCAAAATGATGAAGAAATCGTGTATGATTCTGAATGTTTACTCATATCTCGCGATATTCCCACTTTGGCTCCCAAACCATAGTTTAAGAATCCAGGTCAGAATATCTTGAGTTTATTCAGTTCGAGACCCAAATGAAAAATTTAC
Source organism: Oncorhynchus mykiss (assembly GCF_013265735.2). Lineage (NCBI taxonomy): Eukaryota > Metazoa > Chordata > Actinopteri > Salmoniformes > Salmonidae > Oncorhynchus > Oncorhynchus mykiss. The sequence continues at coordinate 71,986,620 of NC_048580.1, read as the reverse complement.
TGTCCTCGGATGACCGAAATTAAGAAGAAATAGCTTGTGACTCAAAATGTTTACTGATATCGCGCTGCCCACCTCTCACATACTCAGGCCCACTTTGGGTCCCAAAACATAGCTTAAGAAACCCTGTTGCTAGACAATTGAAGGAGTCCATATCGATTCCAATATTAGTAAATAACATCTGTTTTGTGACGTGATTTTGCAAGACAGAGATATGGGTTAAATGAATGAGACATGTTTGATATAAATACGTGTGGCAGTGTTCTTACCTGGAACATACTTGGCCTCTACAGGCGCTGTGGCTTAGTTGGTTAAAGCGCCTGTCTAGTAAACAGGAGATCCTGAGTTCAAATCTCAGCAGAGCCTTTTCAAACATGTCATTGAACACATTGGTGGAAAGGTCAGAGTGGAGAGTGTTCTGCTTTTCTCAACCAATGAGTCTTGAGAATTTGGAGTGATGAGAGGAGAAAAGATGTGAGGAGGATGCAATTGAGATATTCCAATTTCACGGAAAAAGGGAACTTTTTCAAAGAATTACAACGTACCAACTGTCTCAACTTCAGCTGGTTCTTCAGTTGATTCATTTCGAGCACTAAATGAGGAGTTCAGCCAGCTTGTACAGGTCTCTGTCAGAGCATGAGTAGGCTTTACAAGCAATCTTTGGTAGCTCGCTGTGATCGTATAGTGTTTAGTACTCTGCGTTGTGGCCGCAGGAACCCCGGTCTGAATCCGGGTCACGGCAAAGAATTGCCATTTCAAAATGGTTGTATTTTGAATGAGTTGAAACCTCCTGTGTGAGCTAAGAAACTCAATAACTCTTCCATTTGACAAAGTCTCTATCTCATGGTAGGTTAATGACTTACATTAACTGATTCATCTGCTTTTTCTTAGGTTTTTACCATTTTTAATCTCGAGATCCAACTGAGAAATGTTGTTTCCCCGAAACGACCAAAATGATGAAGAAATCGTGTATGATTCTGAATGTTTACTCATATCTCGCGATATTCCCACTTTGGCTCCCAAACCATAGTTTAAGAATCCAGGTCAGAATATCTTGAGTTTATTCAGTTCGAGACCCAAATGAAAAATTTACTGTCCTCGGATGACCGAAATTAAGAAGAAATAGCTTGTGACTCAAAATGTTTACTGATATCGCGCTGCCCACCTCTCACATACTCAGGCCCACTTTGGGTCCCAAAACATAGCTTAAGAAACCCTGTTGCTAGACAATTGAAGGAGTCCATATCGATTCCAATATTAGTAAATAACATCTGTTTTGTGACGTGATTTTGCAAGACAGAGATATGGGTTAAATGAATGAGACATGTTTGATATAAATACGTGTGGCAGTGTTCTTACCTGGAACATACTTGGCCTCTACAGGCGCTGTGGCTTAGTTGGTTAAAGCGCCTGTCTAGTAAACAGGAGATCCTGAGTTCAAATCTCAGCAGAGCCTTTTCAAACATGTCATTGAACACATTGGTGGAAAGGTCAGAGTGGAGAGTGTTCTGCTTTTCTCAACCAATGAGTCTTGAGAATTTGGAGTGATGAGAGGAGAAAAGATGTGAGGAGGATGCAATTGAGATATTCCAATTTCACGGAAAAAGGGAACTTTTTCAAAGAATTACAACGTACCAACTGTCTCAACTTCAGCTGGTTCTTCAGTTGATTCATTTCGAGCACTAAATGAGGAGTTCAGCCAGCTTGTACAGGTCTCTGTCAGAGCATGAGTAGGCTTTACAAGCAATCTTTGGTAGCTCGCTGTGATCGTATAGTGTTTAGTACTCTGCGTTGTGGCCGCAGGAACCCCGGTCTGAATCCGGGTCACGGCAAAGAATTGCCATTTCAAAATGGTTGTATTTTGAATGAGTTGAAACCTCCTGTGTGAGCTAAGAAACTCAATAACTCTTCCATTTGACAAAGTCTCTATCTCATGGTAGGTTAATGACTTACATTAACTGATTCATCTGCTTTTTCTTAGGTTTTTACCATTTTTAATCTCGAGATCCAACTGAGAAATGTTGTTTCCCCGAAACGACCAAAATGATGAAGAAATCGTGTATGATTCTGAATGTTTACTCATATCTCGCGATATTCCCACTTTGGGTCCCAAACCATAGTTTAAGAATCCAGGTCAGAGTATCTTGAGTTTATTCAGTTCGAGACCCAAATGAAAAATGTACTGTCCTCGGATGACCGAAATTAAGAAGAAATAGCTTGTGACTCAAAATGTTTACTGATATCGCGCTGCCCACCTCTCACATACTCAGGCCCACTTTGGGTCCCAAAACATAGCTTAAGAAACCCTGTTGCTAGACAATTGAAGGAGTCCATATCGATTCCAATATTAGTAAATAACATCTGTTTTGTGACGTGATTTTGCAAGACAGAGATATGGGTTAAATGAATGAGACATGTTTGATATAAATACGTGTGGCGGTGTTCTTACCTGGAACATACTTGGCCTCTACAGGCGCTGTGGCTTAGTTGGTTAAAGCGCCTGTCTAGTAAACAGGAGATCCTGAGTTTGAATCTCAGCAGAGCCTTTTCAAACATGTCATTGAACACATTGGTGGAAAGGTCAGAGTGGAGAGTGTTCTGCTTTTCTCAACCAATGAGTCTTGAGAATTTGGAGTGATGAGAGGAGAAAAGATGTGAGGAGGATGCAATTGAGATATTCCAATTTCACGGAAAAAGGGAACTTTTTCAAAGAATTACAACGTACCAACTGTCTCAACTTCAGCTGGTTCTTCAGTTGATTCATTTCGAGCACTAAATGAGGAGTTCAGCCAGCTTGTACAGGTCTCTGTCAGAGCATGAGTAGGCTTTACAAGCAATCTTTGGTAGCTCGCTGTGATCGTATAGTGTTTAGTACTCTGCGTTGTGGCCGCAGGAACCCCGGTCTGAATCCGGGTCACGGCAAAGAATTGCCATTTCAAAAGGGTTGTATTTTGAATGAGTTGAAACCTCCTGTGTGAGCTAAGAAACTCAATAACTCTTCCATTTGACAAAGTCTCTATCTCATGGTAGGTTAATTACTTACATTAACTGATTCATCTGCTTTTTCTTAGGTTTTTACCATTTTTAATCTCGAGATCCAACTGAGAAATGTTGTTTCCCCGAAACGACCAAAATGATGAAGAAATCGTGTATGATTCTGAATGTTTACTCATATCTCGCGATATTCCCACTTTGGGTCCCAAACCATAGTTTAAGAATCCAGGTCAGAGTATCTTGAGTTTATTCAGTTCGAGAGCCAAATGAAAAATTTACTGTCCTCGGATGACCGAAATTAAGAAGAAATAGCTTGTGACTCAAAATGTTTACTGATATCGCGCTGCCCACCTCTCACATACTCAGGCCCACTTTGGGTCCCAAAACATAGCTTAAGAAACCCTGTTGCTAGACAATTGAAGGAGTCCATATCGATTCCAATATTAGTAAATAACATCTGTTTTGTGACGTGATTTTGCAAGACAGAGATATGGGTTAAATGAATGAGACGTTTGATATAAATACGTGTGGCGGTGTTCTTACCTGGAACATACTTGGCCTCTACAGGCGCTGTGGCTTAGTTGGTTAAAGCGCCTGTCTAGTAAACAGGAGATCCTGAGTTCGAATCTCAGCAGAGCCTTTTCAAACATGTCATTGAACACATTGGTGGAAAGTGGAGAGTGTTCTGCTTTTCTCAACCAATGAGTCTTGAGAATTTGGAGTGATGAGAGGAGAAAAGATGTGAGGAGGATGCAATTGAGATATTCCAATTTCACGGAAAAAGGGAACTTTTTCAAAGAATTACAACGTACCAACTGTCTCAACTTCAGCTGGTTCTTCAGTTGATTCATTTCGAGCACTAAATGAGGAGTTCAGCCAGCTTGTACAGGTCTCTGTCAGAGCATGAGTAAGCTTTACAAGCAAACTTTGGTAGCTCGCTGTGATCGTATAGTGTTTAGTACTCTGCGTTGTGGCCGCAGGAACCCCGGTCTGAATCCGGGTCACGGCAAAGAATTGCCATTTCAAAAGGGTTGTATTTTGAATGAGTTGAAACCTCCTGTGTGAGCTAAAAAACTCAATAACTCTTCCATTTGACAAAGTCTCTATCTCATGGTAGGTTAATGACTTACATTAACTGATTCATCTGCTTTTTCTTAGGTTTTTACCATTTTTAATCTCGAGATCCAACTGAGAAATGTTGTTTCCCCGAAACGACCAAAATGATGAAGAAATCGTGTATGATTCTGAATGTTTACTCATATCTCGCGATATTCCCACTTTGGGTCCCAAACCATAGTTTAAGAATCCAGGTCAGAGTATCTTGAGTTTATTCAGTTCGAGACCCAAATGAAAAATTTACTGTCCTCGGATGACCGAAATTAAGAAGAAATAGCTTGTGACTCAAAATGTTTACTGATATCGCGCTGCCCACCTCTCACATACTCAGGCCCACTTTGGGTCCCAAAACATAGCTTAAGAAACCCTGTTGCTAGACAATTGAAGGAGTCCATATCGATTCCAATATTAGTAAATAACATCTGTTTTGTGACGTGATTTTGCAAGACAGATATACGGGTTAAATGAATGAGACATGTTTGATATAAATACGTGTGGCAGTGTTCTTACCTGGAACATACTTGGCCTCTACAGGCGCTGTGGCTTAGTTGGTTAAAGTGCCTGTCTAGTAAACAGGAGATCCTGAGTTCGAATCTCAGCAGAGCCTTTTCAAACATGTCATTGAACACATTGGTGGAAAGGTCAGAGTGGAGAGTGTTCTGCTTTTCTCAACCAATGAGTCTTGAGAATTTGGAGTGATGAGAGGAGAAAAGATGTGAGGAGGATGCAATTGAGATATTCCAATTTCACGGAAAAAGGGAACTTTTTCAAAGAATTACAACGTACCAACTGTCTCAAGTTCAGCTGGTTCTTCAGTTGATTCATTTCGAGCGCTAAATGAAGAGTTCAGCCAGCTTGTACAGGTCTCTGTCAGAGCATGAGTAGGCTTTACAAGCAATCTTTGGTAGCTCGCTGTGATCGTATAGTGTTTAGTACTCTGCGTTGTGGCCGCAGGAACCCCGGTCTGAATCCGGGTCACGGCAAAGAATTGCCATTTCAAAAGGGTTGTATTTTGAATGAGTTGAAACCTCCTGTGTGAGCTAAGAAACTCAATAACTCTTCCATTTGACAAAGTCTCTATCTCATGGTAGGTTAATTACTTACATTAACTGATTCATCTGCTTTTTCTTAGGTTTTTACCATTTTTAATCTCGAGATCCAACTGAGAGATGTTGTTTCCCCGAAACGACCAAAATGATGAAGATATCGTGTATGATTCTGAATGTTTACTCATATCTCGCGATATTCCCACTTTGGGTCCCAAACCATAGTTTAAGAATCCAGGTCAGAGTATCTTGAGTTTATTCAGTTCGAGACCCAAATGAAAAATTTACTGTCCTCGGATGACCGAAATTAAGAAGAAATAGCTTGTGACTCAAAATGTTTACTGATATCGCGCTGCCCACCTCTCACATACTCAGGCCCACTTTGGGTCCCAAAACATAGCTTAAGAAACCCTGTTGCTAGACAATTGAAGGAGTCCATATCGATTCCAATATTAGTAAATAACATCTGTTTTGTGACGTGATTTTGCAAGACAGAGATATGGGTTAAATGAATGAGACATGTTTGATATAAATACGTGTGGCGGTGTTCTTACCTGGAACATACTTGGCCTCTACAGGCGCTGTGGCTTAGTTGGTTAAAGCGCCTGTCTAGTAAACAGGAGATCCTGAGTTCAAATCTCAGCAGAGCCTTTTCAAACATGTCATTGAACACATTGGTGGAAAGTGGAGAGTGTTCTGCTTTTCTCAACCAATGAGTCTTGAGAATTTGGAGTGATGAGAGGAGAAAAGATGTGAGGAGGATGCAATTGAGATATTCCAATTTCACGGAAAAAGGGAACTTTTTCAAAGAATTACAACGTACCAACTGTCTCAACTTCAGCTGGTTCTTCAGTTGATTCATTTCGAGCGCTAAATGAAGAGTTCAGCCAGCTTGTACAGGTCTCTGTCAGAGCATGAGTAGGCTTTACAAGCAATCTTTGGTAGCTCGCTGTGATCGTATAGTGTTTAGTACTCTGCGTTGTGGCCGCAGGAACCCCGGTCTGAATCCGGGTCACGGCAAAGAATTGCCATTTCAAAAGGGTTGTATTTTGAATGAGTTGAAACCTCCTGTGTGAGCTAAGAAACTCAATAACTCTTCCATTTGACAAAGTCTCTATCTCATGGTAGGTTAATGACTTACATTAACTGATTCATCTGCTTTTTCTTAGGTTTTTACCATTTTTAATCTCGAGATCCAACTGAGAAATGTTGTTTCCCCGAAACGACCAAAATGATGAAGAAATCGTGTATGATTCTGAATGTTTACTCATATCTCGCGATATTCCCACTTTGGGTCCCAAACCATAGTTTAAGAATCCAGGTCAGAGTATCTTGAGTTTATTCAGTTCGAGACCCAAATGAAAAATTTACTGTCCTCGGATGACCGAAATTAAGAAGAAATAGCTTGTGACTCAAAATGTTTACTGATATTGCGCTGCCCACCTCTCACATACTCAGGCCCACTTTGGGTCCCAAAACATAGCTTAAGAAACCCTGTTGCTAGACAATTGAAGGAGTCCATATCGATTCCAATATTAGTAAATAACATCTGTTTTGTGATGTGATTTTGCAAGACAGAGATATGGGTTAAATGAATGAGACATGTTTGATATAAATACGTGTGGCGGTGTTCTTACCTGGAACATACTTGGCATCTACAGGCGCTGTGGCTTAGTTGGTTAAAGCGCCTGTCTAGTAAACAGGAGATCCTGAGTTCGAATCTCAGCAGAGCCTTTTCGAACATGTCATTGAACACATTGGTGGAAAGGTCAGAGTGGAGAGTGTTCTGCTTTTCTCAACCAATGAGTCTTGAGAATTTGGAGTGATGAGAGCAGAAAAGATGTGAGGAGGATGCAATTGAGATATTCCAATTTCACGGAAAAAGGGTACTTTTTCAAAGAATTACAACGTACCAACTGTCTCAACTTCAGCTGGTTCTTCAGTTGATTCATTTCGAGCGCTAAATGAAGAGTTCAGCCAGCTTGTACAGGTCTCTGTCAGAGCATGAGTAGGCTTTACAAGCAATCTTTGGTAGCTCGCTGTGATCGTATAGTGTTTAGTACTCTGCGTTGTGGCCGCAGGAACCCCGGTCTGAATCCGGGTCACGGCAAAGAATTGCCATTTCAAAAGGGTTGTATTTTGAATGAGTTGAAACCTCCTGTGTGAGCTAAGAAACTCAATAACTCTTCCATTTGACAAAGTCTCTATCTCATGTTAGGTTAATGACTTACATTAACTGATTCATCTGCTTTTTCTTAGGTTTTTACCATTTTTTATCTCGAGATCCAACTGAGAAATGTTGTTTCCCCGAAACGACCAAAATGATGAAGAAATCGTGTATGATTCTGAATGTTTACTCATATCTCGCGATATTCCCACTTTGGGTCCCAAACCATAGTTTAAGAATCCAGGTCAGAGTATCTTGAGTTTATTCAGTTCGAGACCCAAATGAAAAATTTACTGTCCTCGGATGACCGAAATTAAGAAGAAATAGCTTGTGACTCAAAATGTTTACTGATATCGCGCTGCCCACCTCTCACATACTCAGGCCCACTTTGGGTCCCAAAACATAGCTTAAGAAACCCTGTTGCTAGACAATTGAAGGAGTCCATATCGATTCCAATATTAGTAAATAACATCTGTTTTGTGACGTGATTTTGCAAGACAGAGATATGGGTTAAATGAATGAGACATGTTTGATATAAATACGTGTGGCGGTGTTCTTACCTGGAACATACTTGGCATCTACAGGCGCTGTGGCTTAGTTGGTTAAAGCGCCTGTCTAGTAAACAGGAGATCCTGAGTTCAAATCTCAGCAGAGCCTTTTCAAACATGTCATTGAACACATTGGTGGAAAGGTCAGAGTGGAGAGTGTTCTGCTTTTCTCAACCAATGAGTCTTGAGAATTTGGAGTGATGAGAGGAGAAAAGATGTGAGGAGGATGCAATTGAGATATTCCAATTTCACGGAAAAAGGGAACTTTTTCAAAGAATTACAACGTACCAACTGTCTCAACTTCAGCTGGTTCTTCAGTTGATTCATTTCGAGCACTAAATGAGGAGTTCAGCCAGCTTGTACAGGTCTCTGTCAGAGCATGAGTAGGCTTTACAAGCAATCTTTGGTAGCTCGCTGTGATCGTATAGTGTTTAGTACTCTGCGTTGTGGCCGCAGGAACCCCGGTCTGAATCCGGGTCACGGCAAAGAATTGCCATTTCAAAAGGGTTGTATTTTGAATGAGTTGAAACCTCCTGTGTGAGCTAAGAAACTCAATAACTCTTCCATTTGACAAAGTCTCTATCTCATGGTAGGTTAATGACTTACATTAACTGATTCATCTGCTTTTTCTTAGGTTTTTACCATTTTTAATCTCGAGATCCAACTGAGAAATGTTGTTTCCCCGAAACGACCAAAATGATGAAGAAATCGTGTATGATTCTGAATGTTTACTCATATCTCGCGATATTCCCACTTTGGGTCCCAAACCATAGTTTAAGAATCCAGGTCAGAGTATCTTGAGTTTATTCAGTTCGAGACCCAAATGAAAAATTTACTGTCCTCGGATGACCGAAATTAAGAAGAAATAGCTTGTGACTCAAAATGTTTACTGATATCGCGCTGCCCACCTCTCACATACTCAGGCCCACTTTGGGTCCCAAAACATAGCTTAAGAAACCCTGTTGCTAGACAATTGAAGGAGTCCATATCGATTCCAAAATTAGTAAATAACATCTGTTTTGTGACGTGATTTTGCAAGACAGAGATATGGGTTAAATGAATGAGACATGTTTGATATAAATACGTGTGGCGGTGTTCTTACCTGGAACATACTTGGCATCTACAGGCGCTGTGGCTTGGTTGGTTAAAGCGCCTGTCTAGTAAACAGGAGATCCTGAGTTCGAATCTCAGCAGAGCCTTTTCAAACATGTCATTGAACACATTGGTGGAGAGTGTTCTGCTTTTCTCAACCAATGAGTCTTGAGAATTTGGAGTGATGAGAGGAGAAAAGATGTGAGGAGGATGCAATTGAGATATTCCAATTTCACGGAAAAAGGGAACTTTTTCAAAGAATTACAACGTACCAACTGTCTCAACTTCAGCTGGTTCTTCAGTTGATTCATTTCGAGCGCTAAATGAAGAGTTCAGCCAGCTTGTACAGGTCTCTGTCAGAGCATGAGTAGGCTTTACAAGCAATCTTTGGTAGCTCGCTGTGATCGTATAGTGTTTAGTACTCTGCGTTGTGGCCGCAGGAACCCCGGTCTGAATCCGGGTCACGGCAAAGAATTGCCATTTCAAAAGGGTTGTATTTTGAATGAGTTGAAACCTCCTGTGTGAGCTAAGAAACTCAATAACTCTTCCATTTGACAAAGTCTCTATCTCATGGTAGGTTAATGACTTACATTAACTGATTCATCTGCTTTTTCTTAGGTTTTTACCATTTTTAATCTCGAGATCCAACTGAGAAATGTTGTTTCCCCGAAACGACCAAAATGATGAAGAAATCGTGTATGATTCTGAATGTTTACTCATATCTCGCGATATTCCCACTTTGGGTCCCAAACCATAGTTTAAGAATCCAGGTCAGAGTATCTTGAGTTTATTCAGTTCGAGACCCAAATGAAAAATTTACTGTCCTCGGATGACCGAAATTAAGAAGAAATAGCTTGTGACTCAAAATGTTTACTGATATCGCGCTGCCCACCTCTCACATACTCAGGCCCACTTTGGGTCCCAAAACATAGCTTAAGAAACCCTGTTGCTAGACAATTGAAGGAGTCCATATCGATTCCAATATTAGTAAATAACATCTGTTTTGTGACGTGATTTTGCAAGACAGAGATATGAATGAGACATGTTTGATATAAATACGTGTGGCGGTGTTCTTACCTGGAACATACTTGGCATCTACAGGCGCTGTGGCTTAGTTGGTTAAAGCGCCTGTCTAGTAAACAGGAGATCCTGAGTTCGAATCTCAGCAGAGCCTTTTCAAACATGTCATTGAACACATTGGTGGAAAGGTCAGAGTGTTCTGCTTTTCTCAACCAATGAGTCTTGAGAATTTGGAGTGATGAGAGGAGAAAAGATGTGAGGAGGATGCAATTGAGATATTCCAATTTCACGGAAAAAGGGAACTTTTTCAAAGAATTACAACGTACCAACTGTCTCAACTTCAGCTGGTTCTTCAGTTGATTCATTTCGAGCGCTAAATGAAGAGTTCAGCCAGCTTGTACAGGTCTCTGTCAGAGCATGAGTAGGCTTTACAAGCAATCTTTGGTAGCTCGCTGTGATCGTATAGTGTTTAGTACTCTGCGTTGTGGCCGCAGGAACCCCGGTCTGAATCCGGGTCACGGCAAAGAATTGCCATTTCAAAAGGGTTGTATTTTGAATGAGTTGAAACCTCCTGTGTGAGCTAAGAAACTCAATAACTCTTCCATTTGACAAAGTCTCTATCTCATGGTAGGTTAATTACTTACATTAACTGATTCATCTGCTTTTTCTTAGGTTTTTACCATTTTTAATCTCGAGATCCAACTGAGAGATGTTGTTTCCCCGAAACGACCAAAATGATGAAGATATCGTGTATGATTCTGAATGTTTACTCATATCTCGCGATATTCCCACTTTGGGTCCCAAACCATAGTTTAAGAATCCAGGTCAGAGTATCTTGAGTTTATTCAGTTCGAGACCCAAATGAAAAATGTACTGTCCTCGGATGACCGAAATTAAGAAGAAATAGCTTGTGACTCAAAATGTTTACTGATATCGCGCTGCCCACCTCTCACATACTCAGGCCCACTTTGGGTCCCAAAACATAGCTTAAGAAACCCTGTTGCTAGACAATTGAAGGAGTCCATATCGATTCCAATATTAGTAAATAACATCTGTTTTGTGACGTGATTTTGCAAGACAGAGATATGGGTTAAATGAATGAGACATGTTTGATATAAATACGTGTGGCGGTGTTCTTACCTGGAACATACTTGGCCTCTACAGGCGCTGTGGCTTAGTTGGTTAAAGCGCCTGTCTAGTAAACAGGAGATCCTGAGTTCGAATCTCAGCAGAGCCTTTTCAAACATGTCATTGAACACATTGGTGGAGAGTGTTCTGCTTTTCTCAACCAATGAGTCTTGAGAATTTGGAGTGATGAGAGGAGAAAAGATGTGAGGAGGATGCAATTGAGATATTCCAATTTCACGGAAAAAGGGAACTTTTTCAAAGAATTACAACGTACCAACTGTCTCAACTTCAGCTGGTTCTTCAGTTGATTCATTTCGAGCGCTAAATGAAGAGTTCAGCCAGCTTGTACAGGTCTCTGTCAGAGCATGAGTAGGCTTTACAAGCAATCTTTGGTAGCTCGCTGTGATCGTATAGTGTTTAGTACTCTGCGTTGTGGCCGCAGGAACCCCGGTCTGAATCCGGGTCACGGCAAAGAATTGCCATTTCAAAAGGGTTGTATTTTGAATGAGTTGAAACCTCCTGTGTGAGCTAAGAAACTCAATAACTCTTCCATTTGACAAAGTCTCTATCTCATGGTAGGTTAATGACTTACATTAACTGATTCATCTGCTTTTTCTTAGGTTTTTACCATTTTTAATCTCGAGATCCAACTGAGAAATGTTGTTTCCCCGAAACGACCAAAATGATGAAGAAATCGTGTATGATTCTGAATGTTTACTCATATCTCGCGATATTCCCACTTTGGGTCCCAAACCATAGTTTAAGAATCCAGGTCAGAGTATCTTGAGTTTATTCAGTTCGAGACCCAAATGAAAAATTTACTGTCCTCGGATGACCGAAATTAAGAAGAAATAGCTTGTGACTCAAAATGTTTACTGATATCGCGCTGCCCACCTCTCACATACTCAGGCCCACTTTGGGTCCCAAAACATAGCTTAAGAAACCCTGTTGCTAGACAATTGAAGGAGTCCATATCGATTCCAATATTAGTAAATAACATCTGTTTTGTGACGTGATTTTGCAAGACAGAGATATGGGTTAAATGAATGAGACATGTTTGATATAAATACGTGTGGCGGTGTTCTTACCTGGAACATACTTGGCCTCTACAGGCGCTGTGGCTTAGTTGGTTAAAGCGCCTGTCTAGTAAACAGGAGATCCTGAGTTCGAATCTCAGCAGAGCCTTTTCAAACATGTCATTGAAAACATTGGTGGAAAGGTCAGAGTGGAGAGTGTTCTGCTTTTCTCAACCAATGAGTCTTGAGAATTTGGAGTGATGAGAGGAGAAAAGATGTGAGGAGGATGCAATTGAGATATTCCAATTTCACGGAAAAAGGGAACTTTTCCAAAGAATTACAACGTACCAACTGTCTCAAGTTCAGCTGGTTCTTCAGTTGATTCATTTCGAGCGCTAAATGAAGAGTTCAGCCAGCTTGTACAGGTCTCTGTCAGAGCATGAGTAGGCTTTACAAGCAATCTTTGGTAGCTCGCTGTGATCGTATAGTGTTTAGTACTCTGCGTTGTGGCCGCAGGAACCCAGGTCTGAATCCGGGTCACGGCAAAGAATTGCCATTTCAAAAGGGTTGTATTTTGAATGAGTTGAAACCTCCTGTGTGAGCTAAGAAACTCAATAACTCTTCCATTTGACAAAGTCTCTATCTCATGGTAGGTTAATGACTTACATTAACTGATTCATCTGCTTTTTCTTAGGTTTTTACCATTTTTAATCTCGAGATCCAACTGAGAAATGTTGTTTCCCCGAAACGACCAAAATGATGAAGAAATCGTGTATGATTCTGAATGTTTACTCATATCTCGCGATATTCCCACTTTGGGTCCCAAACCATAGTTTAAAAATCCAGGTCAGAGTATCTTGAGTTTATTCAGTTCGAGACCCAAATGAAAAATTTACTGTCCTCGGATGACCGAAATTAAGAAGAAATAGCTTGTGACTCAAAATGTTTACTGATATCGCGCTGCCCACCTCTCACATACTCAGGCCCACTTTGGGTCCCAAAACATAGCTTAAGAAACCCTGTTGCTAGACAATTGAAGGAGTCCATATCGATTCCAATATTAGAAAATAACATCTGTTTTGTGACGTGATTTTGCAAGACAGAGATATGGGTTAAATGAATGAGACATGTTTGATATAAATACGTGTGGTGGTGTTCTTACCTGGAACATACTTGGCCTCTACAGGCGCTGTGGCTTAGTTGGTTAAAGCGCCTGTCTAGTAAACAGGAGATCCTGAGTTCGAATCTCAGCAGAGCCTTTTCAAACATGTCATTGAAAACATTGGTGGAAAGGTCAGAGTGGAGAGTGTTCTGCTTTTCTCAACCAATGAGTCTTGAGAATTTGGAGTGATGAGAGGAGAAAAGATGTGAGGAGGATGCAATTGAGATATTCCAATTTCACGGAAAAAGGGAACTTTTCCAAAGAATTACAACGTACCAACTGTCTCAACTTCAGCTGGTTCTTCAGTTGATTCATTTCGAGCGCTAAATGAAGAGTTCAGCCAGCTTGTACAGGTCTCTGTCAGAGCATGAGTAGGCTTTACAAGCAATCTTTGGTAGCTCGCTGTGATCGTATAGTGTTTAGTACTCTGCGTTGTGGCCGCAGGAACCCCGGTCTGAATCCAGGTCACGGCAAAGAATTGCCATTTCAAAAGGGTTGTATTTTGAATGAGTTGAAACCTCCTGTGTGAGCTAAGAAACTCAATAACTCTTCCATTTGACAAAGTCTCTATCTCATGGTAGGTTAATGACTTACATTAACTGATTCATCTGCTTTTTCTTAGGTTTTTACCATTTTTAATCTCGAGATCCAACTGAGAAATGTTGTTTCCCCGAAACGACCAAAATGATGAAGAAATCGTGTATGATTCTGAATGTTTACTCATATCTCGCGATATTCCCACTTTGGGTCCCAAACCATAGTTTAAGAATCCAGGTCAGAGTATCTTGAGTTTATTCAGTTCGAGACCCAAATGAAAAATTTACTGTCCTCAGATGACCGAAATTAAGAAGAAATAGCTTGTGACTCAAAATGTTTACTGATATCGCGCTGCCCACCTCTCACATACTCAGGCCCACTTTGGGTCCCAAAACATAGCTTAAGAAACCCTGTTGCTAGACAATTGAAGGAGTCCATATCGATTCCAATATTAGTAAATAACATCTGTTTTGTGACGTGATTTTGCAAGACAGAGATATGGGTTAAATGAATGAGACATGTTTGATATAAATACGTGTGGCGGTGTTCTTACCTGGAACATACTTGGCATCTACAGGCGCTGTGGCTTAGTTGGTTAAAGCGCCTGTCTAGTTAACAGGAGATCCTGAGTTCGAATCTCAGCAGAGCCTTTTCAAACATGTCATTGAACACATTGGTGGAAAGGTCAGAGTGGAGAGTGTTCTGCTTTTCTCAACCAATGAGTCTTGAGAATTTGGAGTGATGAGAGGAGAAAAGATGTGAGGAGGATGCAATTGAGATATTCCAATTTCACGGAAAAAGGGAACTTTTTCAAAGAATTACAACGTACCAACTGTCTCAACTTCAGCTGGTTCTTCAGTTGATTCATTTCGAGCGCTAAATGAAGAGTTCAGCCAGCTTGTACAGGTCTCTGTCAGAGCATGAGTAGGCTTTACAAGCAATCTTTGGTAGCTCGCTGTGATCGTAAAGTGTTTAGTACTCTGCGTTGTGGCCGCAGGAACCCCGGTCTGAATCCGGGTCACGGCAAAGAATTGCCATTTCAAAAGGGTTGTATTTTGAATGAGTTGAAACCTCCTGTGTGAGCTAAGAAACTCAATAACTCTTCCATTTGACAAAGTCTCTATCTCATGGTAGGTTAATGACTTACATTAACTGATTCATCTGCTTTTTCTTAGGTTTTTACCATTTTTAATCTCGAGATCCAACTGAGAAATGTTGTTTCCCCGAAACGACCAAAATGATGAGGAAATCGTGTATGAATCTGAATGTTTACTCATATCTCGCGATATTCCCACTTTGGGTCCCAAACCATAGTTTAAGAATCCAGGTCAGAGTATCTTGAGTTTATTCAGTTCGAGACCCAAATGAAAAATTTACAGTCCTCGGATGACCGAAATTAAGAAGAAATAGCTTGTGACTCAAAATGTTTACTGATATCGCGCTGCCCACCTCTCACATACTCAGGCCCACTTTGGGTCCCAAAACATAGCTTAAGAAACCCTGTTGCTAGACAATTGAAGGAGTCCATATCGATTCCAATATTAGTAAATAACATCTGTTTTGTGACGTGATTTTGCAAGACAGAGATATGGGTTAAATGAATGAGACATGTTTGATATAAATACGTGTGGCGGTGTTCTTACCTGGAACATACTTGGCATCTACAGGCGCTGTGGCTTAGTTGGTTAAAGCGCCTGTCTAGTAAACAGGAGATCCTGAGTTCGAATCTCAGCAGAGCCTTTTCAAACATGTCATTGAACACATTGGTGGAAAGGTCAGAGTGGAGAGTGTTCTGCTTTTCTCAACCAATGAGTCTTGAGAATTTGGAGTGATGAGAGGAGAAAAGATGTGAGGAGGATGCAATTGAGATATTCCAATTTCACGGAAAAAGGGAACTTTTTCAAAGAATTACAACGTACCAACTGTCTCAACTTCAGCTGGTTCTTCAGTTGATTCATTTCGAGCGCTAAATGAAGAGTTCAGCCAGCTTGTACAGGTCTCTGTCAGAGCATGAGTAGGCTTTACAAGAAATCTTTGGTAGCTCGCTGTGATCGTATAGTGTTTAGTACTCTGCGTTGTGGCCGCAGGAACCCCGGTCTGAATCCAGGTCACGGCAAAGAATTGCCATTTCAAAAGGGTTGTATTTTGAATGAGTTGAAACCTCCTGTGTGAGCTAAGAAACTCAATAACTCTTCCATTTGACAAAGTCTCTATCTCATGGTAGGTTAATGACTTACATTAACTGATTCATCTGCTTTTTCTTAGGTTTTTACCATTTTTAATCTCGAGATCCAACTGAGAAATGTTGTTTCCCCGAAACGACCAAAATGATGAAGAAATCGTGTATGATTCTGAATGTTTACTCATATCTCGCGATATTCCCACTTTGGGTCCCAAACCATAGTTTAAGAATCCAGGTCAGAGTATCTTGAGTTTATTCAGTTCGAGACCCAAATGAAAAATTTACTGTCCTCGGATGACCGAAATTAAGAAGAAATAGCTTGTGACTCAAAATGTTTACTGATATCGCGCTGCCCACCTCTCACATACTCAGGCCCACTTTGGGTCCCAAAACATAGCTTAAGAAACCCTGTTGCTAGACAATTGAAGGAGTCCATATCGATTCCAATATTAGTAAATAACATCTGTTTTGTGACGTGATTTTGCAAGACAGAGATATGGGTTAAATGAATGAGACATGTTTGATATAAATACGTGTGGCGGTGTTCTTACCTGGAACATACTTGGCATCTACAGGCGCTGTGGCTTAGTTGGTTAAAGCGCCTGTCTAGTTAACAGGAGATCCTGAGTTCGAATCTCAGCAGAGCCTTTTCAAACATGTCATTGAACACATTGGTGGAAAGGTCAGAGTGGAGAGTGTTCTGCTTTTCTCAACCAATGAGTCTTGAGAATTTGGAGTGATGAGAGGAGAAAAGATGTGAGGAGGATGCAATTGAGATATTCCAATTTCACGGAAAAAGGGAACTTTTTCAAAGAATTACAACGTACCAACTGTCTCAACTTCAGCTGGTTCTTCAGTTGATTCATTTCGAGCGCTAAATGAAGAGTTCAGCCAGCTTGTACAGGTCTCTGTCAGAGCATGAGTAGGCTTTACAAGCAATCTTTGGTAGCTCGCTGTGATCGTATAGTGTTTAGTACTCTGCGTTGTGGCCGCAGGAACCCCGGTCTGAATCCGGGTCACGGCAAAGAATTGCCATTTCAAAAGGGTTGTATTTTGAATGAGTTGAAACCTCCTGTGTGAGCTAAGAAACTCAATAACTCTTCCATTTGACAAAGTCTCTATCTCATGGTAGGTTAATGACTTACATTAACTGATTCATCTGCTTTTTCTTAGGTTTTTACCATTTTTAATCTCGAGATCCAACTGAGAAATGTTGTTTCCCCGAAACGACCAAAATGATGAAGAAATTGTGTATGAATCTGAATGTTTACTCATATCTCGCGATATTCCCACTTTGGGTCCCAAACCATAGTTTAAGAATCCAGGTCAGAGTATCTTGAGTTTATTCAGTTCGAGACCCAAATGAAAAATGTACTGTCCTCGGATGACCGAAATTAAGAAGAAATAGCTTGTGACTCAAAATGTTTACTGATATCGCGCTGCCCACCTCTCACATACTCAGGCCCACTTTGGGTCCCAAAACATAGCTTAAGAAACCCTGTTGCTAGACAATTGAAGGAGTCCATATCGATTCCAATATTAGTAAATAACATCTGTTTTGTGACGTGATTTTGCAAGACAGAGATATGGGTTAAATGAATGAGACATGTTTGATATAAATACGTGTGGCGGTGTTCTTACCTGGAACATACTTGGCATCTACAGGCGCTGTGGCTTAGTTGGTTAAAGCGCCTGTCTAGTAAACAGGAGATCCTGAGTTCGAATCTCAGCAGAGCCTTTTCAAACATGTCATTGAACACATTGGTGGAAAGGTCAGAGTGGAGAGTGTTCTGCTTTTCTCAACCAATGAGTCTTGAGAATTTGGAGTGATGAGAGGAGAAAAGATGTGAGGAGGATGCAATTGAGATATTCCAATTTCACGGAAAAAGGGAACTTTTTCAAAGAATTACAACGTACCAACTGTCTCAACTTCAGCTGGTTCTTCAGTTGATTCATTTCGAGCGCTAAATGAAGAGTTCAGCCAGCTTGTACAGGTCTCTGTCAGAGCATGAGTAGGCTTTACAAGCAATCTTTGGTAGCTCGCTGTGATCGTATAGTGTTTAGTACTCTGCGTTGTGGCCGCAGGAACCCCGGTCTGAATCCGGGTCACGGCAAAGAATTGCCATTTCAAAAGGGTTGTATTTTGAATGAGTTGAAACCTCCTGTGTGAGCTAAGAAACTCAATAACTCTTCCATTTGACAAAGTCTCTATCTCATGGTAGGTTAATGACTTACATTAACTGATTCATCTGCTTTTTCTTAGGTTTTTACCATTTTTAATCTCGAGATCCAACTGAGAAATGTTGTTTCCCCGAAACGACCAAAATGATGAAGAAATCGTGTATGAATCTGAATGTTTACTCATATCTCGCGATATTCCCACTTTGGGTCCCAAACCATAGTTTAAGAATCCAGGTCAGAGTATCTTGAGTTTATTCAGTTCGAGACCCAAATGAAAAATTTACTGTCCTCGGATGACCGAAATTAAGAAGAAATAGCTTGTGACTCAAAATGTTTACTGATATCGCGCTGCCCACCTCTCACATACTCAGGCCCACTTTGGGTCCCAAAACATAGCTTAAGAAACCCTGTTGCTAGACAATTGAAGGAGTCCATATCGATTCCAATATTAGTAAATAACATCTGTTTTGTGACGTGATTTTGCAAGACAGAGATATGGGTTAAATGAATGAGACATGTTTGATATAAATACGTGTGGCGGTGTTCTTACCTGGAACATACTTGGCATCTACAGGCGCTGTGGCTTAGTTGGTTAAAGCGCCTGTCTAGTAAACAGGAGATCCTGAGTTCGAATCTCAGCAGAGCCTTTTCAAACATGTCATTGAACACATTGGTGGAAAGGTCAGAGTGGAGAGTGTTCTGCTTTTCTCAACCAATGAGTCTTGAGAATTTGGAGTGATGAGAGGAGAAAAGATGTGAGGAGGATGCAATTGAGATATTCCAATTTCACGGAAAAAGGGAACTTTTTCAAAGAATTACAACGTACCAACTGTCTCAACTTCAGCTGGTTCTTCAGTTGATTCATTTCGAGCGCTAAATGAAGAGTTCAGCCAGCTTGTACAGGTCTCTGTCAGAGCATGAATAGGCTTTACAAGCAATCTTTGGTAGCTCGCTGTGATCGTATAGTGTTTAGTACTCTGCGTTGTGGCCGCAGGAACCCCGGTCTGAATTCGGGTCACGGCAAAGAATTGCCATTTCAAAAGGGTTGTATTTTG